>NC_090023.1:112315569-112629092 GCF_037176765.1 Anolis sagrei | reverse complement strand
CTCCTCCTCCTGGCACTTCCTGCAACACAGCTGGGAGGAGGAGGAGGAGGAGGAGGAGGGCGCAGGAGCCGGAGCCAATTGGATGGCGCGCGGAGGCCGGTTGTAAGGGTGAGCGCGTGCGGGCCGGGCGCCCAACAGGCAGGGGCGGTGCTTGGCTCACTGGGTGTGCGCTCGCGCCGCCCCTTCGCCCCGCCGGATTGGCTCCCAGGCACCAGCAGCACAGCAGCCTCCATCCCATTAACGACACGAGCTGAAGCTCGTAAAATATATGGGGCTGCTGTTTCGATATTTTTAAACCCTTCCGGGTTTAAAAATGTGTTTTGAAATCGCGTTGGATGTGGTAAAAATAACGAATTAATAACGAAATAACGAATTAACGAACGAAACCGCACAGGCCTAATATTTAGCTATAAATCACAGAATGCCAAAAGGCAATGTGCCTTTCACAATAGACAAGTAGAGCATTGAGATCACACCTTAGCTGTCATAGAATCATAGAATCATAGAGTTGGAAGACACCACTCCAACCCCCTGCCAGGCAGGAAAAGCGCAATCAAAGCACTCCCAACAGATGGCCATCCAGTCTCTGTTTAAAAGCATCTAAAGAAAGAGCCTACATCATATTGGGTGCCCTTCCACACAGCCCTCTATCCCAGAATATCAAGACATTATTTGAGTGTGGACTCAGTTCAAAGCAGATATTGTGTGATTTTCTGCCTTGATATCCTGGGATATAGGGTTCTGTGGAAGGGCTCTCTACGGCAGTGAGTTCCACTACTGAACAGCGGTTATGGTCAGGAAGTTCTTCCTAAAATTCAGGTGGAAACTCCTTTCCTGTAATGTGACCTATTGTTCCAAATCCTAGGGCCCTTCCACACAGTCATATAACCCAGAATATCAAGGAAGAAAATCCCACATTATCTGCTTTGAACTGGATTATCTGAGTACACACTACCATATATTGCAGTTCAAAGCAGATAATGTGGAATTTTATTCACCTGTGTGGAAGGGGCCCTAGTCTCCAGGGCAGCAGAAAACAAGCCTGCTCCCTCTTCCTTATGACATGCTTACAAATATTTAAATATTTCTCAGGTCTCCTTTAAATCTTTTCTTCTGAAGAATCCTAGGAGTTGCAGTTTGGGGGGAGGGGTATTTAAAATTCTCAGTCAGAGCACTCCAACCTACACCAAACTACAAACCCAGGATTCCATACATCTCAGGCAAGGCACATAAAATAAAATCAGTGTGACTCTTGGGTATTGTGAAATGACCTCAAGCAAATATTCACTTTCACTTCCATGCTGGATATACTTTTCTTTCTAGTTGCCCCCTTACTTTCAAAGTGTGTCACTTTAAGGTTAGAAATTATGGCTGACTTGAGGTGGAGAAAGTCAATTTTCTCCTGTTATCTCCTTGGAGTAACATTAGAAAAAGATCAACCTTTTCCAGTATGGCTGTTCTGTCTCCATCTCAAGGAACACTAGAACCTGGGTTTGATCCCAATGGCACTCTCTAAGTAACTAATATTTGGAGTTGTACTGCCTCTAATCCCAAAATTAACCTGCATCTTTGTGTTAATGCTGATAAGGTGGCATTCTTCATTGTAGGATTGCCAGAGTGGAAACTGAAGATACCTCCTGTCCCTAGTAGAAATTATTATGTTTTGTTCACCATACAACCAGGTAATAAGCAGCACCTACTGAAATTACCTGTTCTACACGGCCATTATAAGACGACCATTCTTTCCAGTTTTCACTCTGGTTAAAGGCATGTGAAACTTTCAGATTTTTTCTACAATTGCTGTGTTTTTATATTTCTAGGTATGAAATGGGACAAACCTTGCCTTGTAAATATTATAATCAAGTGCAGAATATGGATCCAAAGACAGCTAATGCATTTTTTTTGCCAAGGTGTTTGTGGTTAATGACTGAACTTGAGGCCCATGCATTCCCTGCAAACAAATACTGAATAAATCCCCTGGTGATGTTGTAGTGGAATTGTGAAAGCCTACAAGCCACAGATTTTCTGTTTCTGTATTAGTGTGTTGGGGCTTGTTAAGTTTTATGTGATCTAAAAAAGAAGAAAAATTACCATGGATTGAACGTCAATTTTTCAGTGCTAAGAGTGATAAGACACACTTAAATTTGTATATAATTATGTCAATGTTTTATCTTTCCTTCTTGCATAATGATTTTAGGATAAACAAGGATTTACAGTATAATGGGAATAGAGCCATTGTGGTGTAGTGGTTTGTCCATTGGACTACAATTCTGGAGAAAAGGCTTCAAATACCTGTTCTGTCATGGAAACTCCCTGGGTGACCTTGGGCAAGTCACATTCTTTCAATCTTAAGAGGACAGTAAAGACAAAACTCCCATGAACCAATCCTTCCAAGAAAACAACCTGACAGGTTTGCTTTCAGGCCACCATAAGTTACAAATGATTCAACGGCACATAACAACAAAATTAAATTAATATCTCAGGATATATCAAAGTTGGAAGCAGTAGTTTTGTGAAACTACTTTCTCACTTTTTACTTAAAAAAGAAATTCAGCTTATTTAAATTGTGGCTAAATAGCTCTAGCTTATTTAGAAACAGAAATTAATTATCTGTTACAAGCTTGATATTGCTTATCTCTTTCAAAGTCTCATTAGCATGCAAATGATTCTAATTAGGTCACTGTCAAACAATATTTATGTAGTTGCTTTCTAAGGTTGAGCATGAGAACTTGAGTTATAAACATTCCTCCCCAAATCCATATTGCTTAATGGAGATTACTCTAAAATTCTTATCAGTTTACTAGCATTAATCTAGAATAACAAAGGAGAAAGGTGTCTTCTTTCAGATAATATATCCTTCATTTTTTACTGCAGATTGGCTGGCTAGGATGCAATATTATATTTTAATAGAAATTATTTAAAATTTCATTTTCATATGATCATTTTCTTTGACTTCACATTTTACAATTCATTCTTCAACAATGAATGGATTGCAATAATAATGTAGCTGCTTCAGAACCAATATAAGAAATGCTGTCGACTTCACATAATGGGGAAATTGTTACATGTAAAGCTATTATAACAAATTTGTCCATAGCTAAATTTGAACATCATCCATATTCTGCCAGAGACAGCCATTAATGTGATCATTTTAAAAGGTGGATTGGTAAAACCAAGCTTTTCTTTTGTAGCCATCATTAATCTATTCCCCAGAATGTGTGAGTGTGTCCATGAAACCAAGATGGTAAAAAATCTTCAGGCTAAACTATCTGGTTTAGGGAGTAATGTATGTTTTAACCTGGAGAACAGAATATTGAGAAGTGATAAGATAGTTATATGGTTGTGAATTTTAATCTGCCTTTTATCAGTATATTGTAACTTGTATTTTAACTCTGTGTATCTTGTTGTGTGTCCTTTAATAGTGTTTTATCTCATGTTTTACTGATGTTGTATCCCACCTCGAGCTGTAGGAAGAGGTGGGTAATAAATTCATTATTATATTACATATTATATTTTCAAATATCTGAAGGGCTTTCACATGGAAGAAGAATCTATTACTTCAGGTGGTAATACCAAAAATAATGGATTTAAATTATAAGAAAGGATATGGCTAGTAAACATCAGGAAAGATTTTCTTATGGTAAGAGCTGTGTTTACCAGTGAAATAGAAAGATTCTGTGTATTACTGGAGGATGGATTCAACTTCTCAGGAGAATTTTAGTATTATTATTATTATTATTATTATTATTAACTTTATTTATACCCCGCTAACATCTCCCGAAGGACTCGGTGCGGCTTACAAAGGCCAAGGCCCACAATAAAACAACAGCATAATAAATACAACAATAAAACTCATAAAGCAAAATAATAAACATTAAAGCAATAACAATAAACATAAAAAAACCAATAACACCATGACGCATTTAAAACTAGGCCGGGCCAAATGTAATGAATAAAATTTAAAAGTGCTGGACATGACAGGTGGAGTGTAAGGTTTTTAGAGGTAGGTGCTGTGTGCAGACAATCTTAAATCTCTAGTAAAGTGAATTTGGGACATGATGCTAGGAGTTTCCTATTCTGGAAAGGCACACTGGAACAGCCAGGTCTTCAAGCTCTTCCTAAAGACTGCCAACGTTGGGGCTTGTCTGATGTCCTTGGGGAGAGATTTCCAGAGTCAGGGGGCTACCACAGAGAAGGCCCTGTCCCTCATCCCCACCAAACATGCTTGCGACGCAGGTGGAATTGTGAGCAGGGCCTCTCCAGATAATCGGAGGGATCATGTGGGTTCATATACGGAGATACGGTCACGCAGGTAGGCGGGTCCCAAACTGTTTAGGGCTTTGTAGGTAAGCACCTGCACCTTGAATTGAGACTGGAAAATGAACGGCAGTCAATGGAGCTCCTTAAACAGGAGGGTTGACCTCTCTCTGTAAGGAGCACCAGTTAACAACCTGGCCGCCGCCCGTGGGACCAGTTGGAATTTCCAAGCCGTTTTCAAGCCGTTTGCTGAATTCCTGCACCAGCAAGGGTTCTTGAGGTCATTTTTGTAGCTAAGAGGGGAGACAAGTTGTTGTAGAGTTATATTCACCATTCAGATCCAAGCAAAACAGTTTAGGAACTGCAAAACTCCCACTTTCCGCTGATTAAGGAGATGTTTAGTCTTTAGATATTGACAGACTGTTTGTCAAATTGCAGCTAACTGTTCTTAATACATGGCCAAATTGTTCCTCGTAACTGTTCATAACTTTCAGAAGAAGAGTGCATGCTGCATTTTCAGCTATACATTGAAAAATTATAGTATTCTTGATAACATATGGCATCCTAACCCAGTTTATAAGAGAACAGCTGAATGTCAGAGAGGCTGATGAAATGCCTCAGCTGTCATGGTCTCAAAGGCTTATGTGAATAGGTCATTAGTCCACTGTTTCAATTCTGCTTGGAAGACATCTCTAGTACATGCATTAGACCTTTCACCAAACTAGCTCCATAAGCCAACATCTCTGAACAAGCCAAGCTGATAATCACTTCTTAAAGAAACACTATGACAATTCTTAGTGGAGAGTCAATTTAATAAACACTTAAAATAAATAACCATGGATGAACCCTTTACTGCGAACTGCTCTTCTTATGTGACCAGAAAGAGGGTTTCATGAGTTTAAAATAAACATAATCTTCCCAAAATCTTCTGTTATTATATTTGTAGAATGTGATAAAATGATTTAGTTGGCAAAATTTCCAGATGGAGCAGAACATTTTCTTGCACTTGGGAACAGACAAAAATGCTGCTGATTCTACCAAATAGGCAGAGTGAGGCAGTCAATTCAGAAAGAAGATTCCAGGCATAACAAAATAATCATCTATTTATTTTGCTGTTGTTGGATTTTTGGTCCCAGTGATATGAGAGTTGAATGTGGGATTTTCTTTCTCAGGTCATTTATCTATCTATCTATCTATCTATCTATCTATCTATCTATCCATCCATCCATCCATCCATCCATCCATCCATCCATCTATTCATTATTTTTATCCTGCCTTTCCCCTGATATAAGCACTTAAGGTGGCTAATAGCAAACATGATACAATACAATTAAAACTTAGCAAATGCATTAAAATATGACTATAAAAATTAAAAGAATAAAATCTTTGGTGTCATAGAACATAAAAATATACATACATTTAAAACTACACTTAAAAATACTTAGCTCCCAAAATCCTAATTACACCATTGCCAGCAGCCTGCCTTTCATCATAATGGCAGAGGTATTTTTTCTCCTGCCTGCAAAATGCAAGCAATGTTGGAGGTTAGAGGACCATATTGGCTCCCCTTGAACCCAGAGGAGTTGTGTGTATGTGCGTGTCTTGGGGGTTTAAGTCTTGGAGTTTCCTTAGGCCAGGGATCCTTAAACTATGGGTCTATGGGCCAGATCTGGCCCCCAGGTCACTCTCCCAGGCCCTGCCTCAAAGTTTCCCTACACTCTAGCATAGCCTTGCATCTCTTCAGCTCAGTAATAGCAACCACTTGTGCATGGCCCATGGAGGGAGGCATAGTTTACTGGCTGCCTATGATTGCTCTCACACAAGACACCTACCACCATGCATGCCTCACTTCATCCTCCTCCTGCCCTTTCTTACTCCCGTCCATAAGGTTGCTAAAGAGGGAGGAGGTCATGGAGCGTGTATCTCTGGTCTCCAAGCAGTGCCACTCCCAGCATGCAGCACGTCCTGAATCACTTTTGCCATTGGTCCAACAAGGCTGGAAGACATGGCAGGGGGAGTTGAAGTTTACCTGGAGATCCAGCACTCAAGCATCACTGCTCAAAATGGTGCTCCGCATGGGCCCTTCTTAGGTACAGGTGCTGGCTGCTCCTGCTGCCAGTCTTTGTTGCCCCTTTTCTTTTACTCAGTTTCTGAGGGGAGCACTGTTGCTTCTCTTCCTCCCTCAAAGGTGGCTCTCTTCTCTGAGGAAAAGGCTTACCTTGATGCAAGGTGTGAGCCATGGCAGAGTGGTTTTGCAACAAATTTTTGCAGCAAAGTGTTCTTAATGCTAAATGTTGTATTTTTCTTTCATGTTTGTTTGCAGTACAAATAAGGCATGTGCATTGTGCATATGATTTTTTTCATGTTTTTTTCCAAACAAAAGTTTGTCCCACCAACAGTCTGAGGGACCATGAATTGGCCCACTGTTTTAAAAGTTTGAGGACCCCCGCCTTAGGATGTGTTTATACTGTCAAGCATTGTGCTCTGTACTGGTTTTAGAACAACTATGACAATGGTCACAAACACCAAGCTGAAACCTCAGTGTTTACACAGTCCAGTAAGGCTGAAACTATATCAACACCACTTGTTAAGAATTTCTGCCAGTATTACATGTGAATGTTTGTGTTTTTTTTAAAAAAAACTGTTCAAGTGAAGTTTTTTCTCCCTGTTTTTCCTTTACATTTTGCTTTTTTCCTATTCACACACACACACTCCAAGTGGTGCATATAATTTGGAAAAAAATCTCTATTTTGATTATAGTTAGATATGTCATAATTATGGCTTCATGTAATTCATACAATTACTGAAGTACAGTACTTTTCACATATTTCCATAGTTAGGTATTATTTACCCTTGGGTGTTCATGCTTTCCCTCTTTAATGAAGATGTGGAGTTGAAAATGACAGTATTTTATGATTAATGTCCTGAGAGTGATGGAAACCTAATATGGACTTCAAATTCTTTTTCTGAATTACTCTGGTTGATAAAAAATAGTCACAGCGCAAATGGCCTCTGGCAGTGAGTAGAAATTGCAGAGGAGTTTGCTGGCCAATCTATATGTGATGAAACAAACTGGCCAGCTCTAGTTTTAAATACAGTGAGCCAGCTAACTTCTTTTTACAGAATGACATAAGACTCAGTTTCTCAAGATCCACCATAATGTATAGACCCAAGTTTATTGTTTTAATGATGTATCAGCCTAGCAATAGTAGCATGTGGTCACTTTGGAAATTATTGTGTTATACACAGAACAGCTTTGGCTATTGTGTATAAATTTTTCATTTGGCAATTAGTCAAGAGATAAGGGGTTTATTTTTGCAAGGGTATTTCACTTGGGATTTCTACAAAAGGTCAGCAAATCCTGCTCATTTATTTTCATTATTTCTTGTCATGTAATTTTGCCAATGAAGGAAACAGATGAGATTATACATGAAAAGTATTAATGAACGGCAATGAATATCAATAGTACACATTCTACTACAATGGAATGTGCCACAGTGGATCCTCATTCAACTTAGGGCTAAGTATAAAGATAGGCATGATGATAAATAATTGAGAGGTAAATAAATAAATAAATAAATAAATTGAGAAATAGGTTATAATAAAACTTATCGAGGCAGGGTGGTCAGACAAATCCCATCGCTGCCACCAATATAGTAGAGTTAGAGAGTTCAGCCTGGACAGGGCGGACACCACGATCACACCTCTACCCTTAGATATAGCGGAGAACAAAGGCTGACCCTATGTTGTAAATGCTAGTGACCGAAGTACTTAGTAGTAATAGCCGCCACCACCTCAGAATTGCTGGCCTGAGGAACCAAAAGGGTGTGAATGTATTTTAGGTAAAGGGTGTTTGAGCTCTTGGGCTTCTATGGCTGACTGTACTTTAAAAATGTGTTGAGAGAATGAGTTCTGAGGGAAAATGAATGGATTGAGGCAAACACCAGTTAAAAGTAAACTAATAAAGAGTTTATTTTAAACTTGATATTAACAACTCGTTGGAAATGAGTGGTACATAAAGCGTAATTCAGTTACAGAGGCTTAGCTGTTTAGACAGTTTTCCCTAAGAATGTAGCTTCGGGTTTCTGTGAGTCGCTTTTAACAATACTGTTCAACTTCCTTCTGAAACAGTATATTCACTGAGAACAGTCTCTCCTGTCTCACAGAGTAATTAGTCTCTAACTAATACTCTCCTCAGAGCAATAAGCATCAAGTGGACAAGTCTTTTTTTTACTGACACTCTGTACAGTAAACTTCAAGCCTTTTGTCCCTATCTTATTCTCTCTGACTAAAAGTCTCACTCCCAAAAGCTCACTTTCTTCTGTCTAAATTCTCCTCAGCTCCCCAGCCTAAAAATCCATCTACCCTCTTCATTGTTAAAATCCCTTCTCTCTTTCTGTCAAACTAGACAGCTGCTTTCCCTCTCTAAGCTGACTCCACCCCCAATTGCTACACCCAATCAGGAGTCAGCCTGACTCCTCCTCCTGCTCTGCTTGAAAACCAAGATGCCTGCCACTGCCATGCAGGCTTCGGCCTAGCCGACTAAAAGGTAGATCTATTACACAGGTGTAAACATTGATCACATTATTATGTTTTTATCCAACTGAACAGATTGGATTGAAAGGCAGACTTTCAAAATAAAAAAGTGTAAGAATGGAGATTGGTGAAAAGACATTGATTCGAACAGATTAGTTGATGTCTATAACAAAAGATTGGAGTATGAGACTAATAATGTCATTACACCAGGGCTTTCAAGCGAGAATAATAATAATAATAATAATAATAATAATAATAATAATGGAAAAGAAAAAAGTTTGGATGGGCCTGTCACCAAATTCTTTTAAATGCAGACTTGAATCTGGTTCTTTCTGCATACAAAACAAGTCCTTGTCACAAAGCTATGGTTCTGTCCTTGACATATAAGAGCTCCTATATGTGTGTGTGTGTGTGTGTATTACTCGCTAATACAACAGCTTTAAATGCTGCTAAAGAGATACTCTATGTTATCAAGAGCAAGCAAGATTTCCAGGCATTAGTTTCATTCTGACAGAGAGCTGAACCCATTCTCTCTCTCTCTCTCTCTCTCAACTGTTCCTTGAGATCCTGGAATGTAGTTATAGTATTTTTTTTTGTAAAGATAGAGTTTCCTACTATTTGCATCTTGCTCTGTTGTTCTTCCAGCTGGCCTTTCATAGGTTGCCCTCCCACTGAATATGGAAACTGTACCATCTGGCTGAAAAATGTGAAGACTTTTGATCTTTGGCAAGTACCATTGGGGAGCCAAAAAGTACGAAACAAAAACAAAGAATCAACATGAATAAGCTTCAATTGGATGTATTGAAGAATAGGGTTTTACACATGAAGCTTTAATTATGCAGTGAAAATAATGGTGATAATTGAAGAAGGAAAGGGAGATCACAAAGGCAGAACAGTGCAGCTAAAGTGATAGAAACTAATACTGAAGTTAAATAGTTCAGAATAATTGTGAGAAAAGGGAAAAATAAGTGCCTTTTCAGTTATATGCTTATCATGTCTCTGTCAGAATGATTATATACAGATAGGTGAATGTAATGAATTAAGTGCCAAATCAACATATACAATTAACCTCAATGTTTTCACTGTTCTGATAATGCCTATGCAGATCAGATCTCTCACAATGATCTTTCTTTTATTGTTTTATGTCCTTATCAATTTTCCTTGCTGGAGTTAGAAACAGATAGGGATGTGCTTCCTTCATTTTATATAAATGGCAATAATCGCATCACAACTTTTACAAGTGTGGGGGACATTTTGCCATAGGAATTTCTGCACAATCTGAATAAGGGCTGCTCTGCCTTTTTTTGGTTTTGGTGATTTTCCAATTTTTTGTGTCACATAGGAGGGTTTACATTTAATACCTATAATTACACATTATAAATTATATGTCATATATACTTTAGGATTATATGATGCAAATAACGTGGGTTGAATGTTTGCTCAGCTGAATCAGGAGATTCCTGGAATTTGCGCTTTGTTGGATTGCTCAAGCTTTACATGGAAGTGTATAGAGAGAGTACACAACTTCCTTGTTGCAACACCACCACTAGCTGTCAATTATTTCCGGACACAGTTCAAAGTGCTCATGCTGACCTGTAGAGCCCTAGATTACTAAAGTCTGGGCTGTTTGGCAGATCATATCTCCTTGTGTGAGAGGTTCTGAAATCATGAGGGGAGGGGCTCTTCTATCAGTCCCACCACCATCTCAAGCACCATCAGTGGGAATGTGAGAAGAGGGGGCCTTCTCAGTGACTGATCCTGCAGTCTGGAACTCAAATTTCAGTGAGGCCAGAATGGTACCATCCCTGTTGACCTTTCAATAACAGGTTAAGCTCTTTATTTAGGAAGGATTTTAAAATTTAAAGGACAAACCAGGAACTTTATGTGTGGGATGTGGGTAAGTATCATATTACTACAGTATTATGTCCCATAGCATTACAAAGGACATCCTTCCATTTCTTATTCCTCTTCACACATTTTTTCCCTTGCCAGTTGTACCAAAATTACTAGTTTTCAGATTTAATCCATGAAGCAGTGTAGTTCCCACCCACTACGTTTTTAAAAGAAAAGCCTTGGGGGAAAAACTTATGAGATACTTGAGATCCTGCTACTTTAGAGAAGACCCAAGCAGCTAATCTTACACCAGACACCATTTGAGGGGAGACCTAGCTTTAAAAAAATATCATGCTAGACTCATGAAGCAGGATTTGGGGAGAGAAATTTCGATGCTTGGTAGCAGAATGCCCATAGGAATACCCCTTACACAATGTCACTGAACCAATTCAACCTGGGCAAATTTGGCAGCTCCTATCTCACGTTGTTTTTGAGTGTTTTCTTGTTGTATCCTGGTTCCTGAGCCCAGAATATGATCTATGGCCAAATTTTCTCCTTCCCCTTTTTTTTGGACTGTTTAGAAATTTGGGGGAGAGGGTGGGGGGGGGGGGATAAAGTTCCAGGAAATTCTGCACGGCTTTAGTAAATTTTAACAGCTTATTTATTTATTTATTTCAATAAAATTTCAATTGCATTTTTAAAAAATAATTTGATTATTCTGTTTTAATATTAATATTTTGTGTGCTTGGTATTTTATAGTTTTAAAAGTTGTGAACTGCTTTGGGTAGCAATCTCAAGGGGGAAAAGCAGGGTAGTAATAATAATAATAATAGTAATAATAATAATAATAATGGAAAAGAAAAAAGTTTGGATTATTGATGTCTCAAGACCTCAAAATCGAACTGCAAAGGCTCTGGCATAAACCAGTCCAGGTGGTCCCAGTGGTCATCGGCACACTGGGTGCCGTGCCAAAAGATCTCAGCCGGCATTTGAAAACAATAAACATTGACAAAATCATGATCTGTCAACTGCAAAAGGCCTCCTTACTTGGATCTGAGCGCATCATTCGAAAATACATCACACAGTTCACAGGAAATGTTCAAATTGTGATTTTGTGATACAAAATCCAGCATATAGAACTCATTTGCTGTGACATACTGTGTTTTTGTGTCAGAATAATAATAATAATAATAATAATAATAATAATAATAATAATAATACAGAGCAATCATCTGGACCTTGAGTTTAAGATCTGAATGAAGAAAAATGCTTTCAGAACAATTCCAGGATACTGGTTGGATGTTAATTTAAGGAAATTGTTACATAAAGTACCAGGGGAAAGCAGTAGAGCTTGGATTCAATGAAAGAGTTGCAACTATTTTAATCTATATAATTTAATTTATATCCCACCTTTCTTCCAAAATGGGACCCAAAAAAGATTTCAACATATGAAATCAAATAATAGCTAAATACTTTTTTTCTCTAAAAAAGTAGTGCTAAAAGTATTTGCTTTTCCTTTACAGCAAGCGCAGGAAGGGAACTTTGAGTGAACTTTGAGGTGGGGGTTCCCATTCCTGGCCATCACCAAAATGGGTACCATAGGTGCACACTGAGATGTTAAATTTGCCTCCTCAATGAATTGAGGCAAGTGATATAAAGGAAATTGGAGGCAGTCTGTGCAGGCAGATTAATGCTCCCATTTTACCTCTTCATTCTAGTTTGGATTTTGGTCCACCCATCCCACCCTTTAACAGTGTACCATGATAGTAGGGGGTCGCTTTGGGTCCAGGTAGGAATTTCTACCCCTTTTTAATGGCTTTTTTTGTCTACACTACACTGTTGAGTTTTTTTTGTGAAATTGAGATGTTAAATTTACTCCCCGTTTCTTGCATGAAAACCTATTTAAGGCAATACCTGAGTATTGCCTTAAATAGGTTTTCATGCAAGAAATGGGGAGTAAATTTAACATCTCAGTGTGCACCTATGGTACCCATTTTGGTGATGGCCAGGAATGGGAACCCCCACCTCAAAGTTCACTCAATTGAGGTGGGGGCAAACAGAAATGGCCTTTGAGCTGTGTTAGGAGTTCTAATCCCAGAAGTCTCACAACTGGGGGTTTGAATTCTCTATACAATTTCCCAAGGGTTGTCTTGGTTACGACTCAGGTGAGTTATGCAGGGAACTCAGGTGTCTTGCCTAAGCCAGCTCAGGAGTGGGTCTGAGATGACCACTGCCTTGGCTTACACAGCATCATGTTAAACCCCCACTTTTAGCTGGTTGCAGTTCATGAAGAAAGTTTAAATAGGCAACAATTCAATAAAAGTGGCCCATAGTTATCCCAACTTAGTTGTCTTGTCTAATTATTTCATTGTGGGTGGGCAATGAAGAGCTTCTTTTTTAAAAATGTAATGTAATAGATGACTTCAAAATGATATTTACTTCATAGAAGATTGCACTAGATTGCCTTACCTGTAGATTTTTTTGCGCTGGGAGGGATGGAAAACAAGATCCTGGGGGTCTCCTATAATTTATTATTCTATGTTTCTGTTATTCTTATGGCATCTAAAGTATAACCAGGTTTCATGAGATAAGGGCTGCCTTTCACCAAAGTTTGTGCCAAATAAAACATAATTTTAAATTGTCATGGGATATATTTGTTGTTTCTGTCTACATTTCTGGACAATGTAGGGAACAGTGAGCTATATATTACAGAGCAATCTTGCTAGCAATGTAATTTGGAATGTTAATACTTTCTATGTTCCTAAAGGGATTCAGTGCCTGATGCTAGGCTGCATTTCAAAGCATACCTTCTGGGAAGTGTGTTACGTTCCAGATAATGGTTCAGGATGGTTTCTTTTCTTTAAGGAGAAAACTCATAAAAAGAACATCATCTTTCATTTGTTCCCACTGTCATCTTGGTGACTAGAGTATCCTGCTGAAATTCAAAATTCCTTTGTGCAGTGTGCATGTAGGCTCAATCCCACACTTTTGCGGATCTCTCTTGGGACTAATCTCTAGCAGAAAACATTCTGTTGCCTTTGGCACTCTTCCTTCCCTACCTCTGAACTGTATGTATGAAAAGAAAATCAGCAACACAATCATTTGAAGCATGTTATCTTGTGTGAAGGATTGCTCTTTAAAAGTATGGGGAAAAGTTCCTGGAAATCTTGGCATTTGCTGCTATTTTATAGCGCATAAAAGTTAAATCTGTAGCATGCAATAGAAACAGATGTGTGTGTGTGGGGTGGGGGCAGTATTATGGGGCTTTTTTCTCTAAAAAAGTAGTGCTAAAAGTATTCATGTGTCATCCCTCTCTCTCTTGTGTAAATACACATCACAAGACCATTAAAATATTAATTTAAAATAATAAAATGAATTTTTATCACTGCTTGTTCAATGAGTGTGGTACAGTTTAAAAGTCTGATATGGTGTTGCATCATTTCATGGCATGCTAGCAGATAATTAAATAGAATCTTGATAAAAAATGTTGGACAACTTCCAGTAGTGGCTCAACCTTTGTGAAAACAACCCTCACAAACTCATTTGCGTACCTGATTTTCACCTATCTCCTTAGCCACCTCAACCTCCCTTTTCCAATCAAAGGATGTTTTCTTTTGACATCAGCCAACAGAAAGTTGACCTAGCCTCAATATCTAAAATTCCATTAGATTAAAACTACATTTGGCTCAGCAACATAATGTTTTGGCATCCTTAGAGCCGTCGCAAACTCTGTTCCTGCGAGAGAAAACCTAGCTAGCAAGTCCCTGACGTCACGAGACTCCGCCTCTCTCCCCGCCCCTTTCTCTGCCCCTTTCTCCATGCGAGCGTGGTTTTTCCTTTGCTAGGGCAGCATTGCCCGCATTTTCTCTCAGTTGAATTCTGCCAACTGAGAGAAAATGCGGGCAATGCTGCCCTAGCAAAGGAAAAACCACGCTCGCATGGAGAAAGGGGCAGAGAAAGGGGCGGGGAGAGAGGCGCAGGCTCATGACGTCAGGGACTTGCTAGCAAGGGTTTCTCCAGCAGAAACCTAGTTTGCGACGGGCCTTAGAAAGAAAATGACTTCTTCAGATCAATGCTGGCAATGTAAATTAGATAACATTTCCTCATACCCTGTGATAGGGCTTTGTCCATCACTTCTTTTTGGCAAGATGTATTTCAATATGTGTTAGAAAAATATTTGTAGAGGTATGCATGTTTTAAGCTATAGTGATGATAAACATGGTTGGATATCCTTTCACTATTGCTGTCTTACAAGATTGGAAAGACCTTCATTGGTCAGCAGATCCCAGAACTTTAACCAAATAAAAAAAATCAATAAAGTCATAATTATGTGAAACTCATATGTTCAAAGAAAGTTCTGCTTGTAGACCTCTTGTATCTTAAAAGAGAAGACCTGGGGGAATGGGCCATTTTTGAGGGGAAGAATGAGGACTTAAAAGCCAAGTGTCACATTTGTAACACTTCCCAAACCTGACCTACAAATGACTCATAGTTAAGAACAGGGGTGAGACAACAGGAAGTAGGAGAAACCTATACTTTGGAAGGGAAATTCACTCCTCAAAGAGAGTGAATCATTTTTATTACTCTAACCAACCTTTGTTCCCACAACATGCCAATTCTTTCAAAATCCATATATAACAGAGACAGGAAGTGAGGTGAAATCTCCCAGAAACAGGGGAAGAGAGCAAAGCAAACACAATCGGGTTGTTTACTGTTTTCTATGCTATCCAAAGCAGGTGTGTGTGTGTTAAAAAATCTGGATTACATTTAAAATATGTACCTGCTTTGACTTACATACAAATTAAGTTGAAAAACAAACCTACAGAACCTATCTTGCTCATAACTTGAAGACTGCCTGTTACGCAACTGTTCTTAGTGTTAGCAAGCTGTTCTCAGAACCATTCATAACATTTTTGGATCCCCTCCTATGTCTTTGACTCCATATTACAGCTGGCAAATCCTTGAACTGATGCTGCACTATTCCTAACAGCAGCTATCACACAACTGGTGTGGCCTCAGTATGAAAGAAGCAATTATTTTCCTCTATCTCTGCAAATGCATTTGAAATAGACCAATGGAGAGACATACATGACACATTTTGCCATCTAACAGCCCATTTGATATTCCATGCTATACATACTGCAGTAACAAGCCTTTCAATCCAAACATGATGAAAGTGCAAAAGATACTCCAAGAGCTAATTTGTTACTTCTTCCCATAAGAGTGAAAATGATTCCATGGCCATGACAGGAAAACAACAACTACAACAATAATACCATCTGGGGGAAGAGAACAAATCTAGTTCATCTTTTTGAGATAAGCAGAGAAGATTTTTCATGATGAGTTGAGTGCCTAGGGATTCCTTCTTTGTGTGATGTAACACCAAAATATATCTTCCTAGCTGTGAATAAGATCCTCCCGTGTACAGTGTCCAATCAGCCATGAAGGGAGCTAAATACATTGGCTGCTTTGGAGAGGATCCAACAACCTCTTCTTCTCTATGTGAAAGCACTAAATAACAGATGGGAATAGGATGACTGATTTAATTAGAATACTTTAATAGGGGAATGGAGAAGCCTTCCACAGCTCTATCTGTTTGTGGGCAGGGAGAGCACCATTAAATCTCCCAAATTAATTGTTCCAGGGGGATAATATGTCACATAAAACAGAGCATGCAATTCTAATACTAATACCGATAATAATAAAAAAAATACTTTCAGTAGATGAGCCTGAAAATGAATGTTACATTACAAAAGTACTGTTAAAGCCACCGCATGATAAATGAGTGTTTGCATACAATCAAATATTAATCTAGGCCCATTAATTAAATTGCTTCCCCAATTCAAAGTATGTGATTTATCTGATTTTGTTAGTTTACTAGATGCAAGGATTTTTTTCAAAAGAGAAAGCATTACTGTAGCTCATGAAATATACAACACTTTATTGGGTAATATGAAAGATTGTAGTGGATATCTCAAGGATAGCATTTGACATGGTTGGCAGAAGTTTGTATAACTCACCAGCACACTCCACCCTGCATACAATATTTAGCAGAATGAGAAATCAAACAGTGTACCTTCATAAAGTGAATAAAAGTAGCTTTACACAGGACTACTTGTACAGACTCAAAACTGGTTTACCTTCTTCATGAAAGGTAAGAAAAGAAAGAGTACTACATAGTATCAGGAGGGTTGCAACATCTCATCCAGAGAGAAATAGTTTGTCCATTATAAATGTATTTGAGATGTATACTGATATATGATGTCTTAAAATTGATAGCAAAATATTAAGGAAATTCAATAGTGTAAATATTAGCAATCCTGGTTTAGCTGCTTAATGCAACAAGGATCTTATCATAGAAATCCTACACTCAACTTCAGATGCTGTATTCTCTCATTGTTGAACTACATTGTAATCATATATTACTTTCTCAGCGCCCAGTAGAATCTGTATGAAACCTTTTGAACCAAATCTATCCCTATCATTCAGGTTTGAACAAATGTTTCATCTCATATAATATACTAGGCTTAGACATGATAATACAAGAATGGAATACCACAAAGCTTAGCAACACAGAACTTAACAGTAATTCGGTTGCTGAAATAATGGAATCTGTTAATTAACCATGACAGAATTTTCTATTCTGTATCTTTTCAAGTGCTAAGGCAAAAAAAAAAAACCAGCAAAAAAGATATCTCGCTAATAGCATGAGAAGGAAGCAGTATAGCATTATCTTGGTGTACCTTAATATTATGCAAGATTGCAAATGGTGAAATGCATACTGAAGGGAGACAACCAGAATTCTGTAGAATAAAAGCCAGGAGCTAAATGCAGTGCAGCATTATTTGTCATATAAAAAATCCATTCCATTCCCGCAGCACACATACTACCTTCCACACACACTTGCATGCCCACATTGATCTGTTTAAACCTTTTTATATCCCACCTTCTACCTGCACTTCTCAGGGTAGTGCACAATAAAATCAGTTTAGAAAATTTTAAACCACAGCATTAGTTGTAAAGTACATTAAATCCTCTTTCACTTAAAATAAGACTATTTAAAATCCATTGAGAGAATTTGAAATAATGCAACCCATTTTTGCATGCATAAATTGAACAGACTCAGATCCCACAGTTTTTTTTAAAAAAAATGCTGTGTTTTGACTTGGTGCTGGAATGATATTAACATTGGTACCAAATGGAAGGCAGTTTTTGAAAGAAATTAGTTATAATACCAGCACCCCAACATAGATGCATACCAGTATGCTGACCCTTTGGTATTACATCTTCTAGATGTCACACAGCTATGACAATTTGGCAATCTAGTTTGTGCAGCTGTCCTTCTAAATTAGCAGAGTAACTCTACCCTCCCACAGTTCTATTGCTCCAGATTTTTTAAAATAATTATTTAAAAGAAAATTTAAATTAAAAAATCTACCTAAGGCAACGGGAGAGTGAGAGAGGAGGGCAATCCCACTCCCCGAGTCACTTCATTTCAGAATCTGCTTCTCACAATCATTGTAAAGTTATGTTGTTGGGTCATTGTTGGGTTTTTTTCCCTATCAATAGCAGGAGGTGAGTTTGTGTCATGGAGGTAGCAGCCCCTGGCAACATGTTGCACATAGCATTGTGCAATAGGAACAGTAATCAAAAGTGACAGCCCTGCTTCTGTGCCTATTCGCTACCTCCCTGTGGTAAAGTCAATAGTAACCATTTTGAAAAATAACATTTTAAAACTGTTTCTCAAAAGTAACTAAAATAGTTATTGTTTTAGTTCCCTCACAAAATCTAACTATAGCAAGCCATAAAACACTCTCATCCTGCCCCCCTTGTTGCAACCTGAACATACACAACAGAACACAGGACACTGCATGGACCTGAAACTTGTTGTTTTCCTTCTCCATCATTTACAGAGACTGTGTTCTTGTAACTATAAATGTAAAATAACATGCTTCAATTCTACAACCATGCCAACAAGTCATGCCAACAGCAACTTCCTACTCCCCAAATCTCTGAGAACCAAAATTTGCCAAGTCTTCTCAGTCTGTACTAACAATTCAGAAGCCTTGGCAAACTGCTACTTTTATTGCTATTAATTTTTACACTGGAATGTTTCTGTCTGCAAAATTTTTGGAACGATCGTAATTAAGTTCTGAGAAGCAGCTCTCCATTTAGTTCCAGGTCACCCTCAGAAACATTCTGAATGAAATTCAGAATCTCAATGGCCCCTTCTACACTGCTATATAAAATCCAGATTATCTACTTTGAACTTGATTATATGGCAGTGTAGACTCATATAATCCAATTCAAAGCAGATAATGTGGATTATCTGCTTTGATAATCTGGATTATATGGCAGTGGTTTGAATCTGATCACAATAAACAATATTTCCCTAATGAAGGTGAGAGAAATTCCTTTTTTAAGCCCTTTTCCCAACTCTGCAACTGAACAAAATCTCTATTCACAGCAATCCTCTTGTATGGAAATAATACATCATCCACACTAGCGTGCTATACAGTTTTATTAGTGTTATTAATATTTGGATATTTGGGCTCAGAAACAAATTGAAATATATTTAATCATGGTAGATAGTGATTTGCTGAGTGGTTTGTAAATAGCTGAATACAGAGCATAAAACCATGTCTGCAGTTCATTTTCTGTCTGCTTCATATGTGGTACATGGTTTATCTTACCAATTTCTGTCAGCTCTGATAACAAGTAGAGCCCCATTTTCAAAGATAAGTAAGCCCAACTTATCCGTTCTTAAATACTCACATTAAGGGTTAGATATTAGGCCTGTTTGATCAAGAAAAAAATTGTTTCTAAATTCGATTCTTAATTGGGGTGTTTTTTTGTTTCGATATTTAAAATATTTACAAAACTTTGCAAAAAAATGTTTTGTTATTTACGAATTTTCGTTATTATTTACAAAACATTTTAGAAAAAAAATTTTTCTTGATCAAACAGGCTAAGTGTGAATGTTGCAGTAATGGTCACCTTGATTAGCATTGAATGGCTTTCTCCCACCCTGGACATTCCATAGATAATATTAGATGATATATAACTCACCATTTGCCTAGTTTCCAACAGACCTCTGAGGATGCCTGCCATAGATGTGGGCAAAATGTCAGGAGAGAATGCTTCTGGAACATGGTCATACAGCTCTGAAAAGTCACACAAGCCGGATGGCGCGCGGAGGCCGCTTGTGAGCGCGCGCGCGCCATCCAATGGGCTCCGGAGGAAGAGGAGGAGCCAGAGCCGGATGGCGCGCGGAGGCCGCTTGTGAGCCCGCGCGCGCCATCCAATGGGCTCCGGCTCCTGCGCCCCCCTCCTCCTCCTCCTCCTCCTCTTCCTCCCAGCTGAGGAGGAGGAGGAGGAGGAGGAGGGGGGCGCAGGAGCCGGAGCCCATTGGATGGCGCGCGCGGGCTCACAAGCGGCCTCCGCGCGCCATCCGGCTCTGGCTCCTCCTCTTCCTCCGGAGCCCATTGGATGGCGCGCGCGCGCTCACAAGCGGCCTCCGCGCGCCATCCGGCTCTGGCTCCTGCGCCCCCTCCTCCTCCTCCTCCTCCTCCTCTTCCTCCCAGCTGGGAGGAAGAGGAGGAGGAGGAGGAGGAGGAGGGGGGGGGCGCAGGAGCCGGAGCCCATTGGATGGCGCGCGCGGGCTCACAAGCGGCCTCCGCGCGCCATCTGGCTCTGGCTCCTCCTCTTCCTCCGGAGCCCATTGGATGGCGCGCGCGCGCGCTCACAAGCGGCCTCCGCGCGCCATCCGGCTCTGTCTCCTGCGCCCCCCTCCTCCTCCTCCTCCTCCTCCTCTTCCTCCCAGCTGGGAGGAAGAGGAGGAGGAGGAGGGGGGGGCGCAGGAGCCGGAGCCCATTGGATGGCGCGCGCGGGCTCACAAGCGGCCTCCGCGCGCCATCCGGCTCTGGCTCCTCCTCTTCCTCCGGAGCCCATTGGATGGCGCGCGCGCGCTCACAAGCGGCCTCCGCGCGCCATCCGGCTCTGGCTCCTGCGCCCCCCTCCTCCTCCTCCTCCTCCTCCTCTTCCTCCCAGCTGGGAGGAAGAGGAGGAGGAGGAGGGGGGGGCGCAGGAGCCGGAGCCCATTGGATGGCGCGCGCGGGCTCACAAGCGGCCTCCGCGCGCCATCCGGCTCTGGCTCCTCCTCTTCCTCCGGAGCCCATTGGATGGCGCGCGCGCGCTCACAAGCGGCCTCCGCGCGCCATCCGGCTCTGGCTCCTGCGCCCCCCTCCTCCTCCTCCTCCTCCTCCTCTTCCTCCCAGCTGGGAGGAAGAGGAGGAGGAGGAGGAGGAGGAGGGGGGGGCGCAGGAGCCGGAGCCCATTGGATGGCGCGCGCGGGCTCACAAGCGGCCTCCGCGCGCCATCCGGCTCTGGCTCCGAGGAGGAGGAGGAGGAGGAGGAGGGGGGCGCAGGAGCCAGAGCCGGATGGCGCGCGGAGGCCGCTTGTGAGCGCGCGCGCGCGCCATCCAATGGGCTCCGGAGGAAGAGGAGGAGCCAGAGCCGGATGGCGCGCTCAGCAGCAGCCTCCATGCCATTAACGAGCGGAGCTTCAGCTCGTAAAATACATGGGGCTGCTGCTTCGATATTTTTAAACCCTTCCGGGTTTAAAAATATGTTTTGATATCGCTTCGGATATGCAAAAAATAACGATTTTAATACGAAATAACGAATTAACGAAACGAAACCGACAGGCCTATTAGATATGTGTTGCACAAAACTTCCATTTTTCCACTAGCCTAAAGTCAAGATTTTTCAAGAAAATTCTTGTCAGATACCTAATTCTGATCAGCTTTCAAGTGTTTAGCTGCCATTTAGTATATTAGAAATATTATGTATGCCTGTCGGCTTCATATTATCACTCTCTGTAACCGCTATCAGTGTGAGAGGAATGCTGATAGTTGGATTCCTGTAACTTGCTTCCTTAGATTATAGCAGAAAAGTAATTCTATATTTTGATGTTTTTGTTAATTGATTAATAATTTTGATTATTTGCCACGTTTCCCTGATAAACAACACTATTCTATAATATTAATGGCTTAAGATTTTAAAACTGCACTTTAAAGCATAACTACCATAAAGTACCAATCATACTACAATCTTCTTGTGAATTTGGCATAAAGAAAATTAAGATCTAGACCATTTAAATCATGCCTCAAAACCAATCTAAATTCAGTTAAAATGATGCTACAAAATTCCTGGCATTAAATACTTTCAGTCACTTGTCTTTTTTATTTTACTTTTAGTTAGAGCCATTAAAAACTATTTATTTATTGTCAGTTCTTGCATGAACTTTATTTTATTGCATTAGAAATTGATTTCCTTCACATTACATGTTTAATCATTCACCTTAAAACTCATTCTGGCAAGGGGAAACATTCAAAGTATCAGCAAATTGAAGGAGAAAAAAATCTTTTAAAAAATTCAACCTGTAGACCAGGAAGAATATGAGCTGAATAAAAAAGCAACTTCAGGAAGTCCATCTATGAGTATGAGTTCCTGATTTAGTGAAAGAAACACCCTCATTTAAAACAGCTTGAGGGCATTATCTTTTTGAAATAGGACTCCCCAAATCAGTATGGCCATGGGAATTGTAGTCTTAAAAAGTAACATTTCCAACTTCTACATTTGAAGATGACAAGAAATGAGCACACAGATGTTTTGCCATTTATGTCTCATGATTTTGAAATATATGACACAACATTTTAAAGAAAACCCAAGTTAGCATTTTCACTATCATCATGTATAATAGAAATTTTAGTCAAAAAAGCTAACCTTAAAAACCCTGGGTCAATATATCCACAGGTTAATGTAAGTACTGTAGCCTACCTCTTATCAAAAAAGGAGTCAGACCTTTCTCTGAGTTGAATGGCTAAACCTATAAGAAGCACCAACTCTGTCTACTCTCTCCACTATGGCACCACTTCTGGGTGAGAAAAGGGTGGCAGTGGCAGATAGGGGCAACTAGCAGGTCTTCTCCATTCTCTGTGAAATGACTCTTCATTTTATAATGGACTATATCAAAATCCATAATTGACACCCAAAACTTGACTTCACCATATTCATGAGGTTAATTTACACACAGGTATATGTTACTTTTCATAACATACACTTAAGTACTTTATTTTGTTTTACCTGTACAATGGATTATGCACTCTCTTCCAGTCTAAACATAAAATCTTAAAAAAGAGGCAGTGATAGATGACAAAAAGCATAGCAATACTGCAATACTGTCAGACTGCTTTTCCAACACACTTGAGTCAATATTATTGGGGTGGCAATGGCTTAATAAGAGCTATGGGAAAATTCCCCAGGACAAAGCAAATTTTGGTCTATAATGATATTTTGGCTAATACTGTTTCTATTGCTGGAATGTTGTCTTTATATTGTGTCTAGCCTTTTAATATTTTCTTTCCCTATTATTAGATGGGAAAAATGGTAGAAGTCACACTTGATTATATAGAAGTTAAAATAGTATTCATACAGTACTGTTGCCATTATAAGTGCCAGTTGTTGTTTTTGAAAGAGAAAAAAATGTTATTAAAACAACGTGCTTCTACATTACTATTGGCATAACTTAAAACCACTTTGCTTGAATAGTACTGCAATTTCAGACACAAACCAAGCATAACTAAGTACTTTAAATTCTCATTGACCTGAATGGGAAAGTTGAATTCATTCTAAAAATTAATACAGACAATTGTCAGGATCAAAGCAGGATAAAACTGAGGCCACTTCCACACAGTTGAATAAAATCCCACATTATCTGCTTTGAACTGGGATACATGGCAGTGTGGACTCAGATAATCCAGTTCAAAGCAGATATTGTGGGCTATTCTGCCTTTATATTCTGAGTTATATGGCTGTGTGGAAGGGCCCTGAGGTAACTAGCTGAAGGGAAAAGCAAAGAAGGAAGAGGTGGGTAGAATATTACTTGTGGGTGGGACTGTCTCTTAATGCAGATCAAGATTTAATCATGATCTAATTATTGTTATCTCTTCCTATTAAAACCCTCTACATTGGTCATGTCATAATGTAAGGTTATGTAATTACTTTTGTCTGGTTTATATACTATTCATGTCTTATGTAAGCATGTTGTATCAAGGTCTACTAGCTGGATGCTAGCATACACTCACAAATGAAAACCAGCTTTTAGGGGTTCTTTTTAGCATAGGTCAAGTTATTTTGCCTATCTCCTTTTCTATCCTAAAATGGATTTTTTTAAAATACAAGAATACCCAGAGTTGTTTCTCCTGTTTCAATTATAAACTAATATTGAAATACTCTGATACACTTTACTTAAGATAGATACCAAATATTCCTACCTCAAATTCCTAAAAAGAAGGCCTTATCCTACTTCATCACCAATCATGCTTATGACAATGCTTGAAGTGAGATACTGGCTTTAAGTCTACCTTGAACCCAATCTTGAAAAAAAGATATAAATTTGGTAAATAATTTGGTAAATAATAATAAAAATGACTGAGACAAGAGAAGTCTATATCTCAGTGACTTTGTTGGAAAACCTCCATTCTCCTGCAGTCACATTTTAATTGATAGCAGTGACATTCCTGGTTGGCACTTTTGATATTGCACCTTTACTTAATTGTGCAGTTGGGATTATTACCAATTCATTGTCCATAATTGTACTACTGCACACCCTCATAACTCTGCCTTCCCACATTACCACTGTTCCTGTTTTTAGTGTGATTCCACAATTGTAGTATTTTTTAAAGGAAGATAGATTTTATTTCAAAATAGGAGATAAAAAGAAAAGGGTCAACTTGGCCAACTTGGAAATAGTGACAGAGAGGCAGAGAGGAGGAGAATCCTGATCATTGATGTCACTTTACTGCTGCCATACAGGAGTGGAAGGCACCCATCACACCAAAGTAGGTGATGGGAATATTGTGGTATTCTGAGTTATTGATGGGTTTTATTCATCAATGGCTAGGGATGGGGGAATCATGGAGGGAGGGAGGGGAGGCAAACCAGTTTGATGATGATGATGATGATGATGATGATGATAATGTTTATTTATTTATTTATTTATATTTTACTCTATCTCCCCAAAGTGACTCAGGGAGGATTTATATTTATTTATTGTGTCAGAAGCAACCAGACAGTTGTATTACATTTTTAACAAAACAAACAAACAAACAGACAAAACACAAAGTTTGCAAGCTCGGTAGTTGATTAAATGTCCTTTGACCAGCAGCCGGCCATCTGGATTGCCTCTGGTTCTGCCGCAAGACTGTCTTCCATTGTGCATGTAGCAGGGCCATAAAAGATAGCAAAGGCAAAGGGAGACTGTAACTGAAAAAGATATACACAACACACTTTCCACTCTCAAAAAAATGGTAAATGCCTGAAGATGTGTTTTTAAGTGCTGAGAAACTTGAATGATCAACTGTCAGGAGTCTTCACAGTTTGTGACTTATTCTGAGAAAATGTTCACATGTGTAACAGTCCACAATAACATTTCAACAGAAATATTACTGCCTGATGTAATTGTAAATTCATTCTCTGCAAAATTTGTACATAGATGTTTTTCACAGAAGGGACTCTCCACACCAACGCAGTTGGTGGGGAGAGCGATTTGCCCCACCTCCTGAATTGAGAGATTAGGAGGTTCCGTTAGAACCTCCTGGAAGAGGGGCGGGGGCTGGCTTATCACGTGAGCCAGCCCCTTACCTTCAGTCTTGCTTGACGTTTCGCCCGCCACTCCCGCCCATTGACAGTATAATTTGGGTTGCCCGTTGGAGCCGGGTAGGAATTTTTTGCCTCTCATGTTCTGGGGGGTTTTTTCGCCTACCCTATACTGTTATTAGGGGCTAGATGGAGTGGTTTGGTTTAACTAGGCCAGCATAAATAGTTCAGGAAACACTGACATGGAGGTATACACATGGCACCCATTACGGGTGGGGGGCACTGTACAACAAACACTCACCTAGAAGTCATCAAATGGGTGAGGGGACATCAATTGGCCCAGTAAAGAGAGAAGCTGATATCAATAAGCGGACACAGGCTTCTCCAGACTTTTACCTTCAGGTTGCCCGGTTGGGGATCCAGGGCACACTGACATCACACACTCAGTAGCTGGGGACGATGCCTCAGCTTGCCACCAAGTTCCTTGACACTTAGTTTAGTTCAGGTAAAGTTAAATAGGTAACATTCAATAAACGTTGCCCAATTTGATTCCATACTTTTGTTGTCTGTCTCGTTATTTCAGGGGTTAAGGGGCAAATGTTTTCTGTGCAGAAAACAATTTTTTTGTGCATAAAATCCCCCCCCCCCCCCCAGAATATTGTTTCATGTCCAGGAAGGACTGTTTCCTGTAAAACAAAATGCTAAAACTAAATAGACTTGAAAAAATTGCAAGATTTTAGAATACTTTTTCACAATGGGAAGAAAATTGTTAACATTTCTTGTTGCTTCATTCAAGAAGAAACCTAATGGAAAATTGCATCCAAAATAAATGCTTACATTAGGAAGTGTTGGTTAATTTATGGGGGGGGGGGGACCCTCAAAGCTCAAAATGAAATAAAACTGGAAGTAAAATGTAGGTGGCATTTACAGAAATGCAAATAAGATGAGATAGGATTTCATGTGCAGCATTAAGATAACATTTTCTTAAGTATAGCAAATAAAAGCACACATACTATTTTTTGGTATTTATATCTTTTCAATTTTAAAATACTCTATACTGACAAATTTACTATTTTCTGTCTACATCAAATCTGTTAATGCAAAGATAAATTTAGTGCAACACTGAGTAAATCTAATAAGTCAAGAAAATCAGTAACAGACTGTACATATAGTTTCAGTGATGGGATACATTTAAAACTGTAGGAATTTGAAATATTAGATTTGGAAATCCCAAGTTATTCAAAATGAGCTTTGAATCTGTCACCAGTCAATCCTTCCATGTCAGTCCCATCCCCAACTTTCCTGGACAAAGACAAACTCTTACTTTGAGATTAGAAAGTGATTAACTGAGAATTATGTGTCAAAATGTACTCAGGAATGTTGCATTTCCAATTAATGATGCATTTCTTAAGGAGAAACCCATAAAGAGCTTGCTGTTTTGATCAGTTGAATTTAAAGAAACCCCAAATTAAAATGAATAAACAAAAACCCAGAATACACCAGATAACTGAACCTACTGGAGTTTTCATATTGGCATGCTTAAGTTTAATCTTATATATATATATATATATATATATATATATATATATATATATATATATATATAGGTTGTATGTTTTTAGTCTATGTATCTATGCATTTTAATTAAGTTGTACCCTGCCTTGAGGAGAGCTGAATAAGAAAAAAATATGATGTACTAAAATAATGGCCAGTAGTGTTCAGCTCTCATTTCCAACTTTTTCTTCACTCATTGCTTAAAATACTATATTTACTTAAACATACCTTAATTGCTCCCCTGTCACTGAATTTTAGTCACAGACATTTCAAAAGATTATTTCAAGGCTGATTATTTCAATTATTTCAAACACACGACATGATTGGCTTGAAAAAACTAAATGCCACTAAAAATATTTTTGAAGCCTCTTTCCCTTCCTTAAGATTTATTAATCAGAAGAGAAATGAACTGTAGTGAGAGAAGGAGTGAACACGAATGAAGCCTAACCATTTTATCCCTATAACACTGAATGGTATGCATTTTAAATGCATCCCCTGAGCATTCATGGATTGCTTTGAAAAGGATATCTCTGATTTTCAGGCAGGGAGAACTGTTGCATTACTCTGAGTCTTAGAGCATGAGGTGGGAAAATCCAAAAGTAATAAAGCTGGCAGATTATGACTGCTGCTGGTGTGTGTGTATGTTTGTACATGTGTGTGTGTCATTTTCATGTATATCTGCATAAAACATCCCTGAGATTTAAAACAAGCAAATTAGCATGGGCTTGATTCACACTACACAGTTATAGCAGTTTCTTCCACTTTAATTGCTATATTCCATCCCAAGATTTTATTGTTGTGATGTATTAGATTTCATAGACATAGAACTCTAATGCTCTATTTCAGAGAAATCAAAGTATCCCACCAAACAAAAATTGTAAGGATTCCATAGCATAAAGCTATGGGATTTAAAGGGGAACCAAACTATTACAATTGTGCAAATGCTATGGATAAGCTATATTTTTAGGGAAAAACATATTGGGCACATTTTTCTCTTTTCAGAGAGTTTTCAATGTTGAAGTCATTCAACGCTGTGAATGTCCCTTGTAGTTTGAAATGACAGTCTGTTTTTGTGAGTATCGCGTCCTGTTCCACCAGTATCAGCTGGAACTTATTATATTCAGTTGTGCTTCCATGAATAAGGCTTAATACCTTTCAGAAAGTATTCTTTATATCCATCAACAGACTGTAGCTTCTGAGCTGGCAGGTCTGAATTTTGAATTGTGACTTGGCTATCTCCATGAATTTTTGATTGGTCATGGGGTTTATCATTATAATAACCATGAAGCCCGGGAAGCTTTGGTTAAATTCTTATTCTGTACCTTTGGAAAGAGGCCTATTAGGCATTTTGTGCAGCTTTTTGTAAACAGGTCTGGTTTAATTGTTTGTAAGTAATTAATTGTGTGGATGGCTTACACTTTATTACCTCTCTGTTCTCTCTGAGCAGATGGCAGGGTCCAGAACTGTAAATTCTAAACAGTATCAATTTTAGCTTAGGATTTACACAACCTTCCATTTTTCTGTATTTGCTCATGAATTTACTCAGAAATCTTTGAAATTTAAATTTAACCTTGTTTCTGTATCTTCATTGTACTCATTGTCTGCTCTTAGCTTTTTTATTGACAAAATGGGAGGGAGAAACAGGAAAGTGAAGAAATCATGTAGCAATAATTATGTATTTCTGTGAAGAATAATAGCAGATGGTAGCAGCCTTAAACTCATTTTACACACCCACATCCTTGAAAAATCACTAAAAATAGATTTGTTTTTATCTAAGTGGCCTAAATTCAATGCAACACTTACAGCACGATCAAAATTTTCTGTTCTTTCCTCCAGCAGTTCTCACTGGTGTCAAAAACAGACTGGAAGATATTCCTGCCCACTATATATAGTGTGTGCATGTATATATATGTGTGTGTGTTTGTGTGTGATATATATATATAGAGAGAGAGAGGGAGAGGGAGAGGGAGAGGGAGAGGGAGAGGGAGAGGGAGAGGGAGAGGGAGAGGGAGAGGGAGAGATTGTGCATTAGAAAAGCATTTGGAACAACAGCTTCCCAAAGCACCACGCAGCATTCTCAATGGCAAGGGTTTATTGGAATTAATGCTAAAACCTTCCAAAAACAGATATTTCCCATCTCTCTTGTAGGATGTGAAGTTATTTTTTTTGTTTTTCAAAATAAAGGGATTGTTTATTCTCTCTCTCTCTCTCTTTGGTCAATCAAAAGTATGGAGTAGGCCACCTTTCAGATGAAGGTGGCAAAATTTAAATGCATGAAAATAAAAGGGATGATGTTAGAGTCAAGGAGCCTACATCTTGCTTTGAGAGAAATAGTTTGTATACTCAAAAAATTAAACCACATGGCCATGAGCTGACTGTAAAAACTCAGTAACACCCCGCCCCCCAATAAGTATTATTTCTCAGTGAGTCACTTTGAAATGCTCCTGGAATAATGTTGTGGACAAAAGCAGCACAGTTAATCATAGAATCATAGAATCAAGGAGTTGGAAGAGACCTCATGGGCCATCCAGTCCAACCCCCTGCCAAGAAGCAGGAATATTGCATTCAAATCACCCCTGACAGATGGCCATCCAGCCTCTGTTTAAAAGCTTCCAAAGAAGGAGCCTCCACCACACTTCAGGGCAGAGAGTTCCACTGCTGAACGGCTCTCACAGTCAGGAAGTTCTTCCTCATGTTCAGATGGAATCTCCTTTCTTGTAGTTTGAAAGTTGTCAAAGGGGTTTGTTTTGTACCACTAAAGTATGAACCACTGGTTTTATTTTATGGTCATCCCAGTTTGCCCTGATGGATTTTATGGTATGAAATACCCTTATTTGTAGTACTTTCACTTTGTTTAGAGCAGGACCTCTTAAAAAATTTTGCACTTGTGACACCTTTCCACCCAAGAAATTTTTATTTGTGTATTTGTGTGTATGTATACAATCTATATATAGATATATAAAATAATTATTAAAAATCAAACATTTACTGATAAATCAGCCTTTGTAAGACTTGCTAAACAGACTAGTTTTTCATTTTGTCGAGTATAGCAGAAACATTTTCTGCAGAACTCACTGTAAACACTGCATAGTTTACAGTGCTAACAGCTTTGTATAAATGTGTGGCATTCAGAAACCTTTCATTGTTGCCAAATTTTCCATGACAGCAACATTGAGCCCACTTTAACCCCAGACAATTACATGCAACGGGGCAACAAGGCAATGGAATATGCTGGTTTTTTTAAAAAAAAGCAATGGAATATGCTCATTTTTTAAAAAGCTCTGAAACAACAAATCTTATATGAATCTCTTGGAAAGTTTTGATTTGTAAATACTTCTGATGGATCCTTTCTGATTAGAAATTTGGAGATTCGTATTACCGAATAGTCCAAAACTCCAAATTATGAAGCAGAGCTCTGAAGCTTTGCACACCCCTACTATCTAGTCAATAAATACTAACCAGATCTGGTTTTAATAAGAGATTGGGATAAAATATAAAACCAGATTTAATTAGGAATCTGGAGTAACAAATGAAAAGCTATGTTTTAAGTTCTCTTAGTTTCTGAATTCCTGCTGCTGGCAGTGCGACAGAATTTTGACCCAATGGGAAATATCAACCATTATAGCTGAGGAAAGACTTAAGCCAGCAGGAACAACCTGTCACACCTTCAAGAGGCCTGCATGTATTTCTTGCCAGTGTACAAAGACAGCAGAGGCCTGGAATATTTAGAAAAAGCAGCAGTGAGAACATTCTACCACTAAAAACATTTTTCTTTCAAAATTTGCTTGAGAGTTCTCTGTGCCATACTGACCTTGTGCCAGGTTTATATCATGTGAAAGCAATATTCTTTGACTTCAGTGCATGACTCTTCTTCATTTCTCAAACCCAAGTAAGATTGCTTCTTCCCCTTTGTGCTTCTCTTGTCTATCTTCTGAAAAAGCTGCCCTGTAGTTCTGAAAAGTGATCTTTCTCACCTTTGTAGCTCTTGTTTTCTTGGTAATATATAGTTACTAGACATGTGCAATCGATAAAAAATGTTTCAAAAATCATTATAAAACTGGGGGGTGCTGGCATTTAATTTCTAAAGTGTTTCTACAGTATGATAGGTAAACAATTGTTAAAGTAACAAGAATAACATAATTTTGTTACTTTTTCCTTGTAGTAATTGTAATTGAGCAAGAGGGGAAACTGCAGGTGCTCATTTATCCCTCAGTTTTAAAGCTATTATGAAGAAACTTGCTATACTTGTACCACACATTTTCCACTGTTAGCCCACCAAATTTCAGAATGTTAAACACATCAACTAATTTTAAGGGAATTTTTGAATACTTCACAAACTTTTTAAAAAAGAAACACTACAACAGCTATCTATTTTAATTTTATATACAATGCACAAGATAACCAGGTCACACATCCCCAGTAGTTTCAGAAAGATTCACACATTTACAGATTTTAGGAGATTTTTAAATGTTTAGGCAATTTATCCCTCCAAAAGCAACAACAGCAATTCCCTTGAATGCCTGTTTGTCTTTATGACACACAACCCCATAACTTCAGTTTAGCACAGAGTTATACTATTACTTACTTTAGTCCTCTTTGCAGATTCAATAATTTTATTTATTTATTTATTATTAGACTGACTCTAAATGGCTGGCTGCTGAATCCTTCACTCAGGCTTTCTAATGCTGAGCACTGCATTCTGGGAAATGTAGTTTAGGGCAGGGCCTTTTGCATTCCCTGCCACAAGGGGCCTTGTCTTCCCAAACTATATTTCTAAGAATGCTGTGTTCTAAGTCTCATGCCCAAGTTTACTAGTCCTGCCCCCAGTGCCTTTGTTTATGGTGATTGGGCCAAAGAAAAAGATTGGTTTTTAAAGCACTTTATTTTCTCTTGGCTTTACAAAAGTTGCTTAATGCCTATACTGAAAATTAAACTGACCTTGAGAGGCATCCAAATGTTACAGAATCTTAACAAAAATGATTGGTGAGTGTTTCAATTCTTAAATCCCCCCATCTTTCCTGTGTGTTTCTAGTATCAATTTGTATGCACAAATGTAACAAATTTGATCAGGAAAATGAATTAAAAATCATACACTCCAGCTAGGTACTACCAATGTCCTTTTCCTTATTGTACTTTGACTTTTAAGAATATCTCTGTCAACTGTCATGACCTGGGATAAAGCGTCTTTTGCTTATTTGAAGGCTGTTATTATTATTATTATTATTATTATTATTATTATTATTGTATGTTGGATAGGATATGAGCTCATATACTCATGAGTATAGGAAGCAGATGGATTTTTTTCCTGAACTGAGTAATCTCCAAGCAAAATAAACTCACTTGCTGTTTAAATGAATGACCTGCAACACATTGCTATTATGTACTAAATGAATTCCTCCTATCAGTTGTAATGGCTCCAAAGTTCACCCTAAAGTTCCTTATGTGTTCTAAAATTTCTTACTAGGTGTATGCAGAGGGAAGCCACAGAGAAAGCCCAAAGGAAAGTTGGTGAACATATTTAGTATGCTGGAAGTGCATTATCCTTTGGCAGAAAATAACAGTTCCTGGTCCATCTAAACAGGAGTCCCACTGGGTTTTCAATATCACACTCCCTTTTATATGTAAGTAGTTTAATGGCTTTGGCAGCTTAATAAAATCCATTTCTCTCTGAATCTCCTCACCCTTTAGTCTTTCAGCAATTCAAGATGTAGCTCACCCTTTTCTCAAACAGAGGGCACTTTATCCTTCTTTATTGCAGATCCACAGGCCACTTGCTTCAGCCGTTCCCCAGACAGTCAAAACTGAGCAGAGTCCAAAATATTAGAATAACATTAGTCTCCATTGCTGATGAAGGCCAGCAAGTATTAATTTGTCATTTGTGGCATATTTATCCACCAGATTGTAGACTATTGCCATACTGAGACTGTTAAAAGCCTTCATTAAAATGGATGCCTAAGTCTCCTACGTTTTAGTGCTATTATGAAATGGGATACATATGTAAATGTATTTCAATTCTGCATCCACTGAGGATGTTTCAAAAAGACAGTAACAATGAAAATAACAAGCATTTAGTGAAAAAAGAAAGAAAGAAAATTGACTCCTTTTGTCAAGATGTATTTTATTACACTCTGCCAATCTAGAGGCATTTGCCTTGATACTGGAACTGATACAGTATCAACAGAAAGTTACCATGGTAATTTTAACTTTGATTTTTTATTATAAAAATTCCATAATCCTCTGGTGACATTACAAGATGGGAGGGATGTATCTGCAAAGACAGTGTGGTTGTATATCTAATAAATATTTGCATATTCCTTATTTTGGAAAACTAATGCAAAAAAGTTTCTCCTATAACAATGTTTCTTATTTTTATGTTGCCTATGATGTTTACCCTGTAACTGATTAAAAACAGACAGAAATCATCCTAGGGGTGTGTGGATGTGTGTGGGGGTGTAATATCAAAAGTAGCTACCTTCTGTAGAAGAACTGTCTGAACTCTGTAAGTATTATCGTTATTGCCTTCTACACAAGTCTGCCTTATGGTAACCCTTTTTCTTGGCAAGATTAATTCAGAAGAGGTTTACCATCCCCCCCTTAGGCTGAGAGAATACAACATGTTTTAAGTCACATAGTAGGTTTTCATATCTGAGTGTGGATTTCTCACACTCCTAGTCCAACATGCAAACCACTATACTGCACTGGCTCTCTCTCATTGTGTGTCCCAAGTAGCAGAAAGGATAACTGGCTCATCACTGATTTCAGTCAGTATTTACCCAGATCAGCTTCACAATGGCTAGACACAGCCTTGCCTTGGGAAGGCTGTGTCTTGCCTTGGGAATCCTCAGGAAACCCAAGATTTGGGTTTCTCCTGGTTTAGTGGCTAGCTGGCACCAGATGCAACTGTCTTCAGTGCCATCCCATGTTCCCTGGGCTCAGACAGTCCAGGGATATGGGAAGGCATTCCCCTGCCATCACCACATACCTTATTCTTGGGCACTCTGGTTGATGTCAGGCAGAATGCCTGTGCACCATGATTGATAGATTTGGCTAGTTAAGCATAATGAACAAAAATTGTAAAAACTCTGGACTGAAACCAGATATATTATCAAGGGAGAATGCAAAAAGATTCTATCTGTAGCCAAAAAGAAAAAGAAGACTAAATGTAATGCAGATGAAACTCTCAAGTAGTAAGGACAGATAAGAAACAAGAAAACACTGACTAAGATGGGGCTTCTCTGAAACAAGGAATCTAATTTCAATCAACTATGTGTGCTTCATGATGACTTCACCACAACAAAAAACATGAAGTATGGATTGCTGAAAAGTACATGGTTACATGAAATAGAGTGCTGCAGCTACTTATTTGTAAGAATGGAAACAGTCCTCTTAGAAGGTCAAGAGTACAGTGACCAGTGTTCGTCCTGTATCAGTGCTGGTGTTCTCATTTGAATGAGTCAATGAATCTGCTCTCGGTTTTATCATAACTTTAAGGAACAACCCTATATACTTAATTGTTAAGGTTCAGCACCTTAGATAGCGCATTTGCAGTTTAGAGCAGATTCATCATTTCAATGATGTGGAAACCACCAGCTATCACTGTATGCAACACACTCACTATATTCTGAACTTTTATGTTTACATTGATATTATGGACCCGACTCTCTTCCAATTCACTTTATTGTAAACAATACTGACACAAAGAGAAGAAGTCAGAACAAGTGATGGGAAAACAAGTGAAAATGTTCAGGAAGCAACATAAAAAGTTTCATCGAAAGCCCTGCTTTGGTACAACAGTAGAGGTAGAAGAAATATGTGCAGATTTTGCTGGACTTTTCACACAGATAATTACATTTAATCCCTCTGAACCCATTGAAAGCAATGGAAGTTAAAATAGCTACATGACTCCACAGTGTCATAGCTTCTGAATTCCTCTGGGAAAAACAAGTTTGGATTCAGAAAATCCAATGCTGGATCCATCCTGTTCCTTAACAGTAATCACCCATTTTCAAAGCCTACTGTTTCAAACATTGGCAATGGCCTTTCACTGTAGGTGCAGTAAAAAATCTTCATCTGCCTGTCAAAAGTGCAGCTCATACAGGATTATTCTAACTTTGTGCAGTTTTACAAGTTTGGTCAGATGTAAGCCACACTCAGTTCTATCAATTTAGACCCACATAACAAAAAAGCTTGGGAACATGGTCTTGAAAAAATTCTCCCAGCAACTTGGTGGCTGGAGGATTCCAGGAACTGTGGTTCCAAAATACCTTTCCCAACACCTGTGTCCATATACATTGTATAGCAGAATTCCATAATATAATATTCTATATTAATAGATTACCATTCTCAAAAGTGGCAGACAGCACAAACTAAAGTTGATGAACTGGTGGAGTTGCAAAATTCCTGGAGGGCACCAAATTAGCAAAGGTTGTTAATTAGAATTACAGCTTAAGTCTTACAGACTGGACTGGACTGGTTTCTTTATACGCTTATTTTTGATAAGCTGATTTGCATTTCACACAATCTAGATAATATGTGTGTATTTTGATTCTTTCTGGTGAAATAAATCCTTGTTCTACTTAAAATGCACACCACTTTTATGCCACCTACTAAGGCAAATCATTTAAAAGGCTGCCAAGACACAATCATTTTGAACTAATTTTCTTATGATATAATATTATTAACATGTGCTACAATTTGCACACAGTTCGGTGAATATGCAGAAAGTCAAGTAATCTGCTTTGCAATGAATTTGGTATTTTCTTATATTTTTAAAAATAAATAAATAGAGGAACTAGTTTTTTAAACCCTTCCACCGTTATTCAATTTCTAGTCTTCCACTATAATTACTCAACTAATTCAAGTTGAGAAATTACCATTTGCAAGACATTATTCTCAAACATCCAGTCATGCAAATAAAGTTATATATTATACCATTTCCTCTTAAGCTTAATTCCTTCTTTGAAGTCCTTGCTTGCTGTGAATGATTTATAAGCTAAATCTTCTCAGATGCTCTTTGAATGATTGATTTCACTAAACAGTAAAAGAAAATTTGCAAGGAAAGCTATATGGCTGAGAAAGCATTGTAGTCGATGGGACTACACTAGTGCAAATATGTCATGAACATGTCTACTAACCCCCTCTACCTTTTAGCATGTACATACAACAATGACTTTTAGAGATGCATTTTACAGGACTATAAGAACAGCTATCCTGGATCAGGCCAAAGGAAGTATTCTGCTTCCACAATAGCCAACAGCTGCTTGTGAGAAGCTGATTTACAAGACATGACATTAGCAGTCTCCCACTCTTCAACGTAGTTTCTAAACAGTGGCATGCTAACCTGAAGGCTATAGGCTTTCCTTCATTGTGCCAGTAGGCTGTTTGGAATTGTGAGAGTTGAAGTTTAAAACACCTGGAGGGCTGAAGCTTGTCCATGCCTGATCTACATTGTAATATTAATGCAATTAAATATAACTTTGATTGCCAATATGCAATGCCACGGAATCATGGGAGTTGTACCTTTACAATGTCTACAGTCAAAGAGTGCTGGTGCCTCTCCAAAAATAACCAAATTTAGCTCCCTCTTGTAATGCCTAATTCTATCTTGACACCCAATGGCATGGAAGATTCCTGAGAAATATACAATTTTCTACCTACAAAGCCATCTAGGACCCACATAGTTCAAGAGACAAATCCAGATTATTTTGTGGCTGCAGAAAGAATGTTATTTTCATTGGTATTTTTATTGCTTTTATTTCCTGTTCTTTCTGAATATAGGTGATGTCACTTGGCCTTTCTCCATCCACCTTCTCTCTGTCCTTCAAGCAACCATGATGCAAATCTGTGACTCCAAAACTGTCTTTTCACATTGTTCTACACTATCCTTTTTAACCAACTTTGTCCACTAAAGGAGTCAGTGGATTTTGTTGTTAATGTTAATCTATCATATTTATTTTTAATTCTGATTATGACATTGCCATCAAGTTTACAGCTGGACAGACCTGTGAAATCTGGGATAAAGGGCTGTCTGGAACTACCCCAAGTTAAGCAATTTCTACCTCTGCAATCTTTATATTTAACAACTCTTTTACACAATATCCCATTCCTTTACATTATCCATCATGGTCACAGACCTGGCTGCTCTTGCCACTGATATCAAATAGTGACTTGTATTTCTGAATGACTCATCACAGTCCAAACACCCCAAACAGACCTTCCACCACCTGAGAACAATAATTTTAACCAAAATCTATTCCCCCCACCTGCAGCTGAGGGTGCCTCTAGATAGGTTTTTTACTGGGCAATTGCATGACCTTGCTCATAGGAGTTTACAGACATTCCAGATGGTGTTGTCTTGAATTGGCTGCTTTCCTATATTTCCTCATAGTTTCTACAGCCTTTTTTTTTAACTACAGAAGATCTGTTAAAAAATAAAATAAAATAACTGCACATTGCCTTTGAAATTTTGGATATTAGTAAACATCAAGGTGAAGCACTCGAAGACATTAAAAATTAAGGGGCAGGATGAATTTATAAAACAGAGATAGGAAAGGTTACATTTGAACCACATCTTCTAGAACCTCAAGCATCTTGTGTCAATGGAACAGTAGCCCCAAAAGCTCTGGGAAAAGCTAAGCTGAGTCTATTAAATAGAAGGGGTATTTAAATGATATAGTGTGGTCTAGTGGAATCATAGAATCATAGTGTTGGAAGAGACCACATGGGCCATTAAGTCCTACCCCCTGATATGCAGGAAAAGCACAATAAATTCCCCATGACAAAAGAGGAATTATAATTCCCATCCAGGAAATCTTGAAAGTGAAAGAGCAACAGAATAGATGAGAAGAAATGACTTTCTTGTTCAACTCATTAGTTCCTGCAGTAGTGTTGCTTTTCTGATTCTCCCAAGGCAATTTCAGTAGAAGTTTGTTCAGGGAGAGTGTCTTTACTATACAAGAGGGTTGGAGGCATGAAGTCTTCTGAGATACTAAAACTGGGACATTTATCAGGCTTTTCTCTTGCTGCCTGTAGAATCCCAATCTAGAATGGCAAGATCAATTTAGAATGCATTCAAATCTCTTTAAAAAGCATCCTGTCTCAGGACTTTATCACACCAACATAAGGTCCCTCATGATATATCACAAAGCAGCTACTAAAACATGGGGTAGACAGTGCAGATTGGGGATTCGTAAAGAGGGGACTGTCATGGCCCAGTGCTATTCTATCTTTATCAATGACCTGGACAATGAAACAGAAGGCATGCTTATCAAGTTTGCAAAATAACAATTGAAAACATCATAAAGTATAAAAAAATTCTGCTAAAACACATTAAAGATAAAAAAATATTAAAAACCTGGGATGAGATCCTGGGGTATAGGGCCTGTCTGTAAGGGCCCTCAGAGGGTGATGGAGTCTCCTTCTTTGTGGTGATTTGAAAGCAGAATCTGAATAGCCATGTGTTGGGAGTGTTTTGATTGGATGGCAAGGGATTAAACTGGATTGCCCCTGTGGTCTTTTCTAACTCTGTGATTCTGTGCTTCCATAATTCTATTCAGCTGTGTTTTCTTAAATAATCAAGAAATACTGGGTTGAGCACCTTGAATATTGCTTCTCTCTACATTAGCACAATCACACCAATTCATTATTTTGTGGTTTTGCAATCATACTTCCACACATTCTTGTAACCCTACCTTTTTGCACTACTAAAAGTCTATAGTATTTGTTATCATATAAAATGTATATAAAATGTATATAACATAAAAAAGGAAAACAGCCAGTTTGGGAACAATGAGGGGGAGCGGAAAAAGAAGAGATATCCCCACCCCCAAATATCATATTATTGCTGGCATGTCTACATAGAAGCAGAAGGAACTCATTACACCAAGATAGGTGACTGGAAAATTGCAGGATTGGGAACTATTGATGGGATTCAAAACCTCCCAGAAGTCAAGTCCAATACTAAAACCAGCATACCACACTGACTCTTAACTGATTCATTAGTTAAATTTATACACCATTTTTCTTCCAATAAGATAAACGTGACAAATATTCACTTTACCCTTTTTATCATCAGAGGAACATTATGAGTTAGGCTAGGTTAAGTCACCCGGTGTGTTTCATACTGAAGCATGAAGCTTGAAGCTACAACATATAAGTCCAGTCCACTATGCATTTGAGTCATTGCTTGATGTTTCAGAACAACCATTTCCACTTCAGCCATTTTTTTTCAGTCATCTGGCAACTAATTCTCAGGTGTAAAGTACCTGAGAAATAGGATGAGTTGGGAGACCTGAAGAAGGAGCATAAAAAAGGAGACATTATTCCCTTGAGGTACCCTTTGTCCAAGAAAGGACTGATATGGAAAAGCCTAAGGGCAACAGATCCTACCTGATCTTAGAAGCTAAACAGGGTCAGCCTGTCTAGTATTTGAATGAGAGACTTTCAATAAATATCAGGTGTTGCGGGCTATATTTCAAAGAGGAACCTGCTAAACCACCTCTAAGGAAACCCTGGAGTTTCTGTAAATCAACAGAAGACAAGTAAGATATACAAAAAGTTGAGAAGATTTCAGAAGAAAAGCTGCAGAGAAAGTTTTTAGCAATGGGTATCTTGTAACGTAAAAGGAGCCATCAAGTTAATATGACTGCATATATAATACTATTCAAAGATTTATTATGATTGAGTCATGGAATAAAAGCATTCTTGGTTCTAGTATTCATCCCAAACATCTATAAATTTTGTAGAATAGTATTTGTGTCACAGTATTAATGCAGATTTATTTTTTAGCATTTGATAACAAATTTTGAAGTTTTAAAAAACTGATACTCTTGGCCCTGTGCTGTCTGGATTGAATGTTAAAAGATCTGAATAGTTTTGTATAGTTTGCATGGAGCTGTTCTCCAAAGTCCCTCTTAGGACGCAACTTGCTTTTGCATTTATTGCCGTATGAGCAAAAATCATTATGCGTAAAACTATGTGCTCTAACTTTAATTGATACTTGACTGTCTCATGCGTCTCCCATTGCTACCTAGTAGCCTTCTGAATATTACATTAAATGAAGGCATATGGAACTACTTAACATGGTTTCACACTAAATTTGTACAGTGCTTGAACTTACCACTATATAATGGCACTTTTTGTCGCCAACACATTCATGGCTTACAGCTGACTGCTTTTATAGCTTTTAATTAAAGTCTGAAGTGGAAAGAGACTATTAATCAGCGTGTGAAGCCAGTCATAAGGAAGGAGTTGTGCAAAGATGGATAGCAGTTACATCACTTCGCCCACCTTTGTCTTTTGCGACGGAGAGAAACTCATTCAAATTAATTATATCTCAGTGGGAGGTCTGGAAGGCAGTGCCTATTTTGACAAGTGTGCTGGGTTATTAGGGACTTGGAAATATATTCACAAACCTGCTACTTTTATTACTTTTTATTTTGAATTTATATAGTATTTTTTAAAACAGTGTCCATTACAAAACGCACATAGATTTTTATGCATTTAATTATTTTCTCATTAGAACAGTGGCTAATCTCATGTTATGCTGCCAAAAGTGAGCAGAGTGTTCTTCCTAAAGCAGTTATGCTTACAAAATTCTGGATCTCACCATAGTGTTTGGAGCTGGTTAGGACAGAGCTGGTTCCTGAGAATGACAAATATTGAGTAGACTGGATAATACATTTCTTAGACCAATATCTGTTAGTGAGTAAATAAAAGTTTCAAACATCACAGGACACTTCTTTAGATTTCTTGCATGTATCAACTTGTCATCTCCTGTCCCTAGTATTTTTTTTTTCACAATATGAAACCAGCATCAGAAGTATACCTTGACTGTTCTTGCTGGCAATGGAAATGGATTGAAGTGTAGGGATTTTTATACTTGGTAAGTATGCCTTTCTTCCTCAGAGGCCAGCTGCCAACTAGTTAGGGTAAGCCCCCCCCCTTCTACACTTTGAAATACAACCATCACAATTTCCACAATATGAAGGTGGGATTAATTTCTGTTCTCCAGAAGAGTATATGCTATAAGCCAACATAAAGATATATTTCTAGCAATAAAGATAAATATCTAGAATGCAAACACAAAACACCTGGCCAGGTGACTATCTGGAGGTGGGGGTCCTTCCTTAATGAAAATCTTAAGACTGGAGAAGGGCAAGAGTTCGGATGGATCTGTTGAGAGTGAGCCTAGCTAAATTTGGGACTTCATGGAGAACAATAATGAACAATCAATTTATATTTTCCCCTTTTCTTTCTTTAGAGCTGTGAGGCCTCCTAATTTGGATTTCTTGGTAAAAGCAGTACATATCACTGTGGCTAAATTCCTAGCCTGTAATTGGCTAAATGAACATTTTCCTTAATGGCACAGGGCACTTTCTCTGCAAAGGCAAAGATATTTCTATGGCAGCATTCCTCAAGCTATAACCATATAAATATTTTAAAACTATAAATACCATCATCCTTGCAAATGGATGTGAAAAAAATTGTAACCCAACACCTTTTGAAAGGCTGCTTGGAAATGTTTAGTGAGAAAATCATCTTTACTATACTCTTAAACTTTCTGCCATCATGAAATCCTGTTTGTTGATGAGTACCTTCAAGTCATTTCTGATTTATGGTGACCCTAAGGCAAAACTATTTCAGGGTGTTCTTGGCAACATTTATTCATAGGAGGTTTGAGTTTGCTTTCCTTGAAGTCTGAGAGAGAGTGGTTTATCCAAGGACAGCCAATAGGTTTCATGTCTGAGAGTGAATTTGAACCCTGGTCTCATGTGTCACAGTTCAACACTCAATCTCAACACCACAATGGCCCACCCGGTTATCAGTGTGATTAGTTTTTATTTCTTTTACTGAATCTTATGAATGAATGTATGCAGGGACATGGCAGCAAAGAAGAACAATAAATACAACTGCAGATGCCAGTTGTCATACATCCAAACAGTACAGTATGAGCACCAGTGTATTAACCTCTATGGAAATCAAATGACTGAGCATGGAGTGAGTGTTTACTTAAAAGAATCCCATATAACATTAGGAAACATATTGCAGATTAATCAGTACCAACCTTTATGCACATATCAATAGGTCCAGGAAGGGGTTGGAGTTCTTCTAGAGTTATCACTTACTTTCTTAAGATGGTGAGTCCCAATAGCCAACATGACATGTATTAAGTATGATTTCTCATCACTCAGATGTGAGAATTTCTCAATCTTTATCCCATTGGAGTTCTCATTCTTCCAGCTCCAGCAATGTTTTGATATCAGAAGTTTCAAGTTGACTTGCATTTGAATTCATATGTATTCTCACAATTGTTTTGCAAATACATGCATTTCGTACCCATTTTTGTTATCAATGGGGCTAATTCTTTTGCAGATTCTTTCATGGATTAAAACATGTTTGGGTGCATTTTTCAAACAGGCCTATTGTTCTCTGTATATTTCTCCCCAGAGATGCATATTATTTCCAATCAAAAATTGCAGTTATGCCTTTGGTCAGTTCATGGAGATGTGAATCAGATCAAATTGGAATAAAGAGAAACATGTATTAATCTAGCCCACTAAGACCACCTCTATCTTTTAACAACCATCCTATATTATTGGAAGAGAATTTCCCTATTCTTGCTTCCTTACCCTTTGAACAGAAGGGATAACAATGGAACTTTCTATGGACTTGACCATTAATCTACAATGCTTCACTATACTCTCAAAACTCACAGGATTCTGCAACACACATATGGAGAGAGTGAGAGAAGTATAACAGCAAAAAAAAAAAACCTAACTGAAGTAAGTCCTCTGAAGACAAAGACTTTGAAAATCATTCAATAAAAAATCAGTACAATATACTCCACATTCTTCCGCATGTACACACTACACAATGGGGAAAAAAGAGCTAAAGCGAACATTTCCAAGAAAACCTAGGAGCCGATTAATGTGAGAGGTTTGTATGGTGTTGATTTAAATATGAGTGAATGAACAGTCAAATTTAATTTGAACTTTCTTCTGTGAAGGAATATTTATTTCTAGTCTCACAGAAATCCACCAATTTAATTCTTGACTGGGAAAAGAACAAGTTTTGTGGAAAGTGGGAAGTTTTTAAGATGCTCATCCCAGAGAACCTTGAATGGAAAGAAATCTATGTCTGACCTACTTTATAGAACTGTGCACATATTTTTCAACTTGTGGTTATTGAATAGACGTTTCTGTCAAATATTTACTCACCAATATGTTTCCACTGGAGCAGTCAACCACATTGTAATCAGATTGGCCTTGATTCTGTGCTGGGGTCTTGCTGCTCTTATTTTACACTGCTGTGGAGTTCTCATTGATTGCTACCGCTGATGTTCATGAAAGCACAATCAGTTGTGTTCTCCTCAAGCTCTCCTGCCCTTTTCTTTGCAATCACACCATGCCATTACATCATGATTATAGTATGGTTGAAAACAAACAAACATAAAGGTGTTTACATCATGTCTTGCAGATCAGGGGTTTTTGAAGGATTTTTTCCCCAAAAGGAACAATAGTCTTCCATCCTGGCTTGGTTTTTCTAATTTTCCCTTCTATCCTATACTAAAGAAAAGAACTATATAGTTGTGACTGACTTTTACTAAAATGGACATTTTTGTTCCATGGAAGTCTGAGAAACAAAAGGATGTGTTCTTTTTTCTTGCTTATATATGTGCCTCCGAGTTGCCTGATGACTTATGGTGACCTCATGGATTTCATAGGGTTTTTAAAGGCAAGGGATGCTTAAAAATTGTTTTTTCCATCTTTTCTTCCTCTGAAATATAGCACACAGCACCTGGTATTAATGGGCAATCTTCCCTCCAAGTACTGATCAGGGCTGACCCTGTTTAGTCAAGATCAAACAAGTTTGGGTCCTTTCAGGTATTTAGGATCCAGGAACAAGAAAGTCAAAAGTGAGTACTTGGAAAATCATTGGAAAATGAGCTCCCTTGTCTAGTAGAATGGGCCAAAACATGTTTGGAGTACAGTCCTGATTTAGGCCCCTTCTACACTGCTCTATATCCCAGGATCAGAACCCATAGTATCTGACTTAAACAGGATTATATGAGTCTCCTCCACTGTCATATAATCTGGGATAAGAAGATTGTCTGAGATCAGATGCTGAGATGCAAGAGCAGTGTGGAAGTAGCCTTAGAGAGAAGAGATAGTTATTTGAGCTATCAGCTGGTACCTCTAGAAGCAGCCAAGACCCGGGACAAACTGTTAGATCCAGGGGTTCAACTATCCCAGTTTTCCAGGGATAGTCCTGATTAATTCTCTGTTATTTCATTTTTCAATTGTTCATGTTTCTGTCTCCTCCAATTTTCTCCTTTCAGACTCAATTTTCTTCACTTGGTGCCATCTAACTTCCAATTGCCACAGTAGTTTACACTCAGCTTATTGAGTAGAGGGAAAGGAGGGAGCAGAATGTATTCCTTCCCAATAGGCTGAGGCAAAAGCAATTTGCTGCAGTCTCTCATGACCTGCATGTTCTTCCTCAGTACTGACTTTTGTCATTTTGATCACACATGCCCAGGCATCCATGTGTAAAATATTTCAAGTTGGTGGGTTTCATTATTTGGAAATTTTTGGATTTTTTTAAATAGAATTAGTCGCCTACATACTCATATGTAACTCTTGAAAATTTAGTCAAAAAATCAACCCAAAAAAGTTGTATCAACTTATCATAGGTCATATAAATGTCCATAATGTCAGCCCCAAACCTGCCTTCAATTTACACAGGAGGTAGACCTAGACGAGTATATGTGGTCATTTTGATGATGTTTCCATTTTTGTTTCCTCTCTCCCTCCATCTCTTTCTCATGCACATATAAAAGAAAGTATCTAATGTGAAATTCAGTGGTGATATTTATTATTTTTAAAGGGGGAAAATGGTTTTCTGGTCTAGTACTATAAACAAAATTAATGGGCACAAGATATTCAAATAATTGTTCTCAAATGAATCACTGTAACAACTATGCAATATTTTAGTTCACGTTTCTTTTGGCTTGGCATAGAATATGAATCTCTAGCCCATTAAAGCTCCAAACTTTGTAATTAAATCATAATGATATGTAGTTGTAATAATCTTTTGATGTAAAAAGTGTCTATTGAATTTAAGCGATTTATTTTGTTCCTTGTGGTCACCAAAAAACAAACAAACAGCAATGAAACTCAATCATGCATAGACCAGCAATAAATCTACATTTATTTTTTAATTAAAAAGCCCAATTTTAAAAATGGCTTCATTATGTACAATAAAAATTACTCAATGTCACTCTCCTCAAACCCTTCCATAGAAAAGTCTACACAAGATGTGACTTGCAGTGACTCAGCAGTTATGTCTGGCTGCCTATCAGGGGATTCAGAAACCTTTTGAGGTATTGTGAAGGACCTGGGTGTAGTGATAAGTACATGTACTTGATCTTGCTTGATACTTTGCATTGTTAGGTGCCTGGCAAAATCCAAGGCATAATGTAAATAGAGGTGGAGGCTCAATTTAAATGCTTTTAAAAATATATAGTCAGAATTCTAGAAACATGAATAATTTCAATATCAATGGCATTCTATGAATTTTTAACATATGAACTATTCAGCCAAGCTAAATTACAATAACAAAGGCATTGTTATTTATTCCCAAGGCAGGAGATTTACACCTGGGGGGACAAACACATACTATTACCTTACAGCACATACTCAGTTATCTCCTACTTAATTGTCAGAGTGGTCCTGTAAATAGACTGCCTCTGCAAATGATTACAGCATAAACCTTGGCATCCTTTTGCTTAAGGGCAGATATCTACAGTGACATCTTTAGCTCCTGGAACAAAAGAGTGGGGAGGAGGTCTACCCTTGAGACTCACTTGAGGATTTGTTCTCCTTGAACTTGGATGGGAGTGTCCTTGCGTTTATTTCCCAGTAGAGAGCTTACTAAGTATTATTCCAATTGTTGGATTGCCTTGGAGCTTAAGTGTTTCACTCAAGGGAAGCTTGGGGAGGTTGTAAATGCTTGGTACCTGGTTTTGATGGACTTGCATCCATGGCTAGTCATAAAATATAAATTGCACTCATTCAATGAAGGTAATCTTTTCAAATAGCAATTGGATTTTCAGTATTACCTAAAGTTCCAATTTTTCGAATGGAAATAGTGAGATAAATTGGACACACGCACATCCAAACCTATTTTTTCTGCCTATTTTTTGACTTTCACAATTCCCATTAACTCTCATATAACCCAAGATAGTCTCAGAGGTGGAGAAATATCCAAATCACCTGATGGGTGAGCCAAGCTAATTTTGTTGAATGTACCATATGTGACAATGGAGAAAAGAGCATTAATTTCTTTTTTGATAGAATGAAGTGGTGGTGTTAGACCAGGCATGGGCAAACTTTTTTTGCCTTGAGGCCACATTCGGGGACCAGGAGCGCTGGACCAGGAGAGAAGGGGCAGTTTGCATGCTGGTTGGGGCAGGCCTGCAAGGTGTAGGGCCCATAAGAGCATGGGGCCAGGAGGGGGCAGGGCAGGGTTGGGCTTGAGTCATCTTCAGATTGCCCTTCTAACATAAGGACAGGCCTGTTTGCCTCATCCTTATGCTGGGAAGGAGGTGGGACACACTGATCCCTGATCCTCGAGTTGTCCTCTGGGCATTATGCCAGGAGGAGAGCAAGAAAGGAAGTGGCTGAGAGTACTCTGGGACAATGTATTGCAGGTATGAAGGACACTACATCATCACAAACCTACTATTGTATTTGAGGAGTTAACACCAATCCTGCTAGTGCAAAGAAACCATAAATCCAGCGCAATAAGTGTGAGATTGCTGTTTTGTAGCACAGTCCATTTAAAAGAGTAGGCAAACCCCAATGAGAATAATTCAGTTTTCTGCATGTAACCTATGTGCCATTTTAGGTTGTCTGTACAGATATAAGACTTCTGCACAGAGGAATGCAGCTTTCTATGCAAAAAGCCCAATATAAAGTTGTTGGTTTACTTTCGCACAGAATAACCCCAAAATGTAAATATTTTGGAAAACTGCACCAGTTTTGAAGACTTTCTTGCAGATGTGAGAACATTGTTTAATTTACTTATAGTAAACTGAGAATGAACATTGAATGAATTTTACAGTTGGTGCTACACATTTGTGGGTTTGACTTTTGCAGTCTGCATTATTCATGGATTTGATTGAAATGTTATCTGAAGGAATCTCAGATCATCCGGTGCAATTCTATGGTCAGCTTCCACCAAATGTTTGTCATAGGGGAATGTTGGAGAACCTTGTGAATCCTAAAGAAAACATCTCTTTAGAAGTCTCTAAGTAGTTCAGAGCAATTTTATAGTCAACCTTTAGTAAAAGTTGACCACAGAGATGTGCTAGAGGAACTAGATATTTCTAGAGATGTTATCTCCACTAAAAAAATAGTGTTTTTATTTCTATTTTCCCATTTTCAGGAGGGCCCTATGTCCCTATAATCATCAAGTATGGAGAGCTCACTGTGCATCCCTGTTCTTTCACCACTTGCAAGATTCACCACCAAGCAGAGATAGTGTGTAAAATGTGAGCTGATGCTTAATGGATTAAGCTTAACAGTATCTCTAGGTCACTGGGATATTAAAAGGTCACAGGGTTTGACCCTGAAATATCAGAGCCTGCAATAACTCTGATTATTTTCCAGGGAGGAAACATATTACACTAATAAGATTGGTGACTAATGCTGGTGTGGTGGTCCACAATTCTGGCATATTTTTTGAGTTATGCATGCCGGTGCAATGAGATGATAAAGAAATCAATTGTATCAGTTTTACATGCAGGTGGAAACTGATACAGAAGCACGACCATCACATTTGGTAATGGTCCCGTGTAATGGTGAGACAATGGAGGGTCCCGCCCTAGAGTTGGAAAGAAGCTGTTCCTTTAAAACACCTGCAAGATTCAAGGATGCTGAATCAAAGCAAACAAGGAGACACAGGTGGACTAATTGGAAGGAGCGAGGGGGAAATGGAGGAGTGGATATAAGAGGGAGAGTGGAAGAGGAACAGGAGGCTCCATTGGACTTGAGTTGCTGGCATTCTTGAAATAAAGGAGTTGCTGAGAGAACTTCAAATGGCTGCTTGAGACTTGTTTATCGTAAGCAAACCAACGGAATGGATGAACGTGCTTATGATGTTCCCCTGCCTATGGGCGGTGCTGGACTTTCTCACATTGGAGCCCAACATTTGGCCTAAACAGAGGGACAAAACTCTATGCAGCAGATATTTGAATGGTTGGAAGGACAACAAAGAATACTTGTACAACAGATGAACAACCAGCAGGAAACCATGTTGGAGCAGCTCATGAGGAATCAACAACAAGCTCAAGGTGAGATAATACAGCAGTTAGCCTCTATACAATTAGGAAGAACACAACAAACAGAGATTCTGCTGTTTCAAGCCCCTCCTCCCATTAAGTTGATTAAGATGTTCAAGGAGGATGATTTGGAGGCTTTTCTAAACACTTTTGAACATGTGGCCATGGCAGACAAATGGCCACACTCACAGTGGACTCTTATTCTGCGACCATGTTTGGTAGGACCGGCTCAAGAGATTGTGGACTCTTTGGTCTCAGCTGAGGCTGCTGATTATGATAAGGTTAAGAAGCCAATTCTGAGCACATTGAATGTATCTGAAGACACTTATCGTCGACAGTTTAGAGAGATATACTATCAGGCAGGCATGCACTCAAGGGCAGTGGCTCAGAAAGTGAGAGCTAATGGACTGAGATGGCTTAAGCCAGCTGTTTGGAGTGCCATGCAGGTGGCAGAGCAAATTATGCTAGAGCAATTTGTAAATATTTTGCCTATGGAAGCTCACAACTGGATAAGATGACATAAGCCTAATACTCTAGAAGAAGCAGTGGTGCTGATGGAAGTATTCGTGGGAGCGGTAGATGCTGAAAGGAAAACATTTCAGCCTATTGCATCAAAGGCACAGACTGGTTTCCAAGAGACTGGCCCCAGGAAAGGGCCCAGCCACAAACCCAGAGGCGGAGGTGGAACAGACAACTATCATCCTCCTGCTAATAAGGCACTGGGAAGAGACTACAGAAGGCTGGGTATATTTCCAGGAGGCTCCTGCAAGGTATAATTCCAGGAACAAAGATATTTAGGAAGGGAGAGTTAACCACTCCATTGTGTGCTTTAAATGTGGTCAAGAGGGACACATACATCAGGATTGCACACTTATGGAATGTGACCTGGCCCAGGGATGGGCCGCCTCCCAGGTGAGGCCTCAAGCAGCATGGGTAATTCCAGCAGAGGTAGATGGGGTTAAGGTAACGGCCTTGGTGGATTCTGGAAGTGAAAGAACCTTGGTCCGCCAGGCTGTGGGCCCTTCCTTGAGGGAGGTCATGTTGGTGAAATGTATTCATGGAGGTGTGAAGCCATATACTACAGCATTGGCTCAGATAAAGGTAGCAGGGCAGTAAATACAGCTTAAGGTAGGAGTGGTGCCAGGTTTGTCCCGAGGGGCAGTGTTGGGGAGAGATTGGCAATGGTTGAATAGTCTGCTGAACTCAGCCTGTTTAGCAGAAGAGGGAGAGGGCTTGGCGGGGGATAATTTTATCATGGGGGATGTGGCTAATGTAACCAGATCCCAATTAGTGGCTTGGCAACAAGACCATTCATCTTTAACTTATGCATCGAGTCAGACTAGAGCACAGGGAGCAGCAAACTCCATCTATCCCCGGTTTGAGATGCAAGGAGATTTACTGTATTGAGTCGTTAAACTGGAAGGGGTAGGTGAAGAAAAGAGACAGCTAGTGATTCCCCAAGCTCTGCATTTAGAAATAATGAGGCTGGAACATGATATACCTAGCGCAGGACATTTGTCCACAGAAAAGACTCTAGACAGAATACTGCAAAGATTCTTTTGGCCAGGTGTCTATAAGGAGGTTCAGAGGTATTGTGAATCCTGCCTGGAGTGCCAGAAAATGCAGGCAGTACGCCGGGTTCCTGCCCCACTAGTGGCACTACCAGTGGTAGCAGTGCCTTTTGAGAGAATTGCTTTAGACTGGGTGGGACAGCTGGAGAAGTCAAGCGGAGGTCATACTTGTTTCTTGGTGTTAATAGATTATGCAACCCAATATCCTGAGGTGATGCTCTTAAGATCCAACACTTCCCAAGCTATTGTAAAAGAACTATTACCCATCTTTGCTTGAGTGGGATTTCCTAAAGAGATCTTGACGGATCAGGGAACTATTTTTGTGAGTCAGCTTATGAATCAAATTTGGGAAACATTAAAGCTCAAACCAATAAGGGCCTCTGTATATCATCCTCAAACCAATGGTTTGGTAAAGAGGTTTAATCGCACCTTGAAACACATGCTCCGGAAGTTAGTAGGCACAAAACCTAGGGAATGGCACAAATTGTTACCTTCTTTATTGTTTGCCATTAGGGAGGTACCTCAGGCTTCAACAGGATTTTCACCCTTTGAGTTATTTGGGAGACAACCAAGAGGAATTTTAGACCTAGTCAAAGAAGGGTGGGAAGAGGAAACCTCTTCCCCTCGATCAATACTACAGCATGTGTTAGAGATGCAGGAACATCTTAGGATAGTGTCTCTGTTGTAGTAGAGTGTGCTGAGCAAGCTACAACGAGTAGTAGAAGGGCAAAGAGGGCTGCTCAGATGTTGGATCAAGAGCAGCAAAGGAAGTGAATTAGGGAAATATTCATGGCACTTACAGATACTGAGTCATTTGTAGGGTTCACAGATTCTGAGATGGAGGAGGAGGGAGAGGAATGTAGAGGTTTGAGAGGTTTGAAGCGGATTACTCGGGATCAAGAGTCAGATGAAGAGAGAGAAAGGAAGCGGATCCGTGAAATACTTAATGCTCCGACTGAGGAGGAAGACTTCATGGGGTTCATGGGGAGTGATGGGATTGGGAGTGATGACAGGGAGGAGGATGGGCTAGATTGGACCCAGGGACATAATTACTCAACCCACATCAAGTGAGGAGTTCGAAGGGTTCTCGGGAGACTGGCAACCTGGAAATACATGGGGTGATCTAAGTCTTGATAGACGCTGGAAAAGTTGGAGGGACGGGCGATGGCGAGCAGCTGTGAAAGCAAAAGCACCTGAGAGTGATGAAGACAGGGTGGAGTCCAGCTCCACCTCTCATGAGGAGTTATAGGATAAAAGTAAGGTATCAAACTATTGGAACTTTGCAGTAGGCAAAGTGTTGTATTTGGGTTTTGGACTTTGTTGCTGCCATTACTCTCACTTTGGTTCCTGGGACTGCAGATTTTGTTTCCGTGTTACTACCGACTGGAATCTTGTAAGTGCTGACTTCTACCTTCCTGCTGACTTCAGATTACTTTTGGACTACAACATCGTGTTTTGGACTACTACTTCAACTTTTGGATGTGTTTTGACTCTGGACTGTTTCCTGACTTCGTTTTTGCTTGCTCCCACCTTGCTACCTTGTGTTTTATGAACTCTGTGATTTTAAAGCAGTTTGCTTAAAGTTTTTGTTATACCGGATTATATCTCTGTATAATCCGGGTTATTCTCCAAGTTTCTACAGACTTTGTTTTATTGCTAGACTTACTGAATTCAAGTGTTTTGAAGCTATTTTCTTCGTTAATAAACCTTGTTTGGACCTTTTACTTGTGTTTGGCTCCTTTAAGGTTTCTGGTTCACGACAATCTCAGATCGCAAAAGACAATTTAGAGAAGGCCCAAAATGTCCAGAAAGCCTATTATGATCAAAGGGCGAGGTTATGGGTGTGTCAGCCAGGTCAGTTTTTTGGGGTTGGCAGGATATTAAAGGAAATTTGTTTCGCACTTTGCCAGTCGAGTGGATCCTTTAACTGATTTGATTAAGAAGAGGTGTCCAAAGAAAATCAGATGGGGGAAGAGAGAGGAGCAGGCATTTCAGGGATTGAAAGACAAATTATGTCAGGCTCCAGTGTTGACTGCACCTGATTTCTCAGAGTCCTTTATTGTACAAACTGATTCCTCAGAATATGGATTAGGGGCAGTCTTGGCACAGCGGAGAGGCACAGAAGAACATCCCATCTTGTATTTGAGCAGAAAATGAAGTCCTAGAGAACAATGTTATTCAACTATTGAATAGGAGGCCCTGGCTGTAAAATGGGCTATACACACCCTAAGACACTATATGTAGGGTGCTCCCTTTCAGTTGATTACAGATCATGCCCCATTACAGTGGTTGCTCCAGATGAAAGATGCTAATCCAAGATTGACTAGATGGTATCTTAGTCTACAGCCCTATGCGTTCACCATTTCGCACAGCCATGGCAAGACCCATGGTAATGTCGATTATTTCTCTCGACAGGGGGAGCTAGCTGGAATACAAACACCGGGTGGTCCCCTCTTGGTGTGAGGGTTGTGTAAAGGGGAAACAGTGGAGGGTTGCACCCTAGAGTTGGAAAGAAGCTGTTCCTTTAAAACACCTACAAGATTCAAGGATGCTGAATCAAAGCAAACAATGAGACACAGGTGGACTAATTGGAAGGAAGGAGGGGGGAATGGAGGAGTGGATATAAGAGGGAGAGTGGAAGAGGAACAGGAGGCTCCATTGGACTTGAGTTGCTGGCATGCTTGAAATAAAGGAGTTGCTGAGAGAACTTCAAATGGCTGCTTGAGACTTGTTTATCGTAAGCAAACCAACGGAATGGATGAACGTGCTTATGATGTTCCCCTGACTATGGGGGGTGCTGGACCTTCTCACAGTCCCTGTCACACATCATTTTATTATACCCATCACATTCCCACAATGAAATCAACCCCAACTATTGATGGACAGATCATGCCATACTTTCAGGGGTTACCTGATGCATTCAAGCCCAGGCACATTTCCCTCCATGAAACATTTACGTTTATTTTTTTAAAGCACTATTGCAAAATGTCTTTTAAAAAGTGAAAAAAAAAGGCCAGAAGCAACATTATGGGGGGGCAGTTTTTTTATGCAGAATAGTGGCTTTGTGTGGTAATGTTCTGTCATAGAAATGATCGGAATTTGTAGGGCAGGGTTCTCTCCTGGCTTTCACTACAATTTTTGCATAACACATAGCTATTTTACTCTGGAATCCCCATCTACTGTACCCTTTCCAGGTCTGTTGGTACAGTTACACTGGAAGTCAATGGCTAAGAAAGTGGTTCTAGATAGCACAGTAAAAGGAAAATTGCAGTCATTTTTATATTGATTTTAGATTTTCTTTTTAAAAATCTTAACAATAGTCTTTCATGAGCAAGAAAAATGCTGTCATTTTAAGAAGCATTTTAATCTGATTAACAGCATTCCAAGTTCACACACACATATTCATGCATATTCAGAAGTGGGGAATAACACATGGGAAAAGCAAAAATTGTTCTGTTAGAGGTAGAAATATAACAAGCCAAAGAGCTTAATAAAAGTGTGGGAGGAAACCCCCTTTTCCTTGTTAGCAATTTCTACTTAATATTTTTCACTTTTCACTAAAATGAGACCCTACCTGGTAAAATTTTAATACCCTAGAGATACAGCTATGAAACCATTTTGGATGGTTATAGAAGAAGATATGAGAACTTTCTACAAATGATCTTAAGCATAATATTTAAACAGCCCACATTTTCTTAGCCTTCAGCTCTTCTGCTTTGGAGGGATTCTAAGTCTGAGTTCACTTACACAGCAGTACATTAGGTATGTTCTTGATTAGCTCACTCTTGCATGCTTTTGGAAGTAGCTAAGTTAAATTATGAAAACATATAAAAATGCTGGAATTTATGATTCATACTTTTGCCATACCACTTCCCTGTACCTTTTGGCCTTAAATAGGTGAGGGAAATTCCCCGTAAATCTCCCAACGCTTTGAGCTCGGTTTATAGGCAGGGACACTCTGTATATAATCAAGCTTCTCTAACACACTGGCAGGGGGTGTGCCTAATATCTCCTTCAAAATATATGTGTGAGGAAGAATCACTCTCACTTGTCAAGAAATAAGTAGGGATATACTACACCCCACTCATCAAAATGTAGAAGAGTCAAGGGCTGGACAAATCAGTCTATATTCAGTTGATTCACTTTCAGATGCATTCTGGAATTTGTGAAGGAATATAGGACTTGCTGGGAGGAACAACTTTCAGGATCAATTTGAGTGTTGCCATGAACATCTTGATTTCCTAGCAACCATTCAGGTTGAAGAATCTCCTTATATGATGTGCAAACCCTTTGCATATCATATAAGCAGCTAAAGATAGATGCTCTTGATATCAATGTTTTTTAAACCTAGATTTTAATTGATGTATTTTAACATGACTTTTAAATTATGTAATGAATAAGGAAAGCCACAGCAGTGAATTATGCATTCTGAAATTCACCCTGTAGTTTCTGCATGCCTTCAAGTTGCTTCTTATCTATGGCCATCCCAAGATGAACCTATCACTGGGAAAGACATGTTCAGAAGTTTGTCATTGCTTTCCTCTGGGGCTGAGAGTATGTGATTATCCCAAGATCATTTAATGAGTTTCATGGCTGAGCATTGAAAGCATCTTAGGATGGGTAAAAACTTCAAGGTCCTAAGAAGGAGGAGGTGAGTGGTTGATCTTGTGTTGGTTGGTGAAGGAGTAGCATCCAGAGTAATGATGGGCAGAGGAGCAATGGTGCTGCGGGTGGACAGGAGGAATGAGAGAAAATCATTGATATGAAGAAGAATGAATCCCCTATCACTGCTGCACATCTCAGCAAAAGGTGCCACAATAATGGATAATAAAGCACTGACATGGTTCCAGCCAAGCTTGGAAATGTTCACTTTTTACAAAACAATAACCATCACAATTCCCAAACATCATGGCTTAGATTATGCTAGTTGGGGCATTTTGGAAGCTACAGTCTAAACTTCTCCAAGTGGAAGGAACCCTTTCTGTTAGAAATTCTTTACATCTTTTGGAAAACTCAGTTAAATATCCAGTAGCTCAAAGTGCCTGCTTGATTCTTGGGGTTTGGCTCTAAACCTCTATACCCGAAGTTTAGTGCATCCCTTTTTCCTGTGTAAGCTGGGTGGTTGTCATATATTCTTATGGAAAAGTACTGATGAGAGCAAGCCTTCCTTTATAGTGATAGGCATTTTTCACCTCATACAGGTCTTTTAATTGTACAGCCACATCCTCTACATTCATTCCCAGCCATCACAATGGGAGGCATGGCCAATGTTTATACTTGCCTGAGAATGTTAATGACACCTGCTAATGATACAGCAGTGATGTGATAAAGTTGAGAAATATGGCTGAGAGAAATCTACATACAAACATTTCTCAGTATTATGGTCCTGCCAACTGCTTAGCTAAATTTGTGTGGGCTAGCACTTTTTCTGTATTAGATGATTATCGGTAGCCTTTTATTTCCTTGCCACCATGCTCATTCCTGACATTAAAAGTCTGCTAGCAAAAGATTCTGGCCTCCATCCAAACACCATCATCAGATTAGTATTCCACTTGATGTTTGTGCTTTAGCCATTATAATTCATCATCTTGTGAATTTAGAGATACCTAACATCCTTGTCTCTATGTATTATTTAGATTTTTAGTTCCCCGTTGCAGGGACAAGGAAAAGGATTAATTAAGTCCAACATTTTGAGGCCTGTTCACTTATTGATGTGAAGGGGGATTTACATTCATAAGTCAACGTTAACAGTAATGGACAGTTCTTGCATAAATCATCTAAGATGTTCCCATGCAAAGAAAGGCTTTTTGGTGAACTTCTTGTTAGTCCCTTTACTGGTTCTCAAAGTGCATGAAATGACATGCTACATTTATTTATTACATCTGCGTAGGATTCCTAACACCCCCACAAGAATGATGTCAATTTAGATTGGCATGTATCAGTGCCAATTCTCAGTGCATACAGTGGGAATTGCTTCTTGTGATTCTGAAAAGCTGTCATCTCAATAATAGAACTGATTTTCACATCCATTAAAAACCAAAAATCTTCCCCAAATCAAAAGACTTACCAAAAAGAAGATTTTAACCCTTACTCAAACAAGATCCTTAGTCCAAACCTAACATACACACTCTACACTTATTCTTACTTGTAATTGTTCTCTGTGCTTATCTTGATCTATTCTCCCAAAGTATGAAATTCTTCAGTCTGAAAACTATTCAAGATACTAGACAAGATCAGAACTCGGAGCTATTCCAGATCCGGCAAATACATCAACCTGTCATTTTGGGGATTTTTTTTTAAAAAAAATCATCCAAATATCCAGAACATTCCTTAAGAAAAAGCAAGACATTCCATAGCAATAGGAAAGCAATGATCGTCAATTTAAATTTAGTTGCTGATTCCAAGTAGTAAATAAGCCCTTTAATCAATTATTGAATGTTATATTAAGTGAGTTGGGCCAGGTTAGTAGTTGAACTGCCAAAACCACCTCTGAGTGTTACTTGTATAAGAAAATGATATGCAATTCAGAGAATCACCATAAGTAGACCAGTGACTTGAAAACACCTATACATGTCAATTATTGTTTCATTTACATCCTTTATCTGAAAAAAGGTATTTCATGAAGACATTGTCATGGACTCTTGTCCTCAAATTCTGTAAAGGTTTCCAAGATATTATCATTTAAATTTAAATAACAATAAAGACAAACAGAATACATCAGGAACTGAGAAAGATGAGAAAAATGATATTTTATTCATGATAAAGAAGATCGGAAGTTCAAAACATATCCTTAGTATAATACCATTTCCCATCCTTCCCTTATGTTAACCTTTGTACACACTTACCTTCACAGTCTACCCTACCACATTCCATTAGGTCATAGATTTTTTTAAAGAATCCTGACCATTTGGGGGGGGGGGGGTAACTGTAACAGTGGGATGTACATGATGGGGGGGGGGGTGTTAGGGGGGTTAGTGTTGGGGGCAGTTTATATAGAATATGTTTTTTGTCAAACCAATTTTCTTTTTCTTTCTCTTTTTTATTTTTAATTCATATACACTTAAAAACTCAATAAAAATTAAAATAAAATTAAAAAGACAAGCAGAATAACAACATCGCTTTTCTGTTAAATGTATGAAAGTAGGAGAAGTCAGAAAAGAACAATATTTTTTTCATCAGAAAGCTAAAATTTAGTAGACAGCATATAGCATAGGAGATTAGTCCACTTTTTTCACATAGTTATAGTTATCCTCCAACCAGCTCTACTGTGAAAATATTTTAGAACACAGCAGAAGATCTAAAGTCTGACCAGAATAATACTAATAATAAAAACTTGGAAGCAATAATAGAGCAATTAAGTTGTTTGACCTTCTAACATTGGGACTGAAAAGTTGAGTGTGCATTGAAGTGAATATACGAATCCATTCATTAATGGCGGATGTGATTGCGCAATATGCAAAAAATCCTCCAAACGGGACAGGGGGCGCTTCTGAAGCTTCCCTCTCCCTCTGTTGTTGACTGTTGGTGTGATAAAACTAACAAATATATATTATATTATATTATTATAATATTATTATATTATATTATTGTATATTATATTATATTATTATAATTGTATATTATATTATATTATATTATATTATAATGTATTATATATATATATAATATTATTATATTATATATTATATTTTATTATTATAACAACAAAAATAGCTAGAAGCACTTAATTCAGTGTATCTATCAAGAACTTAGAGTCTGTAGCAAATGTGCAAAAAACGTAATTTAGCAAATAATCTGGATTGGGAAATAATCTGGGATAACAGAACGTTCAGGCAAACTGCTTCCAAATCACAGGGTTAGAAAACACAAGTAAACAAGGTGGAAGCAAGAAAAAGTGTTCTCAAAAAACTGTCCCAAGTCAGTTGAGATGAGATGTCTATCCAAAAACAATCTGAAGTCAGAATGGAGTCAGCATTTACAGGAATCCAGTTTTTAAAATGCTTTAAAACGGCTTTTCTTAACCCAGCTAAACGTCTTCCTGGCCCAGCAGCTTAAAACTATTATTATATATTATATTATATTATTGTATATTATATTATATTATATATTATATTATATTATTGTATATTATATTATTATATTATATTATATGTTATAATTGTATAATTGTATATTATTATATTATATTAATATAATTCGTAGAATCATAGAATCAAAGAGTTGGAAGAGACCTCATGGGCCATCCAGTCCAACCCCCTGCCAAGAAGCAGGAATATTGCATTCAAATCACCCCTGACAGATGGCCATCCAGCCTCTGTTTAAAAGCTTCCAAAGAAGGAGCCTCCACCACACTCCGGGGCAGAGAGTTCCACTGTTGAATGGCTCTCACAGTCAGGAAGTTCTTCCTCATGTTCAGATGGAATCTCCTCTCTTGTAGTTTGAAGCCATTGTTCCACGTCCTAGTCTCCAGGGAAGCAGAAAACAAGCTTGCTCCCTCCTCTCTGTGGCTTCCTCTCACATATTTATACATGGCTATCATATCCCCTCTCAGCCTTCTCTTCTTCAGGCTAAACATGCCCAGCTCCTTTAGCCGCTCCTCATAGGGCTTGTTCTCCAGACCTTTTATCATTTTAGTCGCTCTCCTCTGGACACATTCCAGCTTGTCAATATCTCTCTTGAATTGTGGTGCCCAGAATTGGACACAATATTCCAGATGTGGTCTAACCAAAGCAGAATAGAGGGGTAGCATGACTTCCCTAGATCTAGACACTATGCTCCTATTGATGCAGGCCAAAATCCCATTGGCTTTTTTTTGCTGCCACATCACATTGTTGGCTCATGTTTAACTTGTTGTCCAAATAATTGTATATTAAAGCACCCATGACAGATGGCCATCCATTCTTAATAATAATAATAATAATAATAATATAATATACAATAATATAATATAATAATATTATAATAATATAATATAATATATATTATATATTATATTATAATATTATTATATTATTGTATATTATATATTATATTATATTATATTATATTATATTATATTATATTATATTATATTATATATTATACTAGCTGTACCCGGCAACGCATTGCTGTGGCATAGAGTGATGGTATGAAAAATAAAGTAATGAGAAATTTTGGGCAAGAAGGATGCCAGGAGAAAGAGGAGGGAGAGGGAAATGTGGGATTTGCCAGCTGGAAGGAAAGAAGGAAGGAAGGAAGGAAGGAAGCCCAGTGCAGCCCAGAGTGAGGCAAGAAGAAGCATGAGGAAAAGATATTGGAAAATGGGGAGGGGTTGAAGAACAGACAGATAGAATATACAGAATCAACACTAACTTTGCTAGAAGAAATAGAACAGCAAGAGACGTGTTAGTACACTTCGTTAAAAAGTCCCAAAGAGATGAGATACTAAAAACAAGCAGCAAAAGAAAAGTCATCTACAAAGGCAAGAAGGTTATAATACTGAAAGAAATACCTGGAGCTTTACTGAGCAGAAGGAAAAAGTATACACCACTTGTGGAAGAACTCAAAAGACAGAAAATACGCTTCCGTTGGGAAAGAGGAGAAGGCTTAATGGCAACATTCCAGGAACAGAAACATTGGATTACAAACGAAGAAACTGCAAAGGACTTTCTAAAAAGGATTATAAAATAAAGAGAAGGAAAAATGAACTACAAAGGAAAGGGAGAGAAGGAAAGAAAAAGAGCCCGTACAGAATCGCCGGAAAAGGAAGACCTAGACAAGGAGAACTACAAAATGGATCTAGAAAGAGCAATAGATATGACAAACCTAAACAAAGTGGAAGAAAAGGCTGAAGACGAAGAAGAAGAAGAAAACGAGGAAGAAAGAGAAGAAGGAGAAGAACAGGAAGAGAAGACAGAAGAAGAAAGAAACTAAAGAAGAAACTCAACACAGCCAAAAGCACCTAACCAATACTGGATTTTATAAAAATTTACTCAAATAATATTAATGGTTTTAACTGTAAAAATAAAAGAAATAAAGTATTCAATAGGATAAGGAAAAATCGGTATCATGTGATTCTCTTTCAAGAAACCCACGTCGCACAGAAACATATAGCACATCTAGACAATAAAAACTTAGGGAAGACATACTACTCCTCAGCCCAAGAAAAAAAAGAGAGGGGTCGTTACTTACGTAAACAAAGATATACCATCAAGCCAAGCATTTAAGGATGAGGAGGGAAGATATGTGGGGGTAATAATAACAATAAAAGACAAAAAATTTTTTGCTGTGTAACATATATGCCCCAATGATTCCAAAACGAAATTCACAGAAAAACTAAAAGTGCACATTAGCGACCATGAATTTGACCACCTGATTATTATCGGAGATTTCAATGGGGTGATGGATACATCCCAGGACAGAAGCAATAGTGAACACAATGGAAGAAAAGATAAGAGAAAAAGAGGAGGAACGTTACCAAAAATAATAACAAATATAATGACAGAAATGAGCTTAGAAGACATCTGGAGAAGGAGAAACGAAGGAAAGAAGGATTATACTTACTATTCGGCTAGACACGAAACGTGGTCCAGAATAGATATGGCCTGGGTGTCAAAATCATTATCCACAGACAGGTAAGAGGTAAACATCTTACCAAGAATGGAGTCAGATCACTGTCCAATAGAAATGAAAATAAAAATAGAGGAGAAAGATGGAAGATGGAGACTAGATGAAAATCTATTGAGGAACGAAGAAGATGTGGAAAAGAACAGGAAACTATTGAAAGAATATTTTGACATAAATGATACCAAGGAAACACACCCGTTTACACTGTGGGAGGCAAGTAAAGCAGTGATGAGAGGCAACTTCATACAACAAAAAGCAATAAAGAATAAAATCAAGAAAATAAAAGAGAAAGAAATAATGAAGGAAATCACACAAGAGGAGACCAACCTAAAGAAAAATCCTAAAAATAGAGAAATCATCAAGAATTTGAAGAGATTACAAAAACAGAGAGAATTTTTGGAACAAGAGGAGAGGGCGAAACAATTAAAATTCATAAGACAAGACCATTTCGAAAATTCAAATAAACCAGGGAGATGGCTATCAAATAAATTAAAGAAGAGAAGGGAGGCAAACTTCATAGAGACTAAAGGAAGGAGAAAAGACATACACACAAGGAAATCAGATAAAGAAACAATTTGAAAAATTCTACCAAAACCTATATAAAAAAGAAGAAATAGATAAAAATGCAATTTACAAATATCTGGGAGAGAGAAGTATAGCGCATATAACAGAGGAACAAAGAGAAGAACTGAACAGGGAAATTTCCGAAAGAGAAATTAAGAAGGCAATAAATGAATTAAAAAGAGACAAAGCACCGGGACCAGCTGGCTTAACTTCCAAGATGAATTAACCCCCTTTCTAAAAAGAGTAATGAATGAAATCAGAGAGAAAAAAGAAATACCCCAAACATGGAGACAAGCGCTGATAACCCTAATACACAAAGAGAATACAAACCCAGAAAATGTGAAGAATTATAGGCCCATTTCATTGCTAAATTTAGATTATAAATTATTAGGAAACATAATTGTGGAAAGATTAAAAATAATATTGAGCAAAAGGATCAAAGAAGACCAAGCAGGGTTTCTGCCCAAAAGATCACAAACAGATAACGTCAGAACCATCATAAACCTCATAGAATACTACGGGAACCACATACAAAAGAAGGTCATGTTCTTAGCTTTGGATGCCGAAAAAGCCTTCGACAATGTAAATTGGGATTTTATAAAAAATTTAATAAAAGAGATGGACATGGGTTATTATTTTGAGAACATAATTGGAGCTATCTATGATAATCAGGAAGCAAAAATTATAATAAATGGTAAACAAACGGAGACAATCCAAATCCAGAAAGGAACGAGGCAAGGCTGCCAAATATCCCCGTTAATTTTCATTCTAACATTAGAAATACTACTGGATAGAATAAGGGACGACAAGGAGATTAGAGGAGCACGTATCCAAGGCCACAATTACAAGGCAAGGGCATTTGCAGATGATATAATAGGGATAATTGAAGAGCCAAAACAAAACTTAGGAAAATGGTTAAAGATAATTAGCGATTACGGCCAAGTCTCGGGGTTTAAGGTAAACTTAGAAAAAACCAAAGCAATAACAAAAAATATTACAAAGAAAGAGCAGGAAACAATAGGGAGAGACTGGAACATCCAAATCACACAAAAAATAAAGTATTTAGGTATTACGCTAATTGCAAAAAAATTACAATTAATGGAAAACAACTACATAGAGAAATGGAAAAAAAACAAAAAAAGACTTGGAAAAGTGGGGAAACATGAAACTATCCCTCCTAGGAAGGATAGCAGCTGTGAAGATGTCGATATTGCCAAAATTAGTGTTTCTATTTCAAAACTTACCAATAATTAGGTCCCAAAAAATACTAAACAGCTGGAAGAAGGATGTGATGAGCTTCATTTGGCAGAAGAAAAAGCCAAGAATAAACTATAGAAATATGACAGAAAGAAAAAATAAAGGAGGCTTAGCAACCCCAAACATCAAACTATACCACGACTCTTGTGCATTAATCTAGATAAGAGACTGGGCAAAGCTAGAGAAGGAGAAGATCCTAAACTTAGAAGGAGAAGGACTGAGATCAGGTTGGCATGCCTATCTAGGTTACGATAAAGCAAGAAAAGAAACATTTTTCGGCAATCACTTCGTGCGATCATCCCTAATTAAAGTTTGGAACAAATATAAAGACAAATTATATAAGAAAACTCCACTGTGGCTATCACCACTTGAGGCCTCCCAAAGAAGATTATTAGGATGGAATGACTGGCCCAAATATAAGGACATAATAAAAAAGGAAGGAGGAGAATTCAAAATCAAATCACAGCAAGAATTAAAAAATATAAACAATAGAATTTCATGGTACCAATACGAACAAATTAAAGAACACTTTAGGATAGACAAAGAAAAAGGATTTGAAGAAGGTACAAATTTTTGGGACAAGATAATGCAAACTGAAAACAAACTAATCTCAAAGATATACAAAAAAACTGCTAGAAATAGAAGGAGACACAGAAAATGAAAAATCGTATATGAAAAAGTGGAAAGACAACATAGGAAGAGAGATAAAGAAAGAGGAATGGTAAGAAATATGGAATAAGAAATTAAAGTATTCAAAAGCAATGGAACTCAAAGAAAATTGGTGTAAGATAGCACATAGGTGGTATATAACCCCACATAGGCTAGGGAAATTCAATAAAAACACGAACTCAAAATGCTGGAAGTGCAGAAAACAGGAAGGGACATATTACCACCTGTGGTGGACGTGCCCAAAAGCGACAACCTATTGGAAAAATATACAAAAATCATTGCAAAAAATGCTAAAGATAGACATACCCTGGAAACCTGAAACATTCCTATTAGGGATTCACAACATAAAAATGGAAAAGAACAAGGATAAAATTCTATTCCTCTTAACGACAGCGGCCAGAATAATCTTTGCAAAGCATTGGAGGGAAGAAGAGCCTCCGGAGGAAGAGGAATGGCTAACAAAAGTCCTAGACATAAGAAACATGGATAAATTAACTTATATACTCTCAAAAAAAAAGGGGTACTCCATCAGCAGAAACAGACTGGAAACAAGTAACAACATACTTAAAAGAAGAAAAAAAATATGAAAATAATCACATGAAAAAACCGTAAGCAAACCAAACAGGGGAGAGCAGAAGAGAGAGGAGAGAAAAGAAGTACAAAAGAAGGAAGGAACGAAGGAAGAGGAAGAATCTCCGGAAGATACCGGGAAGTCAACGTCAGACCCACGTCAACCACACACCCCCTTTTTCCCTCACAATGTCCTTCCCAATTTTCCTTTTCTACACCTGGCACACTAATTATCTTCAACAGCCACCAAGCAGCATTTTCCCCACTCTTTCCCCTCTATTCTATCATCCCCCCCTATGCCCACTCTTTGTTCCCCCCCTCTTATATCTATTATGTTTTTAATGAAAATTAATAAAGATCATTTTAAAAAGAAAGAAAATGGGGAGGGGTATAAATATTATTATTATTATTGATATTATTGACATTCTTGGTAGACACGGATTATCTGGATCCGGCACAGTCTGGCTTTAGGCCGGGGCATGGTACTGAGACAGCCTTGGTCGCCTTAGTGGATGATCTGCGCCGGGAGCTCGACAGGGGGAGTGTGTCCCTGTTGGTGCTGCTGGACCTCTCAGCGGCCTTCGATACCGTCGACCACGGTATCCTTCTGGGACGCCTCGCGGGGATGGGTCTTGGAGGTACTGTTTTACAGTGGCTCTGCTCATTCCTTGAGGGTCGGTCTCAGAAGGTGTTACTGGGAGACTCCTGTTCAACCCCACAACCCTTGTCTTGTGGGGTTCCTCAGGGTTCAATACTGTCTCCCATGTTGTTTAACATATACATGAAGCCGCTGGGAGAGATCATCCGGAGTTTCGGAGTGCAATGTCATCTGTACGCAGATGATGTCCAACTCTGTCACTCCTTTCCACCTGCTTCTAAGGAGGCTGTTGAGGTCCTGAACCGGTGCTTGGCCGCTGTGACGGTCTGGATGAGGGCGAACAAATTGAAACTGAATCCAGACAAGACAGAGGTACTCCTGGTTAGTCGTAAGGCCGAACAGGGTATAGGGTTACAGCCTGTGTTGGATGGGGTCGCACTCCCCCTGAAGACGCAGGTATGATCCTGGACTCATCGCTGAGCCTGGAACCTCAGGTTTCGGCGGTGACCAGGGGAACATTCGCACAGTTAAAACTCGTGTGCCAACTGCGCCCGTACCTTGGGAAGTCTGTCTTGGCCACGGTAGTCCACGCTCTGGTTACATCCCGTTTAGACTACTGCAACGCTCTCTACGTGGGGTTGCCTTTGAAGACGGCTCGGAAGCTCCAACTAGTCCAACGTTCGGCAGCCATGATACTAACAGGAGTGGAGCACAGGGAGCATATCACTCCTCTGCTGCACCAGCTCCACTGGCTGCCGATCTGCTACTGGGCTCAATTCAAAGTGCTGGCATTGGCCTTTAAAGCCCTAAACGTTTCTGGCCCAAGCTACCTATCCGAACGTATCTCTACCTATCAGCCCGCCAGGACCCTAAGATCTTCTGGGGAGGCCCTGCTCTCTATCCCGCCTGCTTCACAGGTTTGGCTGGTGGGGACGAGAGACAGGGCCTTTTCTGTGGTGGCCCCTCGGCTGTGGAACACCCTTCCCATGGAGGTAAGATCAGCCCCCTCGCTAATGGTGTTCCATAGAAGATTAAAAACTTAGATGTTTGAACAGGCATTTGGTTAATCAGTGCAATGAATGTGACGATCACAGGAATTGAAATATGGACAACGAATTTGGATCACGACTCTAGTTATGAGATGCATTGGGTTGTTATTGTTGTGTAATATTGTATACTGTGCTCTTTTGTTTTAAATTGTATATTGTTGATTGATGTTATCCTTGTTGTAAACCGCGTTGAGTCGCCGGTTAGGTTGAGAAACTGCGGTATACAAGTAAAGTAAATAAATGAATATATATATATATATTATTATTATTATGTGAAATTAACATGATGTTCATCTCCATTCTGTCTCTTTAAGTACAAGGAAGGAGCTGTTTTTAGGATTTCTGAATGGTCTAAAGTGTGGCTCAAATCTAAAAAGGATAGCATCAAATGTGCAATTGTATGAGGTTTTCTCATCATAGAACATGAGAAAACTGGGCACACAGAAGGCTGGGTGACTTGGAAGGCACTGAATAGACTGTGCTCTGGCACCATGAGATGCAAAGCCAACTTTAAGAAATGGTGCCACAAAGTGGAGTCCACGACATGCGAGTGTGGAGAAAAGCAAACTACAAACCACCAGTTTTAGCCCTGCCACATGCACAATGGAGTACCTTCTTATAGCAATACCTGAATACCTAAATACCAAGTGGCCAACTACTGGTCAAAGGACATTTAGTATAATACCAAGTTTTTAAACTTTGTGTTTTTAAATACATTACAACTGTAACCTCGATTTGCTTCTGATATGATAATTAAAATAAAAATCATAGCACATAATAATGCATCTCCTTTTTTTAAAAAATGTGTGTGGTTGTGTTGATGGGCATATGTGTGACTGTATGTGTGCCTGTTAATTGCTTTATTGTGTGTGTTTTTCCCTTGCTAAAAAGTGGAGTTTTATTACTCATTATTATTGGTGAGGTTTTAAATCATGGCTAGTTCTGATCGCCTTATTGCTACTGTAGCAGGAATTCACAGGAGGGTTCTAATTACACCCTTTATTAAGTTTGAAGAGAGAGGTCAGTGTAAACAGCAGGTCCCGCAGAGGGATAAAATCAAATAAAGGACAAATTATAGCTCTAGTTCAGACAAATCACAGCTTAATTCCCCCCCCCTCTCTCTCTCACACACACACAGAGTTATTTTCTACCAGGTGGGTCTAAGGCAAGGATGAGATTTGTGTGCTATTCTAGATCAGTGTTTCTCAAACTTTTTAAACAGAGGACCAGTTCATGGTCTCTCAGACTGTTGGGAGCCCATACTATAGTTTAAAAAAATGAACAAATTCCTATACACATTACACATATCTTATTTGTAGTGCAGATAACATGAAAGAACAATAAATATTTAAAGGAAGAACAATTTAAAGTAAGAACAATTTTAACCAACATAAACTTACCAGTATTTCAATGGGAAATGTAGACCTGCTTTTGGCTGATGAGAGAGTCAAGTTAATTAGGATTGTTGTTGCTGTGTGCCTTCAAGTTGTTTCAGATTTAGGGTGTCCCTAAGTCTACAGTTTAGGGCGGGGGGGAGGGGGTAAATCACCTTGGAGAGTCGCATCTGGCCCATGGGCCTTTGTTTGGGAACTGCTTTTCTGGATTTTGTAAAACAACAAGGATCAGCATTCCTCACCTTCCATTATGCTGGGATGTGGAGTTCAACAACATCTGGATGGCTGCATCAACCTGTACCTTGCCTAAGTGATGAAGTACCTCTCAGATGATGATTTGTCACTAAGCCTTAGGGCACTTCTTACCACTTGGGGAATGAGAAGTTCATGCTTCTACTCATTTCCAAGGTCAAAAAAACATGACTGCTGTTCTTCAATTTGATCTCAAGCATTCTTTATACCATGTTTGAACATTATGGGGAGGGTCCAGTAGGACAGCACTCAGATTCTTGAGAGACATAAAATCATGGCATGCTTTAGTCTCTTTTATGGCCTTACTTTGTTTTCACTCATTTTAGTCTACCATTGGAAATATTGTTTATGGGTAGTTGTTATTGTTTTTATACCAATTGTTCTGGATTTCCATTCTTCCACTCTGAGTAGAATCATAGAATCATCGAATCATTGAGTTGGAAGAGATGTCATGGGCCATCCAGTCCAACCCACTGACAAGAAGCAGGGAAATTGCGTTCAAAGCATCCATGACAGATGGCCATGCAGCCTCTGTTTAAAAGCCTCCAAAGAAGGAGCCTCCACCACACTCCAGACCAGAGACTTCCATTGCTGGACAGCTCTCACAGTTAGGAAGTGTTTCCCTAATGTTCAGATGGAATCTCCTTTCTTGTAGTTTGAAGCCATTGTTCCGCATGCTAGTCTCCAGGGCAGCAGAAAACAAGCCTGTTCCCTCCTCCGTATGACTTCCCCTCACATATTTATACATGGCCATCATATCTCCTCCCAGCTTTTTTTCCCTGCAGGCTAAACATGCCCAGCTCTTTAGGGTTCTCCTCATAGGGCTTGTTCTCCAGACCTTTGATCATTTTAGTCAATATCCTCTGGACACATTCCAGCTTGTCAATAGTCTGTATTTTTTGCCTTTGGGGGAACGCCGAACAGCATTTTCACACCTTTTTCAAGCTGTATTGGTTCCATCTATGAAATATTTTTGTAAGGAAAACAAAAACACACCTCAAGATCGAAGAGTGGGGGAAGGAGAGAAGGTCATTTTTAAACTCAGTAATCCACAGTGCTTTGGAGTTCATCCAGGTAAGAATTTTGTTATGTCCTCACTATGTGATTTCTAATGTGTTTTATTGGATTAAGGAGCTGAGACAATATACTCTTCCATGTTTTCTAACATTTAAAGAAAAAAAAAACATATAAAAAAAGAGGAAGAAAAGATGGGACAGTTGCATATTGTGTTTTGACTAGTCCTGGACAGAATTGTCATCCAGAGCACTTTTGTTTTAGAGTCTGATGCAGAAGAAAAGGTTGCAAAAGCATTCATGTGCCATATAATGTGTGAAAATGTTTTAAGTGATTCCATTTTAAATCAAACCATGTTGCACTTCTCTTTTTATTCTGGCAGCTACCGAGGTTGCAAGAAAGAAATAAGTTGCTCGCTGTGCCTTAGGCAAAGTCTAATTGCTCTTGGATTTTTTAATTTCTCCTTCAGTTTTCCAGTTTGTAGTACTCTTTGCTCTACCATTCTGTTTGCTGATTGTCTGTCTCTGTTGATCCAATATCCATCTTTTTGCAACTCATACAGATTCTTATTCCTATCCAGCTACTAAACTCATTTTTTATTTCACAATATTTGTTCATTTTGTCTTCCTGCATTGAAAGTGCAGACTCCAAACCTCTTTGATGAATAAGTGCAATTGCCACAACCATCTTCACTGAAAGTGACTTATGGTTACTGTCTGTTGCATTTAAGGGAACTCTTTGGTATTGTCACCTCTGATTTCTGTGAATTCCACATATTAACACAACACTCCTTGTGTCCTCAACATAATTCACTTTGATATACTCAGGCTTCTTTGGAAGTATTTGATTGTACTGTAACTGGGAAAGGAGGAAAGAGACTGCTATGGCTCAGTCAGAGAACTACAACAGGAAAAAATGAGATTCAGGATCAAGATGTCTATTCATGTTCTGTTTATATCCACATGCATATAAACAGTACGAAATTATGTATGGTTTGACATGTTGGTTGTGCTTTACATGTCTGTGGAATAATGAATCTGCTCTGGGTGCTGAACTTTATATCTGAATTAATTTCAGAACTTGAGTAGCTTCTTTAATATTCAGACTAAAATCCAGGGCAGATTCACTGTTCCAATAATATGCAATCCATCAGAGGTTGCTAAACAATTTCTTACTCTGAAAACAAGAGCCATAGAGTGGCAATATAATGGTACACATTGATTCCATGCTTGTGGCAGCATTGTGCAGCAGGTATAATGTCAAACAAGGACTGGGAAGACCTAGGTTCAAATGTCCATTCTTTCATGAAACTCATTGGATGATTTTCCTATCTCCCTAGATTGTTTATAGTTAAAAGAGAGGGACACACACACTTGCTGGAGCTATCTGAAGGAATTGTGTGTGTGTGTGTGTGTGTGTGTGTGTGCCTTCAAGGTATGTCAACTTATAGCGGCCCCATGAATTTCATAGAATTTTCTTATACAAACATTACTCAGAGATGGTTTTTTCAGCTCCTTCCTTATAGCCTATGACACCTGGTATTCATTAGTGGTCTCCCATCTGAGTACTAACCAGGGATGATTACATGGGATCCAATGCTGCTAGTTTTTGAGACTTATTAAAACATAAATACAAGAAATTAAATACTTCATCAGTGCTGGAGAGAAAATAGAAACTCCATCAATGTAATGTATGTATAGGATGGGCTCCATCACTAGGTTTTTACTGAGCACTTTGTGGACAAGAGTACTCTATCTTTAGTATGAGAATTTTAAATCTCTGAAATCCTAACAGACCTATTCCATTCTATCCTGTCACTGAAGACTGGAATAATATGTGATCAAAAAAGAGAGATTGCACCTAAACATTTGGAAATATTTCTTTACTATAATAACTGTTTGACAGTGGAATCGCCAGGCTCAGAGGGGTGGACTTTTCACCTTTAGAGGTTGGATGGCCATTATTTATTTATTAATTAATTATTTATTTATTAACTTTATTTGTACCCTGCTAGCATCTCTCGAAGGACTCGATGCGGCTTACAAAGGCCAAGGCCTCAAACACAATATAACAAAGCACAACCTAAAGCAAATCAAAACATCATTCAGGAGTACCGTAATTGTATTCCTACATGGCAGAGAGTTAGACTAGATATCCTTGTAGTTTCTATCAGAGCTATGATATGTGATTCAAGTATAATTTGGAAGTGTCTCCTGAGGTATGAGTGACTAGTTACTACATGGATCTAATCTACTCCATAAAATGGATTAATACTACTGTGGCAAATACATTGATCCATAGACCGTAATGAAAAATCCCTCAGGTGGCTCACATAATAATAAATGGATTAAAATAACAGTAATATAATAAAATACAAGTTTAAACTCAGCATTATAACAACAGCAAATAAGATCATAACAATTTATATATGTATGTAGAATTCTTATTTTTCTTATGAGACAGATTTGCGGCTAGAAAGCAACTGAAATGGCTAATTTCATATGTTGCATTAAAACATTGCTTGTACAAAATGGAAAAACTCTGATTTTGGCTAGAACAACTCATTTAGCAATGTATTACATAAATGTTCTGGATTCTTTATGGCAGTAGAGAAGTATTTTTTTAAAAAATAATACAGTTCACAATATATCAGGAAAGAAAACATGGGCCGTTTGAAGTTAATAATATGGAATTATGAATTACTCAGTTAATTGGTTCCAGTCTACTGCAATGTTTAACAAGATCAGATATAAGTACCATAATCTTAGAAAATTAGTCTAATAATTTCTGGTAAAAATGGTTCAGAAACACACTGTACTCAAGTATGTCCTAGGGCACTAATATTTAACCACCTTTTGCACTTAGCTGTTTTACAAATCTTGTTTCAGTTAAGCATAAAAACCTGCAGAATATCTTGCAGATTTCTGGAGAACAGCAGATGACTCGACAAAGTTGAAGGAGCCACACATTTATTATAGAAAATATGAAAAAAAATGCTTTTTTGACATGTATTTTGCTAAACCATGGCCCTATTCAAAGGTTTTGTATTCCACAACCCATATTTTTGGATATGAGGGGAAATGACACCATTGACCCAATCACAAAAGCCAGGTGAAGTGTCCTGCTTCATCTGGCTTCATGGAGGAAAGAGGGGCAGCGGGGTAAATCCATTGCCCTGCATGCAGCTCCCTCTCAGTGAAGCTTTCCCTATAACACACTGGTTCTCATTAACAGAACTTACTTTGCATGTCTGCTTCTTTGCACTCTGCCTTGGTTAGACCACACCTGGAGTATTGTGTCCAATTCTGGGCACCACAATTGAAGAGAGATATTGACAAGCTGGGATGTGTCCAGAGGAGAGCGACTAAAATGATCAAGGGTCTGGAGAACAAGCCCTATGAGGAGAACCCTAAAGAGCTGGGCATGTTTAGCCTGCAGAAGAGAAGGCTGAGAGGAGACATGATAGCCATGTATAAATACATGAGAGGAAGTCATATGGAGGAGGGAGCAGGCTTGTTTTCTGCTGCCCTGGAGACTAGGATGCGGAACAATGGCTTCAAACTACAAGAAAGGAGATTCCATCTGAACATTAGAAAGAACTTCCTGACTGTGAGAGCTGTCCAGCAGTGGAACTCTTTGCCCCAGAGTGTGGTAGAGCCTCCTTCTTTGGAAGCTTTTAAACAGAGGCTGGATGGCCATCTGTTGGGGGTGGTTTGAATTTGATTTTCCCGCTTCTTGGCAGGGGGTTGGACTGGAAGGCCCATGAGGTGTCTTCCAACTCTATGATTCTATGATTCTACTCAGAAGTAGCTGCATTGAATTGAATTTATTCTCTGGTAAATGCATCTAGACATGTCTACTCAGGAAAAAAAACCCCACATTAACTTGTGGAACTCCCTCCTAAGGTATCCCTTGTATCTTCTCCATTCTCTAGAATGGAACTCACAGAGGTTCAGCCACTGGGTGGGTGGGTGCGTGGGTGGGAGGGGGGTTGCAAAAACAATTCTTGTCTTGGGATGAAATGACTAAATTCTTTTTTTGCTTCCACTACCATCCTTGTCTACTCAAAAGTAAGTCCCATTTACTTCAATGGAATTGACTCTTGAACTCAGAAGGTATTCCTGCTAGTACTTCCTCTCACTAGAGAGGAAGGCATCAAATGGAGAAAAGTGAATGGGATATTATGCAGAAAGAGGCTGCAGAGAGGCTGAGAAAAGGAATAAATCACTTTCCCACCACCAGTTCACACACTTGCAAGTGGGGAAAAAACCCAACAGCTTCCAAAAAGAAGCCAATAGCAGTTCTACAGCAGCTGATACAAATGTGGAATCTACCAGTTGCAGAAGGGGGATTTGTGGAGAAAGCCTAGTTTAGCATTAAATATACATTAAAATGTGTTTTTCTTTCCTTTCCTTTTCCTGGAAAATTCCTCTCGCTTCCAAAACATATGCACACCTGTTGTTTTGAAGCTGCTGACTCTCAAAGGTGACTGGGAACAGGAGTTAATAAAAAGGGACCAGAAGCTCTGGCTTGTTCTCTCCTCATTTCCCACCAAACAGTGTCAAGTACCTGCACTTACTTTATTTTAGCTGATACATACTGTCAATTAACAAACTTTTGCCATGCAAGACTTATCTCAGTATACATTATTTCAAAAGTAAGTATTTCTTATGTGACATTTTATACATTCCTTAGATCTGTATCACCCATCACCCCCACCCTCCTGGAACAGCAATTCTAAATGATGTCATTGCATCCGTGCCTGGACTTTATCTATTTCTTACTTGATTCATAATATCCCCCTTCTCTGCCAAATAGGACTAACAACTAATTCCTTTCAAAGAAGGGCTGGGTGTAATGAGTGGAGTTTCAGAGAGTTGCTCAAGATGACGTGTGAAGAAAGAGCCAATATGCCAAGTTTGAAAGTGAGGAAAAGGGTGAAAAAGAGAGGAGGGTAGGGGGAGTGCAGACAGTGAGTGAACAAACATGGGGGTTATGGTGGAAAGAACCATGAAAATATGGCAGACAATGTGGTTTACTAAGAAGTCTGAATTGTACTAACAAGGGGGGGGGGGGAGTAACAAAAGGAGCAAAAGATCGTGGAATGCCAAAATATATACCTTAAAGTGAAAACAAATTAAAAGACAATAGTTTAGGACTAAGAAAATGGTGTCTTCTGCCATATAAATTGGACATTTGAATGCAAGAACAGCAGTACCTTATCAGGCACAGACATACTTACTTTCAGATTTTGCTGCTTTTTTAATGAAACTGAAAACTCTGGAAGCTGTTCACAAGATACTTGAGATATTCCTACATCTTTGCAGAAAAGTCATATTCCTGGATGTATAAAGCAAGAATGTGGCTAGTATAGATGTTACAGTTACCATGTAAATTACCTGACACAGGTCTCATGGAATCGTGTGGAAACCACATTAGATTGTCCCATGCAGCAAATGTTCTTCTTGCTGCCTTATCTTTCTCCTTCTCAACACTTTCCATATTTCAGACTTTCTACATTTCCAGGATTTCATGGCCCCACTTCTTTTTTGTTGGTGACAGAGATGATAGCCTACATCTTGTGGCTACATCTTGTGGTATGCTTTTCTTCAGTATTTCTCTTACTTGTCTCCAGAAGTATCATTTTTTGTGCATTTTTTGTGGGAGAGTGTTTGGTATGATGTAGTGTCGAAGGTTTTCATGGCCGGAATCACTGGGTTGTTGTAGGTTTTTCAGGCTGTATGGCCATGTTCTAGAAGCATTCTCTCCTGATGTTTCAGCCTGCATCTATGGCAGGCATCCTCAGAGGTTGTGACCTCACAACCTCTGAGAATGCCTGCCATAGATGCAGGCGAAACGTCAGGAGAGAATGCTTCTAGAACATGGCCATACAGCCTGAAAAACCTACAACAACCCAGTGCTTGATATATTTTTTAAATATCAGCCTTCGACTAATAGGTTTTTTCTTTTCTTTTTGTCTAGAAGAAGATTGTGTCTCATCATCCATTCATTTTGATTGTTTTAAATATTTGTATGTTTTATCTATAAGATCAAAATATGATCAGGAAATAGAATAAGTATAGTGTTAGGATGAATGGTAGTAAAACTGATGAATCAATTAATAATTTTCATTAGAAAATAAGTCATCAGTTATATAAGAATTCCAAAATCTGAACAAAATTGTTCATATGTATAGCTGAGATAGTTGCACCTTTTCTTCCTGATGGTTGAGTGTACACAAACTTTGTTTCATGGACAGAAGTATTAAAATATTGCATTAAATTACCTTCAAGATATGTCTATATGAAAAGTCTGTGTTTAGACTTGGGACTCATCTCCAAGGTGTTACAGTATGCAAGTACAGGTTTCACAAAACCCTAAAAATATCCAAAACTTAAAACACTCTGCCCCCAAGCATTTTAGATAAGGGACATTCAACTTGTACTAAGCTTTTATATTTATAAATATACACTTCTATTCCCATCCCTACCCTACGGACCCAGTTTCCAGCATGAGTTACACTTCAGTTGTAGAGAAACGCTAAGCTTTTCTAAACCTATTGATCTGCAGACCTTCTGAAATTAAACTGCCAGGTGTCACTGTGTTCTTGATATGTTATTGATTTTCTTCAGAATGTTTTGGAGAAATGTGAAAGAGCAAGGAAGGGGGTGACAGAAGGAGCTTAGTTTTATTGGTTTGATAACTGTATTATGCATCAGCAGGTCCCAACAGATTTGCTCCCTTTCTTCCCCCTACATAACACCATTTTTAAAATAAACATCCAAGTAAATGAAAATAGTTGTTAAATCTAAAAGCACCAAAACATTATTATGGAAAAAACATGTCCTTCTCTTTCCATGCTACTTCATTCATACATTGGTTATATTCCTCCTGCATTTTGATCTTTTTAAAATCCACACTGACATTTACATTTAAATTTGGACTTTAAGAAGGATTTTTGAAAGATATTATTTCTAAAAGTTTGCACTTCTAACAGCACAGTCCTGTTCTTGAACTTGGACAGGTCTGATATTACAGTCAATGTACACAAGGTCAATGTAAGAGATGGCACATCATTTTAACTATTTCATCTCTGTGTGTTCAAATTTCCAGTGAAAACCAATGTTCAGTGCAATTTGGCTGACCGGAGATTAGTAGAATTATGCATCCTTATCATATTATGTTCATGCTACACACATTTAATACTTCTAAACTGCATATTGAATCAGGATTTACCGATACAAGTAGTTGGAATAAGAATTTGAAAAGCTCATACTTCTCAAACCTTCCCAGTACATAGTGAAATTGTATTTATTAGGTTTGGCTGATGTTCTGCAAAACTGAATTTATAAATCACTTGAATGTTTCTTAATGTCTAAGATGTTTATTGTCTCATCTATGGTATGCTATTTCTTTGAGTAATGTACAATTCATTTCTAGGCATGTTGATTAAAAGAAAGGCCCATTGGCTTCAATGAGGGTTACCACCTTACTGTTTTGTTAAATACATTTATTGCCATTTATTAGGAAGTTACATTGAAGTGATACTTTAAAAGGTAAACTGAGGTGTAAACATTTTAATAAATAACAAACCAACTGAAATAATTCTGTTGTGTTTATCCCAATGTCGCAAATACAGAAACAAAAAATTCAGCCTGGATCATATCTCAATTACCCAGTTATCCTACACATACCCCCCAATTTATGTGTTAGAGTTAGGCATAATAAACAGGGCAGAATAGGATGAAATGGTAGTAGAAGAAGTGGGCTCAGGCCAAAAATGTTTGGGAGTGCCATTCCCCTACTCCTTTTTTAACCTTTCATCACAGGTTTGCTTTTTCCGAAAACATTCCCTTCTGTTGGCTTTGACTGGAGAGAGAGAGGCTTTTGAAAATAAGTGCAGACATTGGTGAAGACTGATTCCTTTTGCACTTACCATTGATGTGACTGTAAATACCTTGTCTTTCCCAAACACTTCTCATACTCAGAAGCTGCCATTGTCTCAATGGGAGAAAACACCTAAGTGAGAATGCCATGTCAAGCAATAAGTTGCAGGTAACTTGTTATTTCTGCAGAAAACAGATGAGAGAGCCCATGTGCTGATGATGCAGTGGGGATATCTTGAGAAATGTGTAGTTTAACACTTTCCCAGACTTAGCTTGTACCTCTCCCAACTGTTATTCTAGACTGAAACAAAAGGGGCACATTTATATTTTTTTCTTTTTGGGACCAACAGATTACGATGAGAAAGTGTCATTTTAGTAGTGTTCTGTCCTTTGTGAACATGGCAGCTGTGTCATCCAAAGTGGGACTGCAAAGGATTGGTGGTATCTCGCTTTTCCACTGTCACACAGGCGTCATATTGCTGTGCAGTTGAGGTTCCCAGGAGTAGAGGCAAAGTCAATTTGTAGCCTCCCTAGAAAAAATAACTCTGTCTAGACATGCAAGCACAAAGCACAGAATAAACAGAAAGCAATCTCTCTGCTTCTGGTCAGTTCAGCCAAAAGTGGATCGCTGTTTCTCTGTATCATCACCACTTCTCCCTCCTCTCTCCAGTCATTTTCAATCTCTGTATACTTCTTAATTAAACTCGACAGATGTCAGAACAGGCAGCTTGAGTGAGTGCCATTTCCCCCAACTGAAAATCTATGAGAAAGAGACATGTGTAGAAGATGGATACATTGGTAGCTGGCAAGCCTAATTCCACTGGCTCTTAACTTTGGTTGTCAACAATTATATTGATTGCTCTTTCCAGATTTCTCTTTCTTTCTTTCTTTCTTTCTTTCTTTCTTTCTTTCTTTCTTTCTTTCTTTCTTTCCTTCTGCAAAATACCATTATTTGTTTCTATACCATTGAATCTGTCAACTATTTTCCTTCTAATTATTAATTCGTTTGCAGTAAGTTGATGAGATGGCTCTAGGTGTGTATGTTTGTTAATGAGGTGAGGTTGAAAATAGCATTTCCACTTTTTAAAGAAAAGTTTCTCTCAACTTGCTTAATTTTTTAGGTGGAGGGACTACAGTTCCCCAAACAGCACAATCAGTGGTAATTACTAGAACTTTCGTACAGAAGCAACTTTCTCAAGTGTAATTCAATTCCACAAAGAAGGAGGAGGAGGAGGAAGCAGAGGGAGAAGAGGAGGTGGATGTGGAGGTGGAGGAGGAGAAAGAGGAGGAGGAAGAGGATGACATCCATACACTACATTTAGAAATTATACCTCAGTGTCTGAATATGAGACAATATCAGTGTTATGGAAGTTTTCTCATATTCAATAATTCTTTAATCCCTGTTACACTGTCAGAAAGTTTGTAATAAGCTATAGAGACTCAGACTTCACAAGCCCTGAAATGTCATATAACCAGTGTTGTTATGCTGTGTCTCCCTTACATTTACTCATCACTATGGGTAAATGGGGGCAGGCTGTGATTTGCTATGAACTAGATTTGATATTACAAGGCCAGTCAGAAAGTGAAGCAAGAGATGCTATCTTGGGAATACTCATCTGTCTCACTAGGATAAAAAATTAGAAAATGGTGAAAGAAAAAGAAAAATCTCCCTTGGATGTATATTGGAAGAAGCTTTCAGAAGTTGTATTTTGATGGTTCAAAACATGTATAAAAAGTTTACCTGACCTATATGTTTCATTTCACATGCCCACAATGTTAATTTTGGTTTTAAAAAGTATACTAAAACAAGTTGAATTTGTGTTGTCGAAGGCTTTCATGGCCGGAATCCATGGGTTGTTGTAGGTTTTTCCGGGCTATATGGCCATGTTCTGGAGGCAATTTTTCTCCTGACATTTTGCCTGCATCTATGGCAAGCATCTTCAGAGGTAATGAGGTCTGTTGGAACTAGGAAAAATGGGTTTATATATCTTTGTCTCACCCTGGTCATTCCACAGATATATAAACCAATTTTTCCTAGTTCCAACAGACCTCATTACCTCTGAGGATGCTTGCCATAGATGCAGGCGAAACGTCAGGAGAAAAATTGCCTCCAGAACATGGCCATATAGCCTGGAAAAACCTACAATAACCCACAAGTTGAATTGTTCTTCTTATCCCTCTTCTTTCCATGTTATTTTTGCCTCTGGAACCAAATTTAAAAAATATGTCTAGGAAGATACCTGCTTCATCCAATAAGGTACAGATAAACTCAATAATTGCTAGTGTGCATACTTCTCTCAAACCTTAGGAATAGCATGTATCCATGTAATTTCCTTTTTGCTGGTCTTAGTCATACCTTCTGTCTTCCTGCATCAGCTTATCTGCACATCGTTTGAGTTTGTTTGTCCTCCTTTTGGCATCTCTTTCCTCAGTGTGACATGAGAACATTTTACAGAGTCTCCTGCCATGAGAGGTTATGAAACCTGTTATGAATTGACCACAAGGGCCAATTCAACACCCTGCCATGCAAGAACACAGAGTCAAAGTGCCCCCAAGTAATTGTCATCCAGCCTTTACTTCATATTTTTTGCAATTTTTTTAAAAAAGAAAATTGCCATATATAGTGGAACTTTGACTTATGAGTGTCTCAAATTGTGAACTTTTCATCTGATTCTTTGATTTGACATGTGAGCCAGATATTGCAACTTATGAGCCTTCCCCCACTTGCTGCACTGGGAAACTGCAGCGGGACATGCTCGCAGAGAGGGAGGGAGGAGGGGGAGCTTTATGTCCATGCTAGGACACTGAAGCAGGGCATACTCACAGGGAAATAATAATAATAATAATAATAATAATAATAATAATCTTTATTTATACCCCGCCACCATCTTTCCCAATGGGGACTCGGAGCGGCTTACATGAGGCCAAGCCCGAACAACAGATTACAATAAAATAAGATACAAATTCCAATAAAATAAACAACATAGCATTAAAGTATAAACCATATAAGCATATAAACAATATACATAAAACATAAAGAGAAAAAGGAAAAAACTTGTAAACCAAACATAACAACAGTGAGTGGGCCGCATGTACATAAAATGATTTAAAAACTCAGGGTGAGATAAAGGAGCAGAAATATTTGTAAGGGAGAACTCATGGAGAGCCAGGGAAATGAACAGACCTTCGTACGGGGGGGGGGGGTGTACTCCTAGGACAAGAACGTTGAGGGAGCAATAGCATAAGATTATGTGACTACTCTCCGAAAGAACAATGGCAGAGCCAGGTCTTGAGATTCTTTTTAAAGGTTTCTAAAGTAGGAGCTTTCCTAATCTCTCTGGACAATGAGTTCCAGAGTCGGGGGGACACAGAGGAGAAGGCTCTCTCCCTTGTACCCACAAGGCAAGCCTGAGAAACTGGCAAGGGCGAAAGAAGGGCTTCTCCCAAAGATGGAAGAGTTTGGGCTGGTTCATGGAGAGAGATACGATCATGAAGGTAGGCGGGTCCGAAAACATTTAGGGCTTTATAGGTAAGAACCTGTACCTTGAATTGGGACTGGAAAGTGAATGGCAGCCAATGGAGCTCCTTGAACAGGGGGGCTGACAGCTCCCTGTAAGGTGCCCCAGTTATTAATCTGGCTGTCAACCATTGGACAAGTTGTAATTTCTGGGCCATCTTCAAGGGTAGCCTCATGTAGAGTGCATTGCGATAGTCCAGTCTAGAGGTAACGAAGTCATGTACCACCATGATCAAGTCAGACTTCACAAGGTATGGTCACACTTGGCGCACAAGTCTTAATTGTGCGAAGGTTCTCCCAGCCACCACCGACACCTGTACTTCAAGTGTTAATGCTGAGTCCAGGAGGACCCGCAAACTGTGGACCTGTGACTTCAGGGGGAGTGCAACCCCATCCAGCACAGGTTGCCACCCAATACCCCAATCAGATGAGCGACTGACCTGGAGGACTTCTGTCTTGTCAGGATTGATCCTCAGCTTGTTCCTCCTCATCCAGATGATCACAGCAGCCAGGCACTGGTCCAGTATCCTCGGGGCTTCCTTGGAGTCTGGTGGAAATGAGTAGTGGAGTTAGGTGTCATCTGCATAGAGATGGCACCATACTCCAAAACTCTGGATGACCTCTCCCAGTGGTTTCATGTAGATGTTAAAAAGCATGGGGGACAGAATGGATCCTTGCGGGACCCCACAGGTCAATGGCCAGGGGTCCGAGCAGGAGTCCCCCAGCTTCACTGACTGGGAACAACCCTCCAGGAAGGACCGGAGCCACAGAAGAACTGTGCCCCCCATTTTCATCCCAGCAAGCCTCCCCAGAAGGATACTGTCCTGTTTTGCTCTTTAAAAAAGCCTCAATGCAAAATTGAAAGTAAAAGAAAAATGCTTTACTCCAGCAAACAAAATAAGCAAATGCAATTGAAAAAGAAAACAAGGACGTCTTACTACAGACACCAGTGAAAATCTTATGCAAAATCCCAGCAAAATCAGGACACAATAAAGGCACAGATCACAGTTTGTTTGTTTTTAAATGATTTTTATTGGTTTATAATGAGGGTACATAGAAAGTGGGGGAACATTTCAAAGAAGATAGGAAAGTTGGAAAAAAGTATGTGAAACAAAAAAAAAAACCAAAACAAAAATCAAAAACGAGAAGAAAAAAAAAGAAAAAAGAAAGAAAACAAAGACACACCATGTCTTTATCATCCCATCTGTGCAGGGGAGTGAAAAAGAAGGGAGAGAAAAGGGGAAAAAAGGAGACAAAAATAAAAAAAGAGAAAAAAATAAAAAATATATTGTGGGCTTCCTTCTATTCATTTAAGATCTTTCGATTGTTGGCCCAGAGAAAATGTCCAATGTTCACTTCCTTGCTTTGTTACTTATTGTGTTCTTTTTACTCAAATAGTCTCTATTTTTTGTTCTTTAAAAAAAACTTTGACCATGTCCCAGTTTGTACGTTTTTTTTGTTCCTTCATTTGGTGTTAACCAATAGGTTAGTTCGTCCATATTCATTACCTCAAGTATCTTATTTTGCCAGTCTTCTCTTTTTGGTATTTCCTTCTGTCTCCACTTTTGGGCAAACACCATTATAGCTGCGGTAGATAAGTAGTTGAAAATATTGTCCATATTTTTATCACTTTCAAAGTCTAACATTCCCAGCAGGAAGTATTCTGGTTCCTTTTTAAATTGTATTTTCAAGATTTTTTGGATATCCTTATGTACCATGTTCCAGAAGTCTTTAGCCTTTGGGCATGACCACCATAGGTGGAAAAAAGACCCTATTTGTTTTTCACATTTCCAGCATTTACTTTAAGCTTCTTTATAAAATTTGGAGAGTTTTTGAGGTGTAATATACCATCTATGAATCATTTTTAAAAGGTTTTCTTTTAAATTGTATGAATAGGTATATTTGATTTTTTGATTCCAAATTTTTCCCATTGTTTCAAATTTATTTGATGGCCTATGTTCTGAGCCCATTTGATCATGGATTCTTTTATCAATTCTTTTTCTGTTGCCCATTCCAAAAGTTTCTTGTAGATTTTCGTAATTAGTTTATTATTTGTCCCCAAAAATGTCTTTGTCCGCAAAATTTATTTTCTTGTCTGTTTTGTAGCAATCAATCAATTGTCTATAACTAAGCCATGATAAATTAGCAAAATTTTCTTTCACCTCTTTTTCCTGTTTAAGTTCATAATTCTCTCTTACTTTCTTTAAAACATCTTTATATTTAGGTCAGGGTTCCCAGCCCAACTCTCTTCGATGGAATGCTTCAAGTGGTGAAATCTAAAGTGGGGTGTTACTACATAATCTTTTCTTGTATATTTCCCAGATCTTAATAAGTCCCGCTCTTATATAATGGTTATTAAAATTTCAGCTCATGGAGTCTTTAACACAAAGCAGGTTCCGACACTAACAGAGTTACTGTTAGCAGTGAAAAGCTAAGTTCTCCTGCTTCTGATTTATACCCCATGCAGGAGGGTTTAGGGCGTCATCCAATTAGCTCATCAATCTTTTAGCAGCTAATCAAGCTGACCACGGCCTGTTCTCTGACTCCCTCTGTCTTTCTCCAAAAGTAGGCACCTGCAAAACCTCATTGTCGGATTCTTCTTCCTCTCCCTCCAATACCTGAACACCTCCCTGCTCCCCTTCCTCTTTTGACAATGAGGAATCTTCAACAGATACCATGGTCGATGGTATTGAAAGCCGCTGAGATGTCCAAGAGAACCAGCAGGGTCACACTCCCCCTGTCCAGTTCCCTACGGAGGTCATCCACCAAGGCGACCAAAGCCATCTCGGTACTGTGCCCAGGCCAAAAGCCAGACTGCAAATGGTTTAGAAAGTTAGTGTCATCGAGGAATCCCTGGAGTTGCGAGGCAACCACCCTCTCCAGAACCTTGCCCAGAAAAGGGAGGTTGGAAATTGGTCTGTAGTTGTCACATATAGTTGGGTCAAGGGAAGACTTCTTTAGCAGAGATTTTACCACCGCCTGCTTAAGGCAAGATCGAAATTTCCCCTGGCCCAGTGAAGCATTTATTATTGCAACAAACAATTCCAACAACCCCTCTCTGGCCAGCTTAACTAACCAGGAAGGGCAAGGATCCAGAGCGCAAGTGGTCACCCTCACAGCCCCAAGAATCCCCTTCACGTCATCCAGATGAACAAGGTGGAAAGAGTCCCATAAGGTCGAACCAACAGGTTCCTCGGTTACCTCATCTGGCATTGCATTTAAACTGGAGTCCAGCTCAAGACGTATCTGAGCAACTTTGCCTGCAAAATGGCACGCAAAATCGCTGCATCGAGTTGCCAAGTCATCAGGAAGCTCCTCAACCTCAGGAGGCCAGAGGAGCTCCTCAACAACCCGGAATAGACTGGAACAACTCCAACGGTCTATTTGCTGCAGACGCTATGCGAGCAGTCGAGAATGTTTTCCTGGCTGCTCGCAAAGTCGCGATATAAGCCCTAATAGTGGCTTTGGCCTGTGCTTGGTCAGACACATCTCGAGATTTCCTCCAGATGCACTCTAGACCCCTCCTCCAGTGCTTCATCACAGCCAGCTCCTCGGTGAAGGGGGGAAGGTGGGGTCTTGGTGCGGACGGTGGAAAAGAGGCTGAGAGAGAGCCTCTGAAGGGCAGACAGGGGCAGGGAGGCAGAGAGAAAGCTGCTCAGATAGGGAAGGAAGAAAGAAGAAAGGGAGGGAGGGGCCTTGGCACGGATGGTGACAGATAGGCTGAAAAGGAGCCTCTGACGTGGGGATGGTGGCAGGGAGGTTGAGAGGAAGCTGCTCAGGCAGGAAAGAAGGGTTGGCTGAAGCACAGGGCCTTAGAAAATAGGTTTAATTTGTTTTGTGACCGAGCTCTGGAATTGATTAATAGCATTTCAATGGAGGAATTTGCTTTGACATAGGAGCTTTCGAGTTAAGAGCTTGGTCACAGAACGAATTAGACTCATATGTCAAGGTATTACTGCATATTCATGTATAAGTTGACCTCATGTATACATTGAGTACCAATTTTCAGATCAAAATTATGAATTTTGATATAACCCATAGATAAGCAGAATGTCATTTTACATAGAGGAGAAAGCACTAAAGCTGTCCTCCACTACCACCATTATTTTCCCACCCAGGCATTCAAAAAAGCCAGAACTGGCACCACAGAGGAGACAATAGAGAGGGTTGCTGCTTCTTTTAGTTCTCCCAGGAGGAATTAAGTGCTAGCCTTTCACCAATCTACTCAGAGAAATGGGTGGCTCCTTTCTTGATAAGAGTTAAGGTACACTGCTCAAACTGACCCATGAATAAGTCAGTTCAGGATTTGGTATTTTTTAAATAAAATGTCGAGATTTATGCATGAGTTTATGGGATAATCCTCGGTTATTTCTCTGCTCTGACACTTTATACACATTTGTCTGCATGTGTGATGTTTGATATGCATTTTCTGCTTGCAAATACAATACAGCTTTTGTATCCATGAATTTGATCTTCATAGTTACAGCTACATTCCAAAAAAGTTCCCTTCTGTTGGTCTTGCTAAGTCCCCCCAATGCAATTCTGTGGTATGCTTCCCACCAAAGCATAGTTAAAATATAGGGTTTGCTATTATCCAAGGTTTCAGTTACCTATGGGAAGGGGGTATTGAAACATATTCTCCATGAACATGTAGCCCTACCTACTAATTGTTCTACCAACTCATTTGTTTAGATCCTAGACTATGTTTGGTTGTTACTTGTATGTGTTGGTATAGTAAAATTAAAGGCGCCACAGCTTGGGCAGGGTGGTCAAACAATCTCACCTCTGCCACCAAAGCAAGGGATGAAAAGGTATTATAAATGACCAATGTTATTGGTAGTATTAGCCGCCACCACCTCAGCTTTATTGGTCTGAGGAACCAAAGGTGTGAATGTGTTGTAGGTAAGGTGTGTTTGCCCTGGTTTTTTCTATTGCTTCTTAACTGACTGACTGGACTTTAAAAGTGCTTGACAAACTGAAGCTGACACCAGTTAAAAGTGAACTAGAAAAGGTTTATTGAGCTTTAAACAAACATCTACTCATGGAATGAGCGGTACAGAAGCATAATTCAGATGTAGAGACTTAGTTGGGTTAAACAGTTAGATCTACTGACAAATAAAGCTTTTATTAACTGTGAGTTTCCTTAAACACACTGCTCTATCCCTAGAAACAGTATCACTTGGAGAACAGACTCCTATCTGTCTCTCCCACAGGGCAATAAGGTATCTTAAACTTCTCCTAAGTTTAATAAGACAAAACTCTCTTTTACTGGTCCTCTCAACACAGTAAAACCCTAGCCTTTGTCTCAACCTTATTCCCTAACCTTAAGGCTCACTTTCTAGTTTTCTTTCCTGTCAGAACCCTATTTTAGCTTCCTCTCCTAAAATCATATCCTTCTGTGTCTGATGTCAAGACACTCCTCTCTCTGTCACAAGCTGACAGCTTTTTCCCTCTCTCAACCGACTCCTCCCCTAATTGCTCTGACCAATCAGGAGTCGGCTTGACTCCTCCTCCTGCTTCTGTCTGCCTTTCAAGATGACAGCTACTGATATTCAGGCTCCGGCCTGGTCGCCTAAAAGGTAGATTTCACTACAGTTGGCTATATAAAGGGCCAAAATTCAATGTGGTGGTCCCTCACCAAGTACTCAGATCAGGTTTGGAAAATTGTGATGAGGCTGATGCACAGTTTTTAATCCATACAAAAAACTGGCAAGACAGATCCATAAACAGATGTAGGAGAAAGCAAAGCAAAACAAACAAAAGCTAATGTTTGTTGTTTTTGTATTTAAAGGGCTAACTATTTGGTGATTTTAAAAAGTGTGGGGAAGGTGCTCTGCAAGTCACCTAAAAGGGAAAGTAGAACTCATGTGAGAAGAAAGGGGAGTCTAAAAGGGTCAAAGGCTGCCTCAAAAACAGCCTCTGGGAGTTGCTGTAGACCACCCTAGACATAGACACATTTGCTCTCATAAACTTACAAAATAGGGTCCTGGGCAGATTGGAATGAAGAATTATAGTCAAGAAATGGGGACTTCAAACCCTTTGTGTACCTGGTGTGTTTCTATGTAGTGTAGCCCTTTCCCAGCTAAGTGCCAAGCCATATAGCTATAGTTTGACTTCACATTGCATATTCCCTAGTCATCAATCAAGACAAAGGAAATGGTAGTTTCTAGAGCACCAAGATGAAGGAGACAGATGGTGACAAATTTCAAGAAACCATTGCTGTGCATGTAGCAAAAATGAAACTTTCCCATTCTTCCTATTACACATTGTATGAAAGAAACACAATTCTATACCCAGGAGACATATAATGTAATAGAAGGCCTTTATTTCAGCTGATATGTGAAAAGGATGATCTTTTTGAAAGTTTGTATATCAGCATGACATTTTTTTCTGCAACTTGTCGGTTTTATGATAGCTTATTACAGTAGCTGCTGGTTACTTCTCCAAATTTGTTTTCAGGATCACAATGTCAGCAATTCCAGACCATTTAGAGGATATGTTACTTACTCATGGCTTTGTTTTGGGGGTTTATTGGGGTTTTTGTTTTTTTTAAAAAGAAAGATCTATAAGGGTTGATCCACTTTGATGGAGAAATGAAAGCCATGTGGTTTAATACTTTAAGAATCCTTTTTTTAAATGACAATTCTCGCATTGAGAATAAATAGTAGCTGTAACTTGTTTATGGGCATTTGTTTGCTATCATTGCCCTCAGGAGCACTTTTAGCTTTCCAAAGCAATTGGGAGCTCTCTTATAACCAAGGTTGCTTTATGTCTTACATTATTTTCATAACTTATATTGGTAATCGCAAACAGGGTAAGTACTTTCATATGGCGAAACTACAAGCAGCCATTTAGTCATTAAGTAAGTGGCTTTTATACAGCAGTAACACACTCTAAGTGTCCAATGCATGCTTCAGAGTTCAAATATTCCAATGTATTATCCCAGCATTTAGAACATCCTTGTAAGGTAGGTCCACAAGCACTGCAGTGTCACTTTCTCGTAACTGACGAAGTTGTGGGTTGAAGAGGAAGTTAAATGGGCTTTGTAAGTGTCTTTTACAAGGCACTCTTGGAGACTTTTAGGACAGGGAGAGATCCTTTAAATACAAATCATGACTGGAATCCTGTTGACAAATTATTAATGCATATATTGATCTAAACCAACATAACTCACTGTTTTGGTCATTATGGATATTAGAACACACAAGAAACAAAATCCTTCACAAACTCACTTTTTATTACTGGCAGCCTTCTTCAACACAGCCATTTTCAGGAGTGGAAAGCATCAAATAAGCACTCACCTAATTTCTGATAGCTGGATACACAACATCACACATTCACAAGGATTTTGGGGATTCCAGGCAATCCTGTAGATGATGCCATTCCTCTGTATCCAGCTGCAGAAAATTGGTGGATCCTTAACTGCTGCTTCCCTCACAGTCCAATGATCAGGAAATGGCGAGTTTGTGGGGGACATAATAGGATTGAGGCCAGTGAGCAGGTCTTTTAAATAAAATAAAAATAAATTATCAGCTGACCACCACCTTTAGGGAAGCAAACCACATTTTAACACATCTCTAGCATTTTTATTCAAAAATCCAAATTTTACATTTAGAAAGGGAAAAAAACACAAATAATCTCATCCACAATGTGTCTTGTATTTCTGCTCAAGATCTGGTGCAACTGTTCAATGTGTATGCGTGTATGCGCGCTTGTGTTCAAGTCATCTGTAGACTTATGGCAACCCTGTGAATTACATAGGATTTTCTGAGGCAAGAAGGTGGTTTTGCCCATTCCTTCCTCTGAAATAGAGCCCATGTAACCTGGTATTCATTAGCTATCTCCCATTCAAGAACTTACAGAGCTAATCCTAATTAAATTCCAAGATCAGATAACATGTGATTCAAAATTCCACCAGCTAGAGAGAAGTTGAAGGAATCACATCATTGCCCTGCTCAATGAAACAGGCCAAATGCATACATCCTTGCACATAGTTCAAAAGTCATCAAATGTCCATTCAATATGTCTTTTCCTCCTGACGAAAAGATAGCAGATGTTGTATTAGAGAATTCCACAACAACTGGACCAACTTCTGAGAAAATTGGCTCCTTTGTCTTCACAAAGCATCCTCCCCCATTGAACAGAAAACTTCGACAGGTTTATACAGGGAAATACAGTCTTTCTGATAGTGTGGACCTAAGCTGTAAAGAGCTTTATAGGTTGTAACTAGTACTTTGTTTTGTGCTTGAAATGAACCAATAACAAATGTGGCTGTTTCAACAAGGGTGTTACTTGTTCATTGTACATTTCAGTAAACATCATCTGGCACAATCTACAGATTATCTTCATTTTTACCCCCGGTAATGAGGTTTGTAGCTCAGGCCCTCTGAACTTCAGAGCCCCTTGGGATCTATATATCTCAGCAGAATGTACATCCTACCCTCAGCATGAGGACTCTTAGAGAATTTTGGATTTCTTTGAAAGACGATTGATCTACTCCTTTGACTGAAAATGTATTTTGCAAGTTTTTCAAGGAAAAAAAAAGAATGGAAGTTTCCACCTAATGAGACCTCATAAACCTATCACCAGAGTAGCAAGTCTAGTCAAAACATTTCAAAGCCCTGGACTGTGTATATTCCCTCCAAACCATATGGAAAACGACAACGGTTTCCTGTAACACAAACAAAGGCAAACAGAAATATTAGTATTATATTAGTTTTGTTATGGCTATGTTCATAAAATTAATTGGGCTGCATGATATTTTCCATGCACCACTGTGTAGAATTAGTTTTAAAGTTTTTCATATTTCCTCTCCACATCACACACACAGAGAGATGCAAACATAACGGCCTTCTTCATGGTTACTTGGCATGCTGGGAACCCCAGTTTTTAAACTTGTCTGTTACCATAGTTAAAATTGGTCTACCACCCTCCCCTGTGTTGATTCTGCCATTTGGCTTCCCTCCTTAAACCCCTCTGGCCTGCCTATGATTTTCTCTTGGACATCAATTCAGTGCTTGTTAATGGGGTTAGGAATAACTTAAGATATGCTCTCAGGGTTTTGCCTCTCTTTCAGAAAATTGGGAATTTGTTTTCTCAGAGTGCTGATTCATGATTTACCACCTCAGAACTTCATTGTATAAGGTATTGTTGATATTTGATAGAATTCACTTCTGCTGGGAGCCAAAACAGTTATGTGCTCCCCAGGAAGGATATTGGGATGAGGTCTTAAAACAACTGCTAAGCATTAGTGTAGAAACAGAAATTATTATCTACATATATCAATAGATATCCTGAAACAACCATCTATGAATGCTATTGAAATAATTTGCTCATTTACATCTTGATCGATTAATGAGGACACCCTCGATTTCTTCCAGTCAATAAACAGATTAACTTTATTGACACAAGAAATCAATAATGGTCATTGCAAAGCCAATCACTTCACTATTATTTGTAGTGAATTTCAATTGGGGAAACAATTTAGTATTTTGTTAATGTAGCTGTTTATTTTATTGCAAAGGAGATCAGCATCAGCTAACAGTTTATCAAATATCTATAAACCAGATATTTCAAATTTTAAATTCAATTTCAGACATATTTCAGACATCATATATTTTACAGCTTTTTCAGAGTTCCAAATCAAATGGTGAACCTACACAGACAGAACAATATTTCCTCTTTTTCCTCTGGATAATGGATAGTAGGGTTATATTGTATTTGCAGTGGAAAACCACATGCATTTCTTTACAGAGTGATTATCTGGGAAATATCACAAAATGTTAAGAATATCACTACTGTGCTAATCTTACAAGGAATAGGCTTTACAAAGAAACTACTATTTTTCTGAGAAATAAAAAGCGATGAATATTCTTTCTATCGGGTTGCTGTGACTTTTCCAGACTGTATGGCCATGTTCCAGAAGCATGATCTTCTGATGTTTTGCCCACATCTATGGCAGGTATCCTCAGAGGTTGTGAGGAAACTAAGCAAGGGAGGTTTATATATCAGTGGTAGATTCAGGATGGGGGAAATAACTCTTGTCTGTTGGAGGCAAGTGTGAATGCTGCACCTAATCACCTTTATTTGCATTAAAAAGCATTGTAGCTTCAAGGCCTGACTAATTCCTGCCTGAGGGAATCCTTTGTTGGAAGGTTTTAGCTGACCCTGATTGTTTCATATCTGGAGTTTCCCTGTTTGCAGAGTGTTGTTCTTTATTTACTGTCCTGAATTTAGAGGTTTTTTTTTAAATACTGGTAGACAGATTTTATTCATTTTCATGATTTCCTCCTTTCTGTCGAAATTGTCCACATGCTTGTGGATTTCAATGGCTTCTCTGTGTTGTCTGACATAGTGGTTGTTAGAGTGGTCCAGCATTTTTGTGTTAGCAAATAATATGCAGTGTCCAGGTTGGTTCATCAAGTGCTCTGCTGTGGTTGACTTGACTTGTTGAATTTATGTGAATTTTAGAATGCAGAATCTTGGCCATCTAGGCATTATTCAGTGCAAATGTTTTCTTTACAACTCCCCTACCATCCCACATTATCTGCATTGTACTTGCACTCAATGCTTCCCCCCATCTGATTGCCCTCAGCTAGAGCTAGGTGATGTGGGGTGTGGGCTGCTGGGTTCCCCAAACCCTCGATGAAGCGAAGCGTCCATGTGACAAGTTTGGAAGACAACGTTAGGAGGACTAAATGTTTTTTCATAGTGTCTTGATGTATTGATGTATTGTCATTGTTGTTATTTTGCTTAATTGTTTGATTTGCTTTGTTTATTGTTGTGTTATGTTTTCTATTGTATTATGTTTTGAGGCTTCGGCCCGTGTAAGCCACATCGAGTCCTTCGGGAGATGCTAGCGGGGTACAAATAAAGTCAATAATAATAATAATAATAATAATAATAATAATAATAATAATTTCATGGTAGTAATAAATAACAGCACTAGAAAATTGAGTGTTTGGCTTTCAAAAGAGCACCTTTCATTTGGAGTAGAATACATCAACGCCTTGCAACAAGTATATTATGCTTTCTTCATTTGTACATCTATCCTTTCTTTCACTCCATTTTTTATTATTACCATGTTTTCATATTCCATTTTATCGGCTCACAGTGCTGTATTTGTTGCTTATGAAGTTATCAAAACTTAATAAGCATAATGTTGTTTAAAAGGAGGCACACTACTTTGTATTCTTCATATGCCACCTCAGGTGTAATTGCTTTTGCAAGGAACTGTAAGCATGGTCTACAGTAGATATGAGTGTGATGGCTTTCCTCAGGATGTGTATTATTCTGATTAAATATTTGGAATAAAGATTAAGTGACTGAGTTTTAGTTTGATTATGCTTAGTGACTTCACCAAAATAAGTGTGCGTGTGAAGGCAGCAGCCCTCCAAAACAAAACAAAATCATCAACCACTTGTGTTTTGTTAATCTGAAGTGGCATGACTTTGTGATTAAAACTATTTCATTTGCATTTCCTGGAATGATGAAGAAACTGAATATTAAGGAGGGAATCCAATGTATGCCAAGGGTGCCTGAATCATCTCAGAATACATTTTGCTAGGTTTGTCTGTGATAAGATTTGGCTGATTGCATTTTTAAGGAGCTCATTTGGAAGCTCCCCAGTTGATACACTTGTACATAAGTTACTTAACTTTACTCTCCTAAAATACATCACTTGCATTTTCAAACTTTACTCAAAATCACTGTTCCATTTAGAAAACTAAATGGACCAGTACAACCAGAGATATGTCGGTATGCCATTGGAAGATGGGACTCCCAGGTCGGAAGATGGCCAAAATGCTACTGGGGAGGAGCAGAGGATAAGTTCAACTAGCCCCAGATGTGATAACCCAGCTAGCTCAAAGCCGAAAGGAAGGGTAGCGGCCGACGGTACCGGAGGCGAACGACGAATCTGATGCTCTAAAGATCAACACACCATAGGAACCTGGAATGTAAGATCTATGAGCCAGGGCAAATTGGATGTTGTTATTGGTGAGATGTCAAGACTAAAGATAGACATTCTGGGGGTCAGCGAACTGAAATGGACTGGAATGGGCCACTTCACATCAGATGACCACCAGATCTACTACTGCGGACAAGAGGAACATCGAAGAAATGGAGTAGCCTTCATAATTAATTCGCTAAAGCAGTGCTTGGATACAATCCAAAAAATGACAGAATGATCTCAATTCGAGTGCAAGGAAAGCCTTTCAACATCACAGTGATCCAAATATACGCCCCAACCACAGCTGCTGAGGAAGCAGAAGTAGATCAGTTCTATGAGGATCTGCAGGACCTACTGGATAATACACCAAAAAGAGACATTATTTTCATTACAGGAGACTGGAATGCCAAGGTGGGAAATCAAATGACAACTGGGATCACAGGCAAGCATGGTCTGGGAGAACAAAATGAAGCGGGACGCAGGCTGATAGAATTTTGCCAGGAAAACTCGCTGTGTATAACAAACACTCTCTTCCAACAACCTAAAAGACGGCTTTATACATGGACTTCACCAGATGGTCAGCACCGAAATCAGATGGACTACATCCTTTGCAGCCAAAGGTGGCGGACATCCATCCAGTCAGTGAAAACAAGACCTGGGGCTGACTGTAGCTCAGATCACGAACTTCTTATTGCTCAGTTTAGAATAAAACTAAAGAGATCAGGGAAAATACACAGACCAGTTAGATATGATCTCACTAACATTCCTAGCGAATATACAGTGGAAGTGAAGAACAGATTTGAAGGACTAGATTTAGTAAACAGAGTCCCAGAAGAACTATGGACAGAAGTCCGCGACATTGTTCAGGAGGCAGCAACAAAGTACGTCCCAAAGAAAAAGAAAACCAAGAAGGCAAAATGGTTGCCTGCTGAGACACTGGAAGTAGCCCAAGAAAGGAGGAAAGCAAAAGGAAACAGGGATAAGGGGAGATATGCCCAGTTAAATGCGCAATTCCAGAGGTTAGCCAGAAGAGATAAGGAACTATTTTTAAACAAGCAATGCATGGAAGTGGAAGAAGACAACAGAATAGGAAGGACAAGAGACCTCTTCCAGAAAATTAGAAACATTGGAGGTAAATTTCAGGCAAAAATTGGTATGATAAGAAACAAAGATGGCAGGGACCTAACAGAAGCTGAAGAGATCAAGAGAAGGTGGCGAGACTATACAGAAGATCTGTATAGGAAGGATAATAATATTGAGGATAGCTTTGACGGTGTGGTGAATGAATTAGAACCAGACATCCTGAGGAGTGAGGTTGAATTGGCTTTAAGAAGCATTGCTAACAACAAGGCAGCAGGAGACGACGAGATCCCAGCTGAACTGTTTAAAATCTTAAAAGATAATGCTGTCAAGGTGATGCATGCCATATGCCAGCAAATATGGAAAACACAAGAATGGCCATCAGACTGGAAAAAATCAACTTATATCCCCATACCAAAAAAGGGAAACGCGAAAGACTGCTCCAACTTCCGTACAGTGGCCCTTATTTCTCATGCCAGTAAGGTAATGCTCAAGATCCTGCAAGGAAGACTCCAGAAATACATGGAGCGAGAGTTGCCAGATGTTCAAGCTGGGTTTAGAAAAGGCAGAGGAACGAGAGACCAGATTGCCAATATCCGCTGGATAATGGAGAACGGCAGGGAGTTTCAGAAAAACATCTATTTTTGCTTCATTGACTATTCTAAAGCCTTTGACTGTGTGGATCATAATAAACTGTGGTAAGTTCTTGATGGGATGGGCATCCCAAGCCACCTTGTCTCTCTCCTGAGGAATCTGTACAAGGACCAAGTCGCAACAGTAAGAACTGACCACGGAACAACAGACTGGTTCAAGATTGGGAAAGGCGTACGGCAAGGCTGCATACTCTCACCCAACCTTTTTAACTTGTATGAAGAACACATCATGCGATGTGCAGGGCTTGATGAATGCAAAGCTGGGGTAAAAATTGCTGGAAGAAACATCAACAACCTCAGATGTGCAGATGACACCACTCTGATGGCCGAAAGCGAAAGCGAGGAGGAGCTGAGGAGCCTTCTAATCAAGGTGAAAGAAGAAAGCGCAAATGCTGGGTTGCAGCTAAACATCAAAAAAATCAAGATTATGGCAACAAGAATGATTGACAACTGGGAAATAGAGGGAGAAAATGTGGAGGCCGTGACAGACTTTGTATTTCTAGGTGCAAAGATTACTGCAGATGCAGACTGTGGCCAGGAAATCAGAAGACGCTTACTTCTTGGGAGGAGAGCAATGTCCAGTCTCGATAAAATAATAAAGAGTAGAGACATCAGACTGGGAACAAAGATCCGCCCAGTCAAAGCCATGGTATTCCCTGTAGTCACCTACGGATGTGAGAGCTGGACCTTAGGGAAGGCTGAGCGAAGGAAGATCGATGTTTTTGAGCTGTGGTGTTGGAGGAAAGTGCTGAGAGTGCCTTGGACTGCGAGAAGATCCAACCAGTCCATCCTCCAGGAAATAAAGCCCGACTGCTCATTGGAGGGAAGGATACTAGAGACAAAGTTGAAGTACTTTGGCCACATCATGAGGAGACAGCAAAGCCTAGAGAAGACAATTATGCTGGGGAAAGTGGAAGGCAAAAGGAAGAGGGGTCGACCAAGGACAAGATGGATGGAGGTCCAGACATCCAGTTAGCATTGGATTACAACATTCATCAACCACAGTTATCACAGCAAAATGTATAAGACAGGAAGTAATAGTCAACTTCTAGAGCAGTGGTTCTCAACCTGGGGTCCCCAGATGTTTTTGGCCTACAATTCCCAGAAATCCTAACAGATGATAAACTGGCTGAGATTTCTGGGAGTTGTAGGCCAAAAACATCTGGGGACCCCAGGTTGAGAACCACAGTTCTAGAGGGTCCATATCCTTGCCACATAGGCACTACTTGGAAGTAATGACTTACAAGCAAAAGCATCACTTTTAATTATTTATATGAGGTGAAAGGTTGCAATGAACTTTCATTTCAATGATAATATATTAAGAGGACTAAAGTTATTGTCTAGTGACTCTTAATTTCTTATTATTGGAGTATCTATTCTATATTTTCCCTCCACTTTATTTTAAATAAAGCCACAAAACTTAATGATTGGAGCAAGTAAGCAGATTGCTAAGCTAGAATGTTGGTAATTTCCTAAATGTCATTTTGAATATATATTATATCAAATATTGAAATGTATAGGACAAATTAAGTATGTCTTTAAAAAAGCACCCAAGCAAAATTGTGATTACAGATTACAGGGTAAAACTAAAGAGAAAGGGATTCAGGATTCGGTGATATAACATTATCCTTATAACACACCTTTTTAAAAACCACTGTCTGGACAAAGTTTGAAACCTTGCCAGTTCTCAAACTCATTTATTTTAAGACAAAGTCAACCCAACTTTTAAGAAATATTTTAGTGTAAGAGATGTGTTTAACTTTCCATAACATTGTGGTCAGTTTAATTGAAGGATTGTATGAAGAGGCTAGTTACTACTGTGGTTTCATGCTAAATAGGCTCTATAGCTGCCACCTACTGGAAAAAGAATTCATTATCACTGTAACACACACACACAGAAAGAGAGAGAGAGAATTCTGAGGAGTCTTCAAGCAAGCCACAAAATCCTCTACAACGGTACTCCTTCTGCATTGAAAAATAATATTCAGTGGAAAATGTATGAAGCTGAGTTCACAAAGCTTACTAAATCAATATCTTCAGCATGCTACACTTCATGCTCACTGTATATGATCCACTGTTTTGTCCATGGAGCACACACTTTTATGGCCACGTTCTCATATGAACTAAAATAACTATTAGCATGTTAATATCCTGAACCAAAACTACTTGCTTTAACTCCCGAAACTCCACAGAATTTTTTGGGCAAAGAATAAAACTTTGAACTTCATTGTCTCATTTTGCTAACCTCTAAGTTTTATTTTTAATAACATCCCAGCAAATCATAATCTAAAACACACATACAAACTCATGCAATCTCAAATAATTATTTGTTTCATTACTCCAAATCATGGCATGACCAGGGAATGCACACCAAACAATGACACCAACAGAACATTTATTCAAATAAGAGTCATATGATAGGAACCAGCTTTTGTTAATCAAATGACTGTTGTGTTGAAGGCTTTTTAAGTCTTAAGATTTACTGGGTTGTTGTAGGTTTTAAGATTTAGTTTGAAAAATTGGTATCTGGGAGTACATATCTCAAATTCAAACTAAAAGTCAATGCCATTGCTTCCAGTTCAAATGATTGTCTAATCTGATTCATGGCTAACTTTCAAAAGCAGTGAGACTTTGGAAAATTACTTTTGGAAAGTGATTCACTATGTAACTTGATGAAAATACCAGAAAATAATGGGTTAGCATTAACACTGTCCCCAACCCTCCAAAAGCCCTAGTAACCTGCTGCAATCCTTTTTATTTTGGAGTTAATTTTATGTCCTTTATTTTGGGTGGTTGGGGGTCTTTAATAAGACAATGACATAAAAATTCCCTCAAAATGTACACAGCAACCATTTTTCTCTATTACTAGTTCTAACAAAAGCAAAGCCAATTAATATGTTGGATTAACACATATGTTGCTGTTGTTTCCCCCACTGTTGATTCAGGTTACTTTATCTGGAGTTCACCAAGAGGATTCAACCAAAGTTCTGAGAAAAAGGAAATTTTACACAGTAAAAATAATGCTATTGCTGATAAGTGATTACATGATTTGCAAATGGAACACTGTTATAGCCTCATAATCCTGGAAGTGATTTGTTGTATCCAAGCTCTCAAATAGTGATGCAAATGGTTACATGTCTCATATCCCCCCTGGGCATTTGTACAGATATAGATGAGACAGATAGAAAGAAAGAAAGAAAGAAAGAAAGAAAGAAAGAAAGAAAGAAAGACAAATAAACATGACAAAATGCATTTCACTAGAAAGAAATATATTCAAGACTTTCTATCATTTTACATTTTCACATCTTCATCAAAGGTGACCATTTATTAGGTGGCAGCTCTGTGTGATCTTGTAAGCTAAGCCAGGTGATCTCAAGGTAGTATTTGAATGGGAGACCACCAAAGGCTGGCAAATGTTGTAGGCTGTGTTCCAGAGAAACGAAGTGGAAAAACCTCCCCTAAATATACCTTGCCTAATAAAACCCTATAAAATTCATCGGTCTTCCATAAGTTGACAGGTAACTTGAAGACATGGACAGAACACATCAGTAGAATAGATGGGATGGGATGCCAGTTTTCTCTGAATGGTGCAGCATATGAAAAGTGTGTGTTTTTTTCTAAAAACCATGCATCAATACATTGAAGGAGCAAAAAGAGTGAATCTCTTTCCATTATGTGGGCCAATAATGTAAATGCAGCATAGTGAATGGAGTATTTTGCATGAATTTAGGAAATTTAAATGACGGTTTTTATCAAAATGTACAAAATGGTCTTGAGCGACTTCCTCCCTATTTTTCTTACTACTGAACTTAGCGCATAGTCTAACAACAGATGCTCACATACATATCCCACTGTGGTCAACAATAAGGTGACCTCAAGATATTCAGAGTTCAGACTTTCTGCACAAGACATCAATCATCACAACATTCAAAGAGGAATACAAAGCAAATTGCAGATGTAGGACTTGAGGCAATTTAGGATTAATTGTCAAAAAAAGAATAGCATAGGAAAGTGTTTTAATCTGGTTCTCAGCATGTCATTTGTCAAGTTTCCAGAGTCAGTATGATATTATAACAGAATTAATGTTTAAGTAAAGCAAATGGACTAAACTGAATCTTTAATTGATGTGCTGAGGATGAAATTGATATCTTTTATGACCACAGTTCTGCTCACTAACCTCGGCAATTCACTCTTTCAGTGCAACAGAGCAGGAGTGGAGAATGGGCTGACCCCCAGATGATATCAGCTTGCAACTCCCGTCAACCATATTCAGAATAACCAATGTTGAAGAATGATGGGACCTGTAATTCAACTACATTGGGAGTGCTATATATTTCCTTGTTCTTAGTAACCTCTCATACACAAGAGGAATAACTAGGAATATATTTTTAAAGTTATATATAATAAAATCACACTGAAATGTAAAGCAAGACATAATACTCTAAATCTAAACACATCCCCTACAACTGTGGCATGCATTTAACAGTGATTTTGATCCCCCCTGCTCCATTGTCCTTTCAAGTGGATGTGTGAAAGCTTACTGTCATTTACTGCTTCTTATTGTCAGCTCCTTGACATACAAACATGATAGGCCAGCATTTAACCTTAATGGGTACATGTGCTTGAGCCTGCCTCATGGGAAACCATGTGTCAACCAACTTCAAAGAGGCAGAGTGAGAGCATACAATTAATACGGAATGTGAGTTAAATGCCATCCCAGTACGCCAGTCACCAAGCAATGGATACAAGCCAATAGCTACAAAAAATAGCTCAAGCTCCCAATAAAACCCAAAAGAGTATAAGATTGTGAAGAATATTCTATACACTCCAATATCCTAACCCCCCCCCCCCATTGCCAGGGAGGGTTAAGGGTTCAACTCCCCCCCCCCCCCCAAAAAAATCAGGTTAAAAAACGCTCCTGGTTTACTCATGAAATTTAAATCCCCATGCTATGAGAAGCAAAAATTAAACAAGTCCTTTTAAAACTGCAATCACCATCTCAACCAAATTTTGACATTTCTTTACACTGTCATTACTTGCAGTAATAGCCAATATAGTGGAAGCAACCAAGTTGGCCCACCCATAACTGGCAGTCAAAGCCTAAGGAATGGGGAGGGGGAATTTGAAGGCACTCATGAAGGAAGTCAGACGTGGTGGGGGTGGTTGATGGGGGGGGGGAGCTGCAGGCTATTTAAAGCTGTTCCTTCCTTCTGCTGTGCTCTTTGCTTCCGTTTGAGGTAAGAGGCAGGTTTCTAATGAGGCATTAGGCCTTTCCCTTCTTGCTCCCTCCCTTCTACCAGAGGATAGTAGGGTTCCCATTGCTATGCCTTTGGCCCAGGGATTCACCCTACAATTTGGGCAGTAGCTTCTATCATTCTAAGAAAGCTTCTGTCATCATCCCTTCAGCTTATCAAAACATTACAAAGAGTAGATATGGACATTTTTTGTTGTCTGCAACATGTCGACAGACTCTTAGAAAAAGTCAGGGAGATGTGCACAGAATCTGTGAAAGAATTTCAGGAGATCTTTGAAACAGCAAGATCAGTGGTGGAGTCTATGGGTGGAGAAGTGAAGATTCCTTGCATCTGTTCAAGGCAGACTTGTAAAAGCAACATCCAGGCAACGTCACCAACACCATTGGAATATTATAGGCTAAATGTGTAACATCTCATTTCTGAACTTTTTCTGCAGTCAACTTCAAGAAAAGTTTACAAGGCACAGGAAAGTAGTTCAGGAACTGCAAGTGTTCCTTCATATGGCCATTTCAAGTCCAACTTGAACAAGCCCACAGAACTTTATAATGCATTCCTTCAAGATACTGACACACTGATGGAAGAATTTCCCCTGTGGTGTAGAAAATGGGAAAAGATTACACCTGCAAAAAAACCATCAAATGCACTGGAAGTATATCTTGACTGTGATGGACAGTTTTTTTCTGAATGAGAAGAAACTTCTTCAGATTTCTGGAACATTGCCAGTGGCAGCAGTTACAAATAAAAGGTTGTTTTCAGCATTTGAAAAACATACATAAGAAACACAATGGGGCAAGAAAGACTGACTGGACTTGCACTCTTGAGTGTCTACCAAAGTTTATCAACGGAGCCTGATTTTTCTCAAAGTGTAGACACGGTTAATGGATCCACTCTTCATGATTTGCTAAAATAAATGTTTCAACCCCCTCCCCCCCCCCCCAATTTTTAGTGGCTACAGCCCTGCATGTCCTTGATGAAAAAGTGTCCAACATTGAGAAAAAGAACTGCCATAAGACTCTTTGTGCAGAAATATGAGTCCATTAATTTTCTGGAGAGGCCCAGCTCTCTGTCACATTCTCAAGCTTATTTGCTGGAAACAAAGGACAGGGTCTTCTTGATGACTGTGAATATGTACTGGAACTCCTTCCTAAGGGATTTTTTCTTTTGTTGGCAAGTTAAATCAAGAAATTATGAATAATAGAGAACCCCACTGAAATAAAAAGCTTCTGCTAGAAGTTATCTTAGATCCATGCTAGAAAACCTAGAAAATCATAGAAATATATTCACTCTAGAAATGTCCAAAGTCTTCCAGGGCAGTTCTATGGTAGCTTCCAGTGAAAGCATAACCTGGAGGTCCTAGAACATTTCCAGAGATGACATATTTTGTCTGATGCAAGTAGGTGAACCACAGGGGCTAGTCACATGAATATGGGGATCATACTGTTTTAATATTTAATCAAAATATGGAGAACATTGACATATATCAATATGTTTTTCCTCAAACTTCTAGTTGGAGACTTCACCTCTCCTTTCATTTTGTGAAACATTCACACTTCAGGATCCTTAAAAGAACATGAGCAGTATCAGTGAATAGTCTAACAATCTGACCTTGTAGCAGCACATTAATTAAATAAAGTACTTTTAAAGTAAATGATCTGTTTTGCAGTTGAAATCATTTGCCTGGAAGAGAAGTATAACACTTTGATTTTTTTACCTGTACCACTGATATCAGTTGCTAATTAGGTCAAATGAAGGTTTCCATGGGGCACAGTGTTTGACTCTTTCAGTGATGGTTTTAAAAACCCTTCTATTAAGTCATGGGAGTAGATTCTCAAAAAGACACAAAATTCCTTTGTACCTATTTGGCTTCCTGCCTTCTTGTTTTATTCCCTAACTTCACAACCCTGACATGTAGCAGTGAATATTTTTACATAAAATATCACATCTGAAATACTGACATGCTGTATATTTATTCTCCTGTGAAGAAAAAAAACCCTTTTATCAAACAAATCTATACCAACGATTATAACTAATCTAGCAGTATAGTTTGGGCATTTTTCTGAAAAAAAAACCCAAGAGTTTCTTTTTAAGTCCAAGATTTATTTTCACACTTTTGATTGCCAAAAGAGGAGGGAAATTGAGAGCCTCATGTCAGACATTCAAATCCAGACATTATTCAATCATGATAACAAGGATTAATAAAGATTAAATTAGATCCCACTTTAAATGCCTGGGTGTTTCTGCAGTACTGCTGTCTACTCTATACAAGAAAGAATAAGAATAATTTGCTTTTGAAGTATGCCTATTTTCGGGCCAGTTTGCTAGAAGAATTACTCTGCTTCTGGTGACAAAGTCTGAAAGATGCTGGAACCATTATTAAAGAAAACTGCACAAAATTGAAGAGAAGGCCAAGCACTTTTCACTCTTGGGACATCTGGCAATGCATTTCTTTTCAAACAGTTTGATATTGTTGTTTCTTAATATGCCAGACAACCCCCCCCCCCCCCTTGCATTAAATGTTGTTATATTGGCTCTCTCATATGTATAAAATGATTGCAGGAAGAAAAGCAAATCTCCAACCTTAAAGTACAAAATTCATTCTGACATCTGTAAGGAGCCCTCAAATTAAATCCCCTGAAGTGCATGATCCTGACACCTACACACATTTACAGGAATCATCATTTGTTAAATACAGAGCCTAAAATTCTATAAAAATGTATTCTTGAAAATATCTTCTGGACAAGTCACATTGTCAAAATACCCGATCACTGTCTCTATTCTCAGCTCTAGAATGGAAAATGGAATGTCAGTGGACAATAAAAGAGGTTGAAAGATGAGCTTAAAGCTAACCTAAACATTTGGAATAAACACCAAGAACTGGGAAGCCCTGGCCCTCGAGCATTCTATTACATTTTGATATATGTACCCATTAGGAATTGAGAGAAGGGGCCAGGGGACATTCCATCTTGTCTCTCCCCAGCACCAACTGCTGCTCTGGGCCAGAGTGAAGAGAGAGGGGGCCAGGGTACTGTTCCATCTTGTCTCCTGCATATGTCATCTTCTGAGGACTCCTCGCCTGCCGCTCTGGGCCAGAGGGGGGGGGGGGCAGAAGACAGTTCCACATTGTCTCCTGTGCTATGTTAATAATATAATATAACATGATATAATCTAATACATTGTTTTGTAGGCTTGTTTGATCATGTTTGTTAGTTTCTAAAGTCGTTATTAATTCATATTTAAATTAGCTTATGATCCAATATCGAGCCATGCAGGAATAGTGTGAAGAGTAATTAAGAATCGAAATAATTTTTCCAAATTTTCATAATTATTTCATAATTATTTTGTAATTATTAAGATGGGAAAGGAGAGAAAAGGTGCCAGGGTTGCCTTTCCTCCCCATCCTCCTCCTCCTCCTCCTCCTTCTGGAGATATTTTATTATCTTATTACTTATTTTATTATTTTATTTTATTATTTTATTATTTATTTTATTATTTTATTATTTTATTAATTTATTATTTAATTAATTTTAAGTGATTTTAATTTGTATTTTTACTAACTTAATGTATTTTAATTTCATCCTGAATTTATTTTAATTTGGTTTCTGTTAGTTGTAAGTTTTATCACCAACAGTCAGCAACAGAGGGAGAGGGATGCTTCAGAAGTTCCCCCTGTCCCGTTTGGAGGTGTTTTTAGCGCATTGCGCAATTGCGTCCGCCATTAATGAATCAATTCATAATTAACGAAATTTCGTAAATTTCAAAATTTTGAAATCTTAAATTTCGGAAGTCCTCAGATATTCGAAACTCTGGCGCCCCCTGGAAACGAAGCAAGTTTAGAACCATTTTTTTTCTTGATCAAACAAGCCTATTGTTTTGTTGTTCATTCGTTCAGTTGCTTCTGACTCTTCATGACCTCATGGACCAGCCCAAGCTAGAGCTCCCTGTCAGCCATCACCACCCCCAGCTCCTTCAATGTCAAGCTAGTCACTTCACGGATACCATCCATCCATCTTACCCTTGGTTGGCTCCTCTTCCTTCTTCCTTCCATTTTCCCCAGCATCATTGTCTTCTCTAAGCTTTCTTGTCTTCTCATTATGTGGCCAAAATACGTCATCTTTGCCTCTAAATATCATTCCCTCCAATGAGCAGTAGGGCTTGATTTCCTGAAGTATGGACTGGTTCGATCTTCTCATGGTCCAAGGCACTCTCAGAACTTTCCTCTAACACCACAGTTCAAAAGCATCTATCTTCCTTTGCTCAGCCTTCCTTATGGTCCAGCTCTCACATCTGTAGGTGACTATGGGGAATACAATTGCTTTAACTATGTGGATCTTCATTGCCAGTGTAATGTCTCCACTCTTCACTATTTTATCAGGATTGGTCATTGCTCTCCTCCCAAGAAGTAAGCATCTTCTGATTTCCTGGCTGTGGTCTACGTCTGATGTAATCTTTGCACATAGAAATACAAAGTCTGTTTCTGCCTCCATGTTTTCTCCCTCTATTTGCCAGTTATCAATCAGTCTGGTTGCCATGTTCTTGGTTTTTTTATGTTTAACTGCAACCCAGCTTTTGCACTTTCTTCTTTCACCTTGATTAGAAGGCTCCTCAGCTCCTCCTCACTTTCGGCCATTAAAGTGGTATCATCTGCATATCTAAGATTGTTAATGTTTCATCCAGCAATTTTAACCCCAGCCTTGGATTCGTCAAGCCCTGCAAATCACATGATGTGTTCTGCATATAAGTTGAATAAATAGAGTGAGAGTATACAACACTGCCATACACCTTTCCCAATCTTGAACCAGTCTGTTGTTCCATGGTCAGTTCTTACTGTTGCTACTTGGTCCTTATACAAATTCCTCAGGAGAGAGACAAGGTGATTTGGTATGCCCATACCATCAAGAACTTGCCACAATTTATTATGATCCACACAGTCATAGGCTTTAGAATATATTGTATAGACATATAATATTTATAATATATAATGTAATGCAATATAATAATAATAATAATATGATATTATAATTATATATTTATATTACATGTAATATTACTAATAATATTACAATATAATGGTATAATACAATATAGTAATATTTAATACTGATATTGTGCTATGCTAATAATATAGTATATTGTGTGTGTGTGTGTGTATACATAAACACACACGCACCGTACATTCCGGGCTACTAGACAACTTTTTAAACCTTGGAAATCCTTTGAAAAGTTGGGGGTTGTCTTATCTTCCACATATACCAGATGATGAATGGCAGTGGCAGCGGAGCCAAGACAGCCGAGGCAGTGGAGGAGAACCTCCACTCGCAGCGGCCTGCCTGTCTGACTTCCAGGGCTGCGCAGGCCAGCGCTGGCTGTGCAGGCCTGCGCTGACCTCTGCAGCTAGTGAGCACACCTGCCCCTGCTGCTTCCAGCAAGGCTTCTTTTGTCTACAGTGTCCAAGAGCAGCGCGGCGCAGGCCAGATGCTCCATTGGCCCCAATTGGGCCCAGGAAGGTGGGAGCCAGCGTGAGGAAGACTGCCCTCCGGTCTCCTTCCTCAAGCTGCCTCTTTCCTCTTGGGCCCAGCTGGGGCCCAACGGAGTGTCTGGCCCGTGCTGCGCTGCTCCTGGAAGCTGTAGGCAGAGGCTGGAAGCCTCACCAGAAGCAGCAGGGGCGGGCACACTCACCACCTGCGGAGGTCAGCGCAGGCCTCCGCAGGTGTGCACCTTTCCCTCCTCCTCCCTCGCTCTGCAGATACCTTCCTCAGCAGTGGAGGCAGGAAAGGCACGCAAGGATGGAGGGAAAGGTGTGCACCTTTCCATCTTCTCTTGACCCGTGTACGCTTTTACCACCACTGCCAAGGAAGGCACGCATGGGGTGAGAGAGAAGGGGGAGAGGTGTGCGCCTTTCCCTCTTTCACCCCATGCACGACTTTCCTGCCTACTTGCACCACTGCCCCTGCAGCCCCGTGGGGGCCAAGGGAGGAGGAGAGCAAGGCCAAGGAAAACCCTGCCACCGGGGCTCCCTCCTCTTTTGCCATCGCTGCTGACACCGAGGAAGGCAAGGAGGGAGCAGGGAAAAACAGAAGAGGGTTGGACTAGATGGCCCTTGGGGTCTCTTCCAACTCTATTAGTATGTATCAAAGCACCCCTGAAAGACTAAATGGTCTAAGGGATATCTTCCAACTATTTATTAGTATTAATGTTATTATTGTTGATATTGTTGTTATTGTTATTATTGAGACTGGGTGGCCATCTGTCAGGGGTGCTTTGATTGTGCTTTCCCTGTATGAAGGCAGAATGAAGGGGGTTGGACTAGATGGCCATTAGAGTTCCCTTCCAACTCTATTATTATTATTATTATTATTATTATTATTATCATTCATGTTAATATTAAGGCTGGATGGCCATCTGTCAGGGGTGCTTTGATTGTGCTTTCTCTGAATGAAGGCAGAATGAACGGGATTGGACTAGATAGCCTTTAGAGCTCCCTTCCAACTCTATTATTATTATTATGGGCAATGTTTTCGTAGACGGCTGATTCTCTCACTCCAGAAGCAACCAGAAGTGAATTGCAGCATGTAAACAAGCAAGCAAAACAACCAATGGATGTTTTCAGGACCAAACATTACAAAAATATTTATTTTTTTTTATTTTATTTGCTTTATTTCTATAGCACATTTTTCAGCCCAAACAGGCGACTCAATGAGGTTTACATGGTACAAATTATCAAACAATGTCAGTGCAATTAAAACATAACAATGCAACAAACAGGATCAACAGTATCAATCCACAACAATTAACAATCGAAACAAGACAAGTCAACAAAACAAAACATAACATGATGCCTCAGTTGAAATCAGATCCGTTCTCATAATCCTTGTGCCATTCCTATGTTCCATTTACCGTCTTCCTTTGATTGGTTGCACTGCTTAACCAAATGCTTGTTCATAAAGCCAGGTCTTAACCTTTCTCCGAAATGCCAGCAACGAAGGTGCCTGTCTGATGTCTGCCGGTAAGGCATTCCATAGCCGAGGGGCCACCACTGAGAAGGCCCTGTCTCTCGTCCCCGCCAAGCGCGCCTGTGACGCAGGCGGGACCGAGAGCAGGGCCTCCCCAGACGATCTTAATGTTCTAGTCGGTTCATAGGTGGAGATGCGTTCGGAGAGGTAAGTGGGGCCAGAACCGTTTAGGGCTTTATAGGCTAAAGCCAGCACCTTGAATTGTGCCCGATAGTGGATTGGCAGCCAGTGGAGCTGGCTCAACAGAGGAGTGGTATGCTCCCTGAGTGCCGCTCCCGTTAGCAACCTGGCTGCCAAGCTCTGGACCATCTGAAGCTTCCGGGCAGTCTTCAAGGGCAACCCCACATAGAGCGCGTTGCAGTAATCAATCCGGGATGTAACCAGAGCGTGGACTACCATGGCCAAGTCAGGCTTCCCAAGGTACGGGCGCAACTGGCGCACAAGTTTTAGTTGTGCAAATGCTCCCCTGGACACCGCCGAAACTTGGGGTTCCAAGCTTAGCGAAGAGTCCAGGATCACACCCAAGCTGCAAACCTGCGTCTTCAGGGGGAGTGTAACCCCGTCTAACACAGGCTGTAACCCTATACCCTGTTCGGCTTTTCGACTGACCAGGAGTGCCTCTGTCTTATCTGGATTCAGTTTCAATTTGTTCGCCCTCATCCAGTCCGATACAGCGGCCAAGCAACAGTTCAGGACCTGAACAGCCTCCTTAGTAGTAGGTGGGAAGGAGTGACAGAGTTGGACGTCATCTGCGTACAGATAACACCGCACCCCGAAACTCCGGATGATCTCTCCCAACGGCTTCATGTAGATGTTAAATAACATGGGGGACAATATTGAGCCCTGCGGGACCCCACAAGACAATGGTTATGAGGTAGAGCAGTTGTCCCCCAACAACACCTTCTGAGTACGATCCTCTAGGAAGGACCTGAGCCACTGCAGAACAGTGCCACCAAGGCCCATTCCCGTGAGGCGTCTCAGAAGGATACCGTGGTCGACGGTATCGAAGGCCGCTGAGAGGTCCAGCAGAACTAACAGGGACACACTCCCCCTGTCTAGCTCCCTGCGCAGATCATCCACTAAGGCGACCAAGGCTGTCTCGGTACCATGTCCCGGCTTGAAGCCAGACTGTGCCGGATCTAGATAATCAGTGTCTACCAAGAATACCTGGAGTTGTGAGGCCACCACACGTTCCAGGACTTTGCCCAAAAAGGGAAGATTGGAAACAGGCCAATAGTCGACAAATTGAGTGGGATCCAGTGATGGTTCAATCAACATTGAAGGCATGCCAACTGCCAAAGATATATAATAGTTGTGTTTCCCTGTTAGAACCTCAGCATAACTTCAAGGTCCTGCTACAGTAATGATAGCAAATAAACTTAGAATAAAAATGGAAGTTTATTTGACTTCATCCCTGGTCATCATATCATCTCATTGTTTGGACTGTGTAAAGCTGGTGCTCCACTAATTCCATTAAACTGAATCCTGTTAAGAGACATGTTGGCAGGTATTGCATTGATGGAGTGGGAAGGTAACTTGTCACTAGGGACTTCCTCTGATCTTTGCTGCATGTCATAGAAAACAAACTAAATTATTCTACCTGTCTCTGTCACAAAAACAGTGGAATGAGAGGAGGCCCCCACTGAACAGAAATAAATATACCTACCTCTCATCTACGCCTCCATCATAGCAACAATTCTATAGGATTTTAAAACTAACTGGATGTAGTTTAATAAGGCATGCAAGAGGCTTGGAAACATTCATTTGCATGCTACTTAAAATAGGCTATATGTAAGGGACCGCCAACCAGGATGGCGGTCCCTCAGGATTGAAAGTGGTGCTGTTGAACGCCAGATCTGTCAATGGTAAAACAACTTTCATCCAGGATTTAATCCTGGATGAACGGGCAGATCTGGCGTGCATCACAGAGACCTGGCTGGACGAAGCTGGAGGTGTAAACTTGACCCAGCTTTGTCCACCCGGGTTCTCTGTGCAGCATCAACCGAGATCCGGAGGGCGGGGAGGCGGGGTTGCAGTGGTCTATAGAGATTCCATTTCTCTGACCAGGACCCCCATCCCGCAGTCAACAAATTTTGAATGTGTCCACCTGAGGGTGGGTGACCGGGACAGATTAGGGATTCTGCTAGTGTACCGTCCACCTCGCTGCACTACAGTCTCCCTACCTGAGCTAGCGGGGGTAGTCTCGGACCTGGCATTGGAGTCCCAACAGCTGCTTGTGCTGGGGGACTTCAACGTCCACGCCGAGGCTGCCCTAACGGGAGCGGCTCAGGACTTCATGTCTACCATGGCGACCATGGGTCTGTCCCAACAAGTATCTGGCCCCACCCACAGTGCTGGACATACATTGGACTTGGTTTTCTGCCAGGGATGGGAGGAAGGTGGCGGTGTTGAGGAGTTATCCATCTCTCCGTTGCCATGGACCGACCACCACCTGGTCAGCTTTAGACTTACTGCACCCCCTAACCTCCGCAGAGGTGGAGGACCTATTAAATTGGTCCGCCCCAGGAGGCTTATGGATCCGGAAGGATTCCTGATGGCTCTTGGGGATTTCCCCGCCACCTCGGTTGGTGATCCTGTTGATGCCCTGGTCGCTCTCTGGAATGGGGAGATGACCAGGGCAATAGACACGATCGCTCCAGAACGTCCCCTCTCAAGTAGCCGAACTAAACCAGCTCCTTGGTTTACTGAGGAGCTGGCGGTGTTGAAGCGAAAGAAGAGGGAACTAGAGAGCGTGTGGCGTTCGGATCCGAGCGAGCCAAACCGAACACGGTTTGTGTCCTTTTTAAGGTCATATGCCGCGGCAATAAGAGCCGCAAAGAAAACTTTATTTGCGGCCACTATTGCGTCTGCAAAGAACCGTCCGGCTGAACTGTTCCGAGTTGTCAGAGGCCTTTTAAAACCCACCATTCAGGATGGGTGCCCTGATGACGCGGCAGCTCGCTGTGAAGCTTTTGCTCGGTTCTTTACAGACAAAGTCGCTTTGATCCGCTCTGGACTGGACACCATATTAACGGCAGTCTCTGAGGATGTAACACGAGCATCTGCTTGTCCGATTTTGATGGATTCATTTCAATTGGTTCAAACCGAGGATGTGGACAAGGTGCTTGGAGGAATGAGAGCTACCACATGCATCCTAGACCCCTGCCCATCCTGGCTTCTAAAGGAGGCCAGAGGGGGATTGGCCGAGTGGGTAACGGTGGTGGTTAATGCCTCCCTTCGGGAAGGCATTTTTCCAGCCAGCTTAAAGCAAGCTGTGATAAAACCGCTGTTGAAGAAACCATCACTGGACCCCACTCAATTGGTAAACTATCGGCCTGTTTCCAATCTTCCCTTTTTGGGCAAAGTCATGGAACGTGTGGTGGCCTCACAACTCCAGGTATTCTTGGTAGACACGGATTATCTAGACCCGGCACAGTCTGGCTTTAGGCCGGGACACGGTACCGAGACAGCCTTGGTCGCCTTAGTGGATGATCTCCGTCGGGAGCTCGACAGGGGGAGTGTGTCCCTGTTGGTGCTACTCGACCTCTCAGCGGCCTTCGATACCGTCGACCACGGTATCCTTCTGGGACGCCTCGCGGGAATGGGTCTCGGAGGTACTGCTCTGCAGTGGCTCCGGTCATTCCTCGAGGGTCGGTCTCAGAAGGTGTCACTGGGGGACTCCTGTTCTACCCCACAACCTTTGTTTTGTGGGGTTCCTCAGGGTTCAATACTGTCCCCCATGTTGTTTAACATCTACCTGAAGCCGCTGGGCGAGATCATCCGGAGTTTCGGGGTGCGGTGTCATCTGTACGCAGATGATGTCCAACTCTGTCACTCCTTCCCACCCGCTACTAAGGAGGCTGTCGAGGTCCTGAACCGGTGCTTGGCCGCTGTGACGGTCTGGATGGGGGCGAACAAACTGAAATTGAATCCAGGCAAGACAGAGGTACTCCTGGTCAGTCGCAGGGCCGAACAGGGTATAGGGTTACAGCCTGTGTTAGACGGGGTCGCACTCCCCCTGAAGACACAGGTTCGCAGTTTGGGTGTGATCCTGGACTCATCGCTGAGCCTGGATCCCCAGGTTTCGGCGGTGACCAGGGGAGCATTCGCACAGTTAAGACTCGTGCGCCAACTGCGCCCGTACCTTGGGAAGTCTGACTTGGCCACGGTAGTCCACGCTCTGGTTACATCCCGCCTTGACTACTGCAACGCTCTCTACGTGGGGTTGCCTTTGAAGACGGCCCGGAAGCTCCAATTAGTCCAACGGGCAGCAGCCATGGTATTAACAGGAGCAGGGCACAGGGAGCATACAACTCCTCTGCTGTACCAGCTCCACTAGCTACCGATTAGCTACCGAGCCCAATTCAAAGTGCTGGCTTTGACCTTTAAAGCCCTAAACGGTTCTGGCCCTACATACCTATCCGAACGTATCTCAGCCTATCAGCCCACCAGGACCCTAAGATCTTCAGGAGAAGCCCTTCTCTCCATCCCGCCTGCTTCACAAGTGCGGCTTGCGGGAACGAGAGATAGGGCCTTTTCTGTGGTGGCCCCCCGGCTTTGGAATGCCCTCCCTACTGAAATAAGATCAGCCACCTCGCTAATGGCATTTCGGAAAAAACTGAAAACTTGGATGTTCGAGCAAGTTTTCAACTAATTCCGATGTGATGATGTTTTGATCATGGACTAGCAATCAAGGATAACGAATTGGATTACAACTTTAACTATGAGATGTTCCGGTCTGTATTGGTGGCCCAATACTATGTATGTATATGTATGTATTTTTATATTTTATTTTATATTTTTAAAGTGAATATTGTATTTTTAAATATGTTGTAAACCGCAATGAGTCGCCGCACAGGCTGAGATATTAGCGGTATACAAGTGTACTAAATAAATAAAACACATAGATGACATATATGTTCATTCTCTCATAATTCATTTAAGCACAAATGTACTTCATGGACTTGTTGAAGCAACAGGAATCACACCCTTCATTCCAGTCTTAAATTGGTTTAAATTGTGAGAGGAAATCTATAATATTTTAAGTGTTGCTGACTATATTTCTCATTATCCCTCACAACAGGCAGGTTCTCCTTCATAGTTGTCCATATTGCCATCCATCTGGACCACGTATTCCCTAGTAGTCCCTATTGCTTCCTTAAATAATTCACAAAAGAACTGTTATACATATCTACTGCAAAATAAGTCCCATTGAGTTTCACAGAACTTATTCCTGAGAAAGTAAGCTTGGGACTACAGCTTCAAAATATTAATAACTAGAATAAAGCACGTTTCTTCTTGATGCAAAGGAACTTATGAGCTAATCATTCCTGGGTCTCTGAATCATGTTCATTTTGCGATATGAAGAAGTAGGATGATATCATAAATAATATCAGTTGGACCAACTGCTACATTGACTGATTCTGCAAACATTTGAGTTTAAAAGGGCTTGTGTCAATGCAAAATCTGGATGAAGCCAAACTAAGTCTATTTTATATTACACTAGGTGGAGATCCTTTAAGTAACCATTGGAAATGAAATTTGCATAGCCAAATTAATTCAATAAAAGCTCTCCTGTTCATTCAGTTATATTGTGGGATCAACAGTGCAGGTATGCATTAACTTCTTTTGTGGGTCCCCTATCTCTAATAAGGAATTCATCCATAGTGTATCATACCATTAAATCTGGATTTGATTGGAGTGAGGAATGTATAAGATCAACAGTGCAAGTGTGTTTGAACTAACAGTATTCCTTTCTTTTGTTTTCCCATGCTTAATTAGAAATTCATTCACATTTGTGCATTACATACCTAATATTGGGCTAGATAGAGGTGGAGAATGTATGACCAACTGGGTATTGCTGAACTGAAACTTCCATCAGCCTCCACTGATGTGGCCAAAGGTGAGGGCTGGGAAGGGTTGCAAGAACTCATTGAAGGCCACATATTCTTCATATCCACCTCGGTCCTGCAATGTGTTAATCACTAAGTGGGTCTGGTATGTAAACCCATGTAGGTGATACAACAGATGTTACAGACCATCCAGCTCATTCTGAGTGTTTTCTCTTTCCATTCATTTTGGTATGCCAGTACTGATTTTTGTTTTATTTGATCTATGAGATATTTGCTCAGGTGTTTCCCATTTTTTAGGCAGCATCAATTAAGTCCCTTTACTTTTGCCCCTATTGCCATCTGATTGTCTTCCTTTGAAATATTTCTAACCATTATGTTTCATTTTCTGCATCCGGAATTGACCTTTGAATGAGTGATGTTGCAGTCAATGAGCCCTACCCTCTTTGTAGATGTCAGCTCAGATGAAATAAGTAAAATTACTCAAAAGGTCACTAATTGCTTACATTATCACACTGTTGGAGACTGCAGACAGAATCTTACCAGGACTGAAGGAGTGTTTCTCCGCATTGATTTATGCTTTTCGGCACGCAATGTTTGTACATGAGAACTGGCCATTCACCATGTAAATGGTGTATGAATTTATGATACTGTGGCTGGAACTCTTGCAGAGTGTCCAAAATGTGAAGTTGGAAAATCCGTGCTTTGCATTTGGTCTACTTTTTCTAGTGTGCTGCTAACAACAATTCTAAACTATCTGTCTGTCTGTCTGTCTGTCTATCTATCTATCTATCTATCTATCTATCTATCTATCTATCTATCTATCATAATATGTAACCCTGAAGACTGGTAACTCCTATGCCTGGAGGGTGGTGCTTCATCAGCCCACTGCAGATTTTACTCTGAATTTTAAGTGAAATATCCCCCAAACATTTTAAGCAGATATTTAAAACAACCCTCCTTTAAAGTTTGGAATCTCATGAGTCCATTCCTACCCTGTCAGTGAATGTCTGGATATGGCTAGTGTCATTTGTGAACAATATGTACATGTGCAACATTGAACCTTTTTTGATATAGGCAGGGCACCTAACATTTAGCATAAATTTTGCCAAGAAAAGCCACCATTTTTATCTGAGTCTATGATTCATCATTTTCATGTAATATTTTGTGCTTGAGAAGACATTTCCAAAGACAAAATATAATATATGATGTGACCTTTGGACTTTTGAAAATTTTGAATGTGCTGAGAGTTAACACTTGCCACTGTGTAAACACTTGAAACTGTGTAAAGGGGGTGGGAAACATTTATAGAAAGTGTATAGCATCTTTTAAGTACATACCTCAGAATGTTAATCATTTAAACAGTCTCCTTATGCAAGACATCAGCTATGTGTAGGCAATATCTGTTTGTTTTTAAATCCAGATGTGAGACCTCAGAACCAGAAAGTGACTAAGAAAAAAATGATCCTAGAGGCCATTCGAAAGAATAAGTGTTCTTTTTTCTTCCCAGTAATTGCACAGCTGGTCTTTACTTACTGAACAGGATCCAGATGTCTTTCCTCAAGATAATACTCCTGTTGGGTGGGAAATCACATCTTCCTAGCATTCAAATCACAATATTTTTACTGTTAGCAAAAATTCAATCTCTATTATTAAGAAGATAACACACCTTTTGTGATGTCCTTGTAGAATAAAGTATCTAGGATGTCCCAAACACACACATCAGGAATATAAAACTTTATAAATTCATTCTCCTCAGCAAGAATGAACAATTTTACTAGTTTTCTCCCCACTACAAGAAGGTTCAAAATTTATAGTAACCTAATCAAAATTCAAGATTTATTTTATAAAAGAACAATATTTATTTATTTGCAAGAAAAGTGGCATTTACTGTATAGGAAATTTGTCCTCCACTTAAAAAAAATGTGTTTCCTGCACAAAGAAGCCATGGATTTTCTATGAAGAATCAGCTCTGAAAAGCAAATATTCTTAGCTGCCCAGAATTTTGTCATTTATTTATTTACCACACTTGCACTCCACCCTTCTCACCTTGAAGGGGACTCAGGATGGCAAAATTCAATGCCATATATACATATACATATCGGCAAATAAACAACTGCATTGAAAGCAACTGGATTAAAGACATAAACATTAAAACATTAGTCAAAATCACAAAATCCAAATCATTTCCAGGGATGATCTGAGTCATCTATTATTTATAATCTCTAACTGCTCTGCTTATTGACCAAAAGCTTGTTCCCACAGTCATGGCTTTAGTTTTTCCTGAAGGTCAGGGTGGGGGGCAATCTAATTTCACTAGGGATGGAGTTTCATATATGAGGGGCCGCCGCTGAGTTTCATAGATGAGGGGCCACCACTGAGAAGGCCCTGACTCTCATCCCCACCAGTTGCATATGTGGGGGGTGGGTGGGACCAAGAGCAGGGCCTCCCCAGACAATCTTATCCTTCAAGATGGATCATAGAGGGAGATACATTTGTTGATTGTTCATCTGCACACATTCATTTTTCATCTATTATTTATAATGTACAGCATAATACATGATAATGGCATATTATTATGATATTGCAAAGGCAGATGACAGAGCTATCTTTGTTGATAGCACAACATAGATGTGGGCCTTTGGGGGTGAGTGTGTGTGGAAAGCTCTGCTTCTAAAAAGGAATTTGTTTAATTAGAAAAAAAGTTCAGTGCTGAACTGCATTTATCCAAGTTTTCAAGAGCTGACTTCTCATTTTTTATGTTGTACTCTTCTTGAGAGCTCAGATAGGCTCCTTTTTTGCCTAACTTACCTCTGCAGCTTACAGGCTTTAAGAAAATCCACCCTGTGCTACTTCCTTCATCACAGCCTTTTATCCAAAGGCTTGTAGATAGCAAGTTATGTCTTATTGTTTAATACAGCGTAGGGAAATCCTGTGTGGCCCAATGGCAAAATTTCAATTTGACAACTGTTTATAGTACAATATTCTTTCAGTGGAGAAATGTTAAGGACATAAAGAGACACAATAATTTTTATTGATCTAGTCAGAGGTGGCTCTGGGTAATTTTCAATGGTAAGCAACAGTATTTTGGTGCCCCCCCCCCAACCAATCATTGATATATATTTTCTGTTCATCATGGGAGTTCTGTGTGCCATATTTGGTTCAATTCCATCATTGGTGGAGTTCAGAATGCTCTTTGATTTTAGGTGAACTATACATCCCAGTAACTACAACTTGCATATGTGAAGGTCTATTTTCCCCCAAGAGTGCCTCAAGAGCATCCCTGGGCAAAATCAACTATACTGCAAATGCATACTTTGCGTAAAGGGTTGAGCCAGCCCTGGATCTAGTCATTTCACAGCCAAGTAGACAAGCATTATCTTTCCCAGTGAAACTGTTTCTTAGGTTATTTGTTCAGCAGCAAATAACAACTTTAATCACTGAGCATTGGCTGGAGGTAATGACTAAAGATATTTTAGACTTGGAAACAGAAGCTCTGCAGGCTGTAATGACCCTTGGGCTGAATGTCCATTTCCTTATCTAAAAATACAGAGTTTTAGTAATAATACCTGTGTTCAGATTAAAAATTATGGGGACAGCATGGGAGCATGCTGGAACGGAATGCCTTCCAGTGTGTGATGGGCAAATGGGTGATGCAGGCAATACAGGGTGCTGGGTGATGGATTTGCCCCTTTGCTCCACGATTTTCCCCACTGCCCTATGGATCCCCCACTATCCCCCACAATAAGGACCTCCATGTGATCAGGTCCCAAATCATTGTTTGGGGCTGAGATCAGAAAACGCTCATATTGCTTTGAAGAAGTATTTTTTTTCTACACAAACAGTAACAGAGCTTTATGCCTTAAAAGAATATCATCTTAAAAACAAAACAAATATCACAGATATATGAGGAAAAAGCAAAAAAAAATCATTTAAGAATATCCTTTTTAAAAAAAGGGAGAGAGAATGATATCACATCTATAGAGATATCATAGGATTTCTTCCCTACTATAAAATATATGGTTTCTAAAATAGCATCAGCAGGAAGATGGATTAACGGGATATTGCACATATATCCAAAACATGACATGGTTAGTCACTGCCATTATTTAATTTTTAATTAAAGGAAAGATTGCCTTGCCTGACACATTTGTCACATTTGGGTAGAGACAGCCACCTAGTGTGTTATGGATTTCCCTTTTTATTGCCATCAAAGTAACAAATTTCTGCCTTCTGAAATGATAGTTGTCCTGCATCCCTGCTGGGAAAAAAATAGTAACTGTGAGAACTGAAGCTCCTCCCAGTTGTTAAGTGGGAGTTCAGGAAGCAAGGAGAATAGCTACCAGAGTTAAAATCAGTCTTTTCTCTTCTTTTTATAGACGTCACTCTTCATTTTGTTACAGTTTTCTCTTCTCTTCCTAACCAAAATAAATTGTTCTGAGGTTTGGCATACAGAAGAATGATTTCATTGCACTCTGTTAAAAACTCAAAAGGGCTGTCAGAAGCTTGAATTGCTTCTATGATTCATTCCAATCAATTTATTTTTATTCATTTAATAGTTACACTTATATTCCAGGGCAATCTATATGTTTTCTTCCCTAGTTACAGAAGGGTTAATCAGGCTGGGCAAGAATTTCCAAAGTCTCCCAGCAAATTCTTGGTTTCACCGTAACTTGAACCTGGATCTTTCATGTCACAAACAAACCTTCTAACCTCTGCATTATATCAAACTGGTCTAGTTCACCAAGTAAAAGGCTAAAGGCATGCCCCTTCATCAATCTAGTATCTAGAGGATTTAGAGCTGGGGAGGCTTCTATCTTCATAGATGGTGGATAAGTGCAGACAAACATAGGCGATGCAGAATTCCTGTATTGGGAGATCCATCCTTAGCCAGAACAAATGGATACTGAGAAGAGACCACCTTCATTTGAAGAACGAGGTTGAGTAGAAAATAATCCAATACCTCTTGCATAGACTGGAATAAGATGTTCTGAGCAATTGGTAACCTGAATTGTAAATGTTAAGAAGCTATGAAAATCTCAGTATCTAGAGGAGTTCATGTTGCAAACAAGTGGTCATCAAATGGTATATTCTCTACTTGGATCCCTGAATTGATGAAGTATAGGCCAGACTCCTATTGTCTTATTTTTACCTCCATTCTGTCACTTCCATTCTCTCTCAATTCCTGCACTTAAGCAACAATGAAGTTGCCATTTCCCAGACCTCTGAGCTCCCAGAAGACTGAATGAGACACAAATGGATTGAAGGCAAAATCAGAGGTTTCTTCTCAAGGGCCAGAGAGGATGTCTGTGGAGAAAGCACTCCAAAAAACCTGACATATTGCAATTGCAAATAAAGAGTGTATTTATTACGTATTTATTAAACACAAAACACTGAGATGAACTTTTTAACTCCATTCACTTTCTAAAAGCCATGCTCATTTCTGCATTTGGACCTCAAATGTTCAGTACATGGCAGAAATAGTTTGGGATGGAGAATTTTCCCATGTTTTCAATTCAAAAGAGAACTTCCAGATATAATGGGATTAAATACATGCCCAATATATACAGCTAAGACCCACCATGATAACAGAATAAGAAAAACCTTCTCATCTCCTCATTCTAGAAAACCAACTATAATTATTGCTCAAGGGAAAACATGCATATCTTGTAAATGATTCCTTCCTAGTACTAATTCTAGAAATTCCCAGAGCTTTTCCATATAAAGAGTGACGCCATTCCATTCAGGCCTTTTGAGGCACTCTGATGAGATGCTGAGGGTAGGCTGTTTCCCTCAAGATCTTCAGGGATTTTTTTTAGAAATAGTCAGAAATACAGGGGACTTTTTGATCTTTTCAGATTTTCCAAAAAAGATCTTAAAAATGGATGTTACACTCAAACATTGTCAAATGGCTCTGTACGAAGTTGAAATGATTGGTTACCAATCTAAATGGATGCAGGACATTTTTTTCTGGATGTAGTTTAAGCTGAAATGATAGGAGTTGGGAATTTAACCTGGAGACACCTTAATATCTACAGAGCCACAAGTTGCCTCTGTCTGATTTTTCCATGCATTCTTCTTGTTCATTTTTCAGTGACTGTGGAGACTTTAAACTAAGCTTCATAACAAAATGTTAAAAATCAAAGTCGGAGTGCCCATTGATTCTTATTCCTTCTTTCGTTATTCCTCCTTAACTCTTGCCAACCTCTATTTCACATTTAGATTTATTGGTTCTCTATCCATTCAGATGGAAAGTGTGATTTAGTGGTTTGAGCACTGGGCCACACTGAAGACTAGGATTGCAATCCCTGCACAGCCATGAAAACCCATTGCATAAGTTGGAGGCATAGCTTGGGAGCTCAAACAATGACAACAACAACAACACAGTTAGTGTTATGACTGTGATCGCACTGACATGAACTTAACTGTGGCTATCTCTGAACCATTACTTGCACACATACATAAATCATAGTCATAAAAATATATCTGAGGAAAGAAAATTCTAACATTCAGTGACGGACAGACAGGTCAGAGACATTTGTACCTATGAGGAAAGCATGCCAAATACTTGCAATCATTTTATTGCTGTGCTATTTTTCATCAAGTTTCACTTTTGCTATTGATATGAATTAGATATCTCCAAGTACACTGGTCAACTGCCCTGCTCAGGTTTTGCAGACTCTGATTTGTGTCTTCTTTGATTGAATCAAAACACCTGAACTGTGTTGTTAGTTGTTTCCCCTACTGCCTTTCACTTTTTTTCTTGAGAATTATTCCATTTTTCAGTGGGCAGAACTTCTCCTGATACTTTTGTCTCTTGAGATCTGTTGAGCTTAAGTTCCAGGAATCTTCATGGAGACCCAAACCTATGGATGCTCAAGTCCCATTATTTATACTGTAATAAAATGGAGTCCCTGATATAAAATGACAAAATCTTTTTGGTGATGTATGGTATCCATAGGACCTTCCTCCAGCACCACATTTCATATAAGTTGATATTATTCCTGCTAGCTTTCTTCACTTTCCAACTTTCCCAACCATTGGAAACACCATGATATCACAGTGCTTTTGATTCCTAACAATGAGATTGAGCCCAGGTGATTTTATATTTTTTAACTGCATTCCTTGAAACATGAAAGTTCAAAGCATTTTTATTAGTTTCTGTTCTAAAGTAAGCGATATTGATTTTTAATAGATTTTACGATGTTATTTCTCTCATCCTTTGCATTTCTAAAAACTTTTCAGAAGTAAACACTTGACATTTAGTGAAATTGTGTTCTTCTGTCCCAGCAACTATGAAGGAAGAATTATAGCCAATGTATTTCATTTTGATGTACAGCTCAAAAAGCACATCACTTGCTGACAGGGATAAAGTCTCTTGTCACAAAAATGTATTTGCTGCTGTCTCAAAATTGATACATAACTAGCGAAATTGGCAAGATGGCTTAAAACTTAAGGCGTGTGATGGAACCACTGACCTTTTTTTTCAGCTGAGGTAATACAGATATCATCGTGTTTGCAAGCATCTTAGAATAATAGTGTATAGTATTTTGGCAGAGTACAGGAAACAACCTCTGTGTGGATTAAAATAAGTCTATTGTTGCTTACTCTCTCATCTGTTTATGCTTTAAACTAGATTTGATACATGTACAATGATCATGGTGTGATGTTCTTTCAGCCTTTGAGGAGCTTTATGGGAACTTATTAGGGTTTTAGGATAAAGTTTACAAATACTCCTGGATGAAGGCAGATTGGAAATAATGTACACTGCTCAGTTCATAAAAGAAACAGACACAAAAACATAATAAGATCTGTGTTTGGTTGTGTTTTTTTTTTTAAAGTATGATCTCCAGAAAGTATCAGTCCACAATACCCTTTTTGTACATTGCAAGGACAAAAAGGCATTAAACTGAAAAGCGACCAACAAACACATGTTAAAAACATTTTTTTTGACTTTTGATAAAGAATGTCATTGAACCAAGGTCTTGGCTTGGTTCTCTTTTTCCTATATTGTCTCCTAAATATTAAATGGTTCCATGCATAATCCAAATACTTAGGAACAACATTGTTATTTGTTTAAAGATCAGTTCATGAATGCTATTTCTTTATTAAACTATAGTAAAATCTGGTCCATACTCTCCAGATCCATTAAAGTACAACTCCCACCGTCCCCAACCAGGCTGGCAGTGGCCTTAAAGTCCTCATTTTAAAAATCATTTTCCCTCCTATTTGTAGTATAATTAAAATAATGAATGCAGATAAATGTTATTAAAATATTGTTATTGAAATATTAAAAGGAATTGAAAGAAAAAAATATTAACACTTAGGGCACATTTACGTTGATTCGTTATCCTAAAAGGAGGAGTAATGAGTAAGCTATATGATAGGCACATGGCATATGAACCTGGTTCAGATTAATGTGGCCAAAGCCACTTAATGTGGCCTTTAACCATGTTAACAAATGTTGTGAGTTGCTCCAAATTTTCCCTGAGAATCTGGAGCACAGTTCAACTTTAGGCCTGTGAAAGCAGTTGGGCTGGTTCTGAGGTGAAACCAGACACAACTGTGTACATGGTCATCCTGTATTCCCTAGGGTTAGGCAGCCCAGAGACATGGGGTGGCACTCTCCATTCTCCATCATCATGGTAGCCAAGGGGCATGTCATGGCTAGTTTCTGTTGCTCATTACCTGAGTGATGCTAGCCAGAGTGAAAAGTTGTTGGAGAAAGAGGGAAAAGGAAGTGGCAATTCTCCTTTCCCCCTTCCCCTTTCCTATATTACTCTGGCGCTGCAGTTGGGATTACTCCAGGTCACTATCCATGTTGTATCTGCTGGCTGCAGTGACAATGGCAACCAGGTGAAGTGCCACTGGACAGTCAGGTCTACCTCTCACTTCTTTAGCAAATGGTGGGCTGATTATCAAAACCAACCAAGGACAAATCTGTAATTCCACATTCAGATTAGTCCTGGGATAGAAGATTAGTGTAGAGCTGCCCTTAAAAAGATCCATGAGAATACTGCAAGTACCTATTAAGGACACAAGTTCCTTGATTTTAAAATAAAATGTTACTCCTACAGGGTGTACATTACATGAGTTCTCCTATAGAAATTAGCTATATGGAAATAGAATATTGGCTCCAGATTTAGGCATGTACAACTGAAGTGGAATTTCTTGCATCCTTTTTTGGGGGTATTGATTACAAACCATTGAGCATTAATGATCAGCTTGTACTGAAAGCAATCATCAAGAAAACTAAAGCCCATATTCTCCCCTCCCTAAATTTATGAACTCAGCGAACACTGTGATGGCTAGATATATATATATATATATATATATATATATATGGAAAAATATCCCATGCAGGAAGCAAGTTTTATATATACTTAACTTGTACAATTTTCCTTAATCGTGTTGTGATAAATGATAGAACACTTGAATTCCAAATTATCAAAATATGGAAAAGTTACTTTGAGGGATTACAATTTCTAAAATCCCCAGTCAGCTTGATTTGTTCTTTAGGGGCTTAGTAGTTAGCAAAACATCTTTCCACGGATGATAAAGACAACTTACTTTACTGACATCATTCTCTTCATTTCAGTGTTCTATTCCAAAATTGCTCTTACATTATCCTGGCACAAGTCACCAACAGAATTCTAGCTTCCATTTTAAATTCACACAAGAGGAATGTCTCCCACTTCCCCAAAGATAGTTCTAAATCCTGTCATTGACCTTGACTAGAGCACAACCATCAAATCAATTGAATTTATTGAAACCTTAATTCTCCATTCAACATTTGATTCCATGGTCTTCTCCAGTTGGGAATAATCCACAGGAATCCAACTATAACTCTTAGAAAAGTGAGGAGAAAAAAAACACACATATTGATTAGATCCTAACACTGTAATTTCATTGCTAATTTAGAAGTGCTGATTCCTAGGAAATAACTGAATCAACGCATTAAAAATAATGAGGCTGTTTTGAGATGGCTAGTCCTCCAAAATGTGGCACTACTAGGTGGTGGGAAAGGAGATAAGAAGCACACTAGCACAAAGTGGAGTCTACATACTCAGGTTTATGACCTAGGTACGTAGCTGTAATCTGGTGAAAGATCCAAACAATCTATGTGCAAAATGGCATGTGTTGACTCCTACTAGCAGAGAAAATGACTCATGGTCATCCACTCTATACTGACACACGGAGACACAGTATAGAAGTGCCTTCAAACATCAGTTGAACAGAATGGCTGAATGTCTGGAAGGCAATTACAGGATACACAAAGAAGAGTCTGGATATAATTATTTTAATTAAATAAGAAACATGATCAATTGCAGTAAATATTCAGCAAGCTGTCCTTTACATAAAGGTCTAAACTTTACATTAGGAAAAATCCACAGGCATAGATTGTTTCCAATTCTAATTCCCCCTTCAATTCTTTTATCAATGATACCATGACAAATCCCGTTCATATAAACTTTGGGTATAACTGTTTACCATCACAGGGTATTTACCATGTAATTTTGATTGAAATACAATGCAAACAGAGGGATATATTTTCATACCATGATGCCCATATGTTTTCAATTGACATTAATAGAATTCATACCACTAACTCTTTAGACACTGTCTCTGGAAAACTTTGGACCATAAATACAGATCAGTGTGTTGTAACATAACTACTACTTAGAAGCAAATGCAAACTATGCACCATCAGAGCTATTTTGTAGGCTTTCACTTCCCTGACCAATGGGTTTTTGGTTCCAAATAAACAACATTGCCTATTTATTAAGTGGGAGCTACAACTTCATGCTTGATTTTGTTTCTGTAGCTCTGCAGTTTTCTTTTTGTTTCCTTTCAGGAAGCTAGAATAGCACATTCTCTCCAACTGGCCCATCAAATTGATTTCTCTTGTTCATTTTATTATAGTATGTCATACTGTTTACAATACAAATCTAGAGAAACAAAACATAGCATAGTACCAGTCATGGAATTTGGTATCAACACTTCTGCTTATTTATCATTTTCACATGAGCAAAACAGATGTTTCTAGCTCTCGTGGTTTTGAAGACTGGTTGTTCATATTAGGCAATGAAAGTGTCATGGCTGAAAAATCTTTCTGATCATTTGGTAGTCTTCAGTAGGCTTGTGGATTTTGAGTTAATTGCTATCCATTTCTGCTTGCCAGCCACTGGAAGCCCCCATATCTGTTTTCCAGTGCCTCACGAAAATGGGTGTGGTGCCAAATGGGCATTTTTGTTCAACATCTAAAAAACACTGGCTCTGTTCAGTCCATTGGCAGCAATTGGGAACTTACAAGGTTCCCCTTTCTCCTGGGAGTTTTTCCTTTCTTCCCTTCAAGGGAGCCTGGGTGTCAGCAACAAAATTGAAAAGGCACCCTTCCTGGGAGCCTTTCCTTTTTTCCCTTCAAGGGAGCCTAGGTGTCAGCTATAGGGTTAAGAAAGCACCCTTCTCCAGCCCGTTATGGGGGGACTTCCCACAGGCTCCGCTTCCATATCCTTCATTAAGACATGGACTAAAAAGCATCAGAGTTACCACTCTTAAGTTTCTTGATCCTTTTCCTTCTGCTTGTAGATGAGGAGACTGGGTTCAATGTTTCTTAAAGCTGTTCTACTCCAGAAGAGAGGCAGGCACAGCGTGCTTTCTTCTCTCCCAGCACAAGCAGCTTTGAGGCATTTTAAGGAGGCCCAGGGGAGAAGAGCAATGGCCTGGAGCTCAGTTGAGCTATCCTCCCTGGACTACCTTAAAAATTCCCTCACGTATCTGCTAGGCTGCAATCTCCTTTCTGCTTCGGTTTAATGCTTCCTTAGAGCTGTTTCTACTTTTTAGAGGAGAGGTAAGCTTCTCTTTTTGTTTTGCTGTGATTATTATTAATAATTATTACCTTTTAGAAGTATTTTCTGAAGTAGAGGAAGGGAAGGAGGAAAAGAAGGTAAAAGGGTGATTCTCCGTTTCAAAGCCCCCAAATGCAGCCACACCCCACTCACAATCCCTCAGGTCCCCAACTCCTAGTCAGTCTCACTAAATAAAAAGAATCAGGAAAACAAAGGACATTCAAAAAGATTCAACTATGATGCCGAATTTGGGGGGGGGGGGGAAGAGCCGAGATCAGCTCCCACTTGTTTTCTTGTCAGGTGGGTTTTTGTACTGGAAGGGCCCTTACTGTTATGAACTCCCAAAGGTACAGAGGAAACAGAGGAAATGAAATCTGCACACAAACTCTAGTCTTCAGTGCCCTTCATAGTTTCCTGTCGTTTCCACAAACTTTACTAGTAAAAAGTATACCTCAAACACCTTCACTTCACATAGTTCACAGCAAAATCTTATTGGTGGTTTGGATTTAACTGGAACTATTTCATCTTTCATCCCATTCCCAGAACACCAACTGAACTTGTCCCAAACTACTTCTCCTTTTCATATACCAGTGGGAAAAAGAGTGTTGCAGAAATGTCCTGTCTGAGATCATTTTTGAAGGGAAGGATCCCAAGAAAGATACCAAGAAACCCTGTATACCTTTACAGAAACTATGGGATTACTGCCTTGTAAAGGCTGCAAAAGGCAACTTTATCTTGGACAGAATTTGATTGACTGGATCCAGAAATGCAATTTTTGTTTGTTTAAATGGTTGGTTATATCATTTGCATGCTTTCCCACAACATAAGGTTCTCTGAGTAGCTTACACACTAAACATGGATAAAAATAATATCAATAAAAATAGAACACGAAACCATAAAACCAAAGGCCAGATGATGCATAGCACACAAAAACAAACCTCACAGCATAGCATTGTGAAGCCTAATTATATAATTACTTACAGTGGAATGGAAGCAAATTGATATTTAAATATTTGGTTTGATGTTTTGTGTTTTTTGCCTCAAATGGGATGGCTCCCTGACATTAAAGTGACTATGCAAAGACTATCAGTTTTGAATAGAAGAAAGTAAGAATTTTGTATCAGATTTTTTGAGATACAATTCGTTTTTGATATCGGGATAGGAAGAAATTGGAATTTTAAAAATGAAGACATTACTCCCTAAAATAAGAACTCTAATTTCAATAAAAAAATCATTTCCCAAATTTCTCTCATTGCAGTAACTTAAACCTTCATCTAAATTGGATGTTAGTATCCAAAGAAAAGAGGTAGATAAAGTTATATAGAGAATATGAACATAGCAAATAAAGGGTTTTGGTTATGAACTATTTTCACTATTTCACCCTCTGCAGTGCCACAAATTTGAGGACTGCAGAAAAAATGGCAGTAGTCTTCCTAGGGTCAATTTGTCACACAATGACTCATGTCTTCCATTGTTGCATTGCATTTCCAACAATATTGGATCACTGGGTTGTTGTAGGTTTTTCGGGTTATATGGCCATGTTCTAGAGGCATTCTCTCCTGATGTTTCACCTGCATCTATGGCAAGCATCCTCAGAGGTTATGAGGTAATTCAATTGGTGTTCTGCTATGCCAACGGTCATGTGATGTGAATGGCATAGCGTGGGGAATCTGGTGGCCTATGCCCTACATTGCCTGGATCCAAGGGAGGACAATCACATGGGGGAAAGCATGCGGACACGTGGTGCATGCAGCTTCCCCATAAAGTGTATGGCAACACAGGAACTCTCCTGTGTTGCCCTGCTGGCGGCATGTGTGGGCTCCACTCTACTTCACTCATGGAGCCCACATGGCGTCATGTGATGGGAGCTGGCCGGCTCCATGGGTGACCTAGGTTAAAATCCACACTGAATTGGACTAAATGGCAGTGTGGACTCAGATAATCCAGTTCAAAGAAGATATTGTGGATTATCTGCCTTGATGTGTTATATGGCTGTGTGGAAGTGCCCTTAGTCAGGCCTGCAGTAAGTAAAGTTTCTGTCATTTGAGGTTTTAGTTCTATTAATGACTGGGTTAGCCATTACTGTATCTTCACTTTGTCCTGGATATTATATATTGATAATGTTCTTCCAGAAAGAAAAGATACCTTTATGAATGTGTCAGTGAATCTAACATCACACCATATTGTGCATGATTAATTCCCTAGCAAGTTAGAAGTAATTTTTCCCTTTACTGATGCCCCCAAAACCAACCAGAAGGAACAAGAATGAACTAGAGGTACTTAATGACTATACCAATGCTGTTCCTTATGCAGGGTATCCAACCAGTATGCTGGCTAATAAATACAAAACGCCAAATGGCTACATGGTTGCAGGGGGACTGGATACATTTAAGAAATTTCATCCTTCTGTTTGCATTTTTTTTGTATTTTTAAAAAAGGAAGAAGAAGAAATGGCATCTGCAATTTTTTATTTGCTAATTCTCAAAGACCATGAAGCCCCTTGGGTATCTTTTTCATTTCCTTAACAGATAGTTTAGTTTTTACATACATATTTCCATTTGCCAAGCGAAAGAGATGAAAAGCCTTCTGTAAAATTGATTTGGCATATACATAAAAGAGATCTTTGTATAAAGTAGTACGAAGGAGGAACTCCTCTTCACTATACATCTGGTTTAAAAAAGAAGGGGGGTGGGAGAAAAAGAAAATAATAAAGAAATAAAAATCATCACAGTTCAGTGTAATTTCTTTTAAGTCAAGGACAAATAAACTGGAAAAATGTACTTTTTCATTTTCAAAATTATAACTATCACTCATAATGTTAATTTCAAAAACAATGAGAATAGAGAAAACTCTGATAGTGAAAGAAAGTTGAAGTTTATGCTAACTTTTAAAGAAGCTTCCAGCTAATTTCATTCAACATCTCTGCTTCCTTCTTATTTTACTTTAATTTTGAAAAGAAAGAAATATTAAATTACACTAGCTGTGACACACATATTTGGCTTTCAGCATTCACAAAGTCAACTTGAGTCTCACTTGTTTCTATGGATCTGCTCTCAGTATGACTAAAGGGTGCCTCCACATTGCAGAATTATAGCATCTTGACATCATAGTAACTGCCATGGCTCAATTGTATGGTATTCTGGATTTGTAATTCTGCCGTTTGAATGCTTTCTATGCCCTGAATTCACTTGGAGGTATTAGACAAAACTGATTACTTCAGCCTCAGTCTCTCAATCTCGTTAAGTTAAATTGGGTTGTGTTATATTGTCAAATGTGTTTATTTTAATGTAATGGTATGGTTTTATTTCTGGCAATTGATAGTTTGCCTAGACTGGATTACTGCAATGCACTCTACGTGGGGCTACCCTTGAAGACGGCCCAGAAACTACAACTTTTCCAACGTTCGGCAGCCAGATTAATAACTGGGATGACTTAAAGGGAGTGGTCAACCCCCCTGTTTAAGGAGCTCCACTGGCTGCCGTTTATTTTCCGGGCCCAATTCAAGGTACAGGTTATCACCTATAAAGCCCTAAACGGTTTGGGACCCGCCTACCTTCATGACCGTATCTCTCTCCATGAACCAACCCGGGCCTTCAATTTTCAGGGGAGGCCCTCCTTTCACCCCTGCCAGTTTCACAAGCTCGTCTTGCGGGCACAAGGGAGAGAGCCTTCTCCTCTGTGGCTCCCCAACTCTGGAACTCATTACCTAGAGAGATCAGGAAAGCCCCTACACTAGAAACATTTAAAAAGAATCTTAAAACCCGGCTCTTCTGCTGCACCTTTGGCAAGTAGGTGCACAACATGACACTACTGCTACCCTCAATGCTTCTGTCACTGGAGTACACGCCCCCCTAATGGGAAAGTTTGGTTACACAACCCTGTGTTTTTTATGAGCTCCCTCCTGCAAATAACTTGCTCCTTTTCTTATCTCATTTGAATTTTTAACATTTTATCCTGCACATGTGGCCCGCTGACTGTTACTGTGATTGTGTTTATTGAAATGTTATATTATTATTGTATTCATATGTTTTTTATGTAATTATGGTGTTGTTGTTTGTTGCTTATGCTTTTGGTTTTATTTTGCTGTAATATGTTGTCTGGGCTTGGCCTCATGTAAGCCGCCCTGAGTCCCCATTGGGGAGATGGTGGCAGGTTATAAATAAAGATTATTATTATTATTATTATTATTATTATTATTAATATTATTATGTTGGAAAGTGCCCTGAGTCCCTACGGGGAGATAGGGCAACATATAAATAAACAAATAAATAAATCATCATCATCTTCAAAATAAGAGGTGGACTGGAATATCGTTTTTCACATTTTGGGTAAGAACTGCAAAATTTTTCAAAAATCTTTACAAATATGATGAAAAGATTATTTATTTCCTAATTGAACACAGAATAAATAATATAATATATATACATATAATATTCATAATATTATAATGTAATACAATAAAACACTAATGCTAATATGATATTATAATTATATATTTTATATTACATGTAATATTACTAATAATATTACAATATAATGATATAGTACAATATAATAATATATAATACTGACATTGTACTATGCTAATGATACAATATATTGTATGTGTGTGTGTGTATATATATATATGTGTGTGTGTGTGTGTGTGTATATATATATATATATATATATATATATATATTAGGCCTGGGCGGTTTCGTTCGTTAATTTTGTAATTCGTTAATTATTCGTTATTTTTATTAATTACGAAACGATTACAAAACATATTTTCAAACCCAGAAGGGTTTAAAAATAACGAAACGGCATCCCCCATACTTTTAACGAGCTTCCGCCCGTTTCAGAAATGGGATGGAGGATGCTGCTGGTGCCCTGGGAGGCTGGAGCCAATCAGCAAGCAAGCAGTGCACCGTGGCAGTGTCTGATTGGCCGGCAAGGCCTTTAAAAGCGGCTCCGCGTGGCCGCGGGGCTCATTTGTTGCGCGGAGGCGAGGGAGAAGAGAGGTCCGGGAGGGCTGCTTGTGCTTGGCTTGGCTTGGGTAGGAAAAAGACTTGCATTGGGTTGGAAAACATTCCATTCTTCGTTGGAAAAGACTCTTCTGTGTGTGTTTCGATTGCCCTGTCTTTTGGCTGTGTTAGCTCTACATCAGGGCCAGTTTTTGGCTAATTTTCCATTTTTTAGTATATTTTAAAAATACCTGTGTTTTATTCATTAAAAAAATACAAAAAATATTCTAAAAAAAAAGAGCCTTCTGTTGGTTTGTGGCTCTCGATTGCCTTGTCTCCTGCCTGTGTTAGCTCTACATCAGGGCCAGTTTTTGGCTAATTTTCCATTTTTGAACATTTTCTAAAAATACCTGTGTTTTATTCTTTAAAAAAAATACAAAAAATATTCTAAAAAAAAAGAGCCTTCTGTTGGTTTGTGCTCTCGATTGCCTTGTCTCCTGCCTGTGTTAGCTCTACATCAGGGCCAGTTTTTGGCTAATTTTCCATTTTTGAATATTTTTTAAAAATACCTGTGTTTTATTCATTAAAAAAATACAAAAAATATTCTTTAAAAAAAAAAGAGCCTTCTGTTGGTTTGTGCTCTCGATTGCCTTGTCTCCTGCCTGTGTTAGCTCTACATCAGGGCCAGTTTTTGGCTAATTTTCCATTTTTGAACATTTTCCAAAAATACCTGTGTTTTATTCATTAAAAAAATACAAAAAATATTCGTAAAATCGATTCGTATTTAATAACGAAGTCTCGGAAGTCATTTTTGCGCATGCGCAAATCGTGTCCGCCACATTAATGAATCGATTCGTTATAACCTTAACGAATCCACCCCCGCGCCAATAACAAAGCTTCGGAAGTGATTTTGCGCATGCGCGGGGGTCCGCCATCTTAACGAATCGATTTGTAAATATTTACGAAATTTCGTAAATACCGAAACTTTTTTTTGGGAAAGTTTTGTAATTATTTTAAATATCGAAACAAAAAAACACCCCAATTACAAATCGATTTTAGAAACAAATTTTTGCGCTGTTACCCAGGCCTAATATATATATCTTGTAAGAAGCTCTGAGAGTCCCCTTCAGGATGAGAAGGGTAGCATATAAATGTCATAATTAAATAAATAAACAAACAAATAAATAAATAAATAAATAATGTTAAATTCATTAATCCAGATAGAGGCCTTCAGATGAGTAGTTCTTGGAACCAAAGAGACCCTGCATATTCTCAGGATCACAATTTTATTTTCCTGAAAGGTTCTTTAGCATAATTGCTGTACAACAAATCTGTTGTAAAATTCAGAGAATATCTGCTGTAATTCAACTTGGCTCATGTAAATGGGACATTTTGGTTTGTATTGGATTTCATGTGATTGTACAAATGAATTAACAAGCTATATCAAACATGTAGTCAAACTATATATATATATATATATATATATATATATATATATATATTTCATGTGAAGAATGCAACACTGGAAGATTTTGCCATCCCTAAATATGGGAAACAATACATATCAATTTACTTTATACATGAAAGCACTATACAAATATATAATAAGTTAGAATAGGGATGGGAGTTGTGTGTCCACATATAACTGAACTACAGCTCCTAGCATTCTTCCTCCCTTGGCTGAGCTCACTAGAACTTCTAGGACAGGGGTCCTCAAACCATGGCCTGGGGCCCAGATCCGGGCCGCAGAGGGCATTTATCTGGCCCCTCGAGGAGTCTTGGTTCTGTTAATGCAGAGCTCCTTTCATTTTTTCTGTCTTCCCCTCACGCTCTCTCTCTCTTTCTCCCTGTTTCAGTCTCTCCCCCTTTCCCCTCTCTTTTTTTTCTCTTTCACCCTTCTTTCTTTCTCCCTCTATTTTATCTCCTTTTCTCCTCTTCTTTTTTATATCCCCTCGAACTCCTCCTCCTCCTCCTTCCTCCTCCTCGGAGGAAGTGGAGACGGTGGTGGGTCTTGGAGCACCAAGGCTGCTGCGGAGAGAAAGAGCAGAGGCAAGAGAATTCCTTGCATCTGCTCTTCCAGAAAAGACACAGAGCTGTGCTGCAGCCAATAGACAGCCCCGAAGCTTCCCCTCGCCATCCAACCCTCCCTCCTTCCTTCCACCTCTACCTGGGCGCAAGGCTCAAGGCGGCTAGGAGCCCCTGCAACCCCTCCCCCAGTTAAAGAGGGAGAGTGGGGGTGGCAGAAACGCCAGCATCCCGGAGGAAAGAACAAAACCTGGGCTTCCTTTCCTCCCCTCTTTGTCCTCTTTTTCTCTTCGGCAAATCCAGGCTCCTCCTGTGAAAACAGTTGGTAGGTGGGCTTTTAGGAATTGTGAGAACTGAAGTCCAGCACACAAAGAGGGCCCCAGTTAGCCCATGCCTGTTTTAAAGAATACCAATGATATTTACTTCTGTTGTAATATTTCATATATTTGTTGATTTGAAATTGTATTGAAATGTAAGCTGCTTCTACACTGAACTGGTTTATATGGCAGTATGGAATGTGATAATGCAGTACAAAGCAGATTTTGTGGATTATCTGCCTTCATATTCTGGGTTATATGGCTGTTTGGAAGTGCCCTATGAATGCCCTTCCAGACAGGCCCTATATCCCAGGATCTGATTCTAGGTTTTCTGTTTATCCCAGGTTATTTGGCAGTGCAGACTCATATAATCCAGTTTAAAGCAGAAAACCTGGGATCAGATCCTGGTATATAGGGCCTGTCTGAAAGGTCCCACAGTCTCCTTGTGGAAACAAAAAGTGGTGTATACACAAACATCATAATAATAAAGTCTATCTCTTCTGCTCCCCTGCTTGGAGAACAAAAATCTGTTCCTGGTTTAAAAGTGTTATTTTCTGATTAATTGTGCGGCCCTTATTTTGAAAGTAGTTATCCTCCTCCAGAAACTTTGTTTGTGTGGCTGCCACAAACTATGATGAATCTATTGGCCATGGGAGTTCTGTATGCCAAGTTTGGTTGAATTCCATTATTCGGGAATTCAGGATGCTCTTCAATTTCGGGAGTTACTGCAACTCCCTCATGTCTGAGTGTATTTTAACCAAAGCTCTCCAGTATTTTCTGTTGGTCATGCATATCACGTTTGGGTCAGTTCCATTGTTGGTAGAGCTCAGAATGCCCTTTGATGGCTGGTGAACTATAAATCCACACAATGAATGAAACATTTGAAATCTCCAACCAGATCTAGACTAACCAATGCACACTTGCAGCATTTGTTACGACTAGCAGTGACAAATATGGAACCAGACATTGACCATCTCATTATATTAGCCAAAAGTAGGCCCATAGTTTCCACTGAAATACTGGTAAGGTTGTTGATTTAATTTTACTTGTTCTTCACTTAAATATTGTATTTGTTCCCATTTTGTTTTTTTTACTTCAAAATAAGATATGTGCAGTGTGCATAGGAATTTGATCATAGCTTTTTTAAAACTATAGTCCGGGCCTCCAACGGTCTGAGGGACAGTGAACTGGCCCCCTGTTAAAAAAGCTTGAGGACTTCTGATCTAGGACTTGCAATCCAAGATCTTCTGGAGTCCCAAACCCTATTACAGATCTATGCCTTATTTCAATTTGAGACTCATATATACTGGACAAGACAGACTATGCAAAAGTGCCTTCTGAAATTCTAGCATAGAATTTTGGCTAGTTTTCTACACCCACTATGATTTTCCTACACATTCTTCAGAAGTTGTTCTTGAAGGAATCTTCTGGGAAATATAGGATATGATTCCAAGGGCAACAGAACAAGGTGGGAAATGAGAGTGAAAATGGTAAAGTTTCCTTCACATGTTTTTCAGTAGTTCAAAGTCAACAATCACTTTATTGATGTGTATGTGGCTGCCCAACCCATTAAACATTTCTTTTTAAAAAATAATCACACACGCTTTCCCCTTAAAGCAATGTACAAACACACCAGCCTGGCAATACAGATAGCATAATGACTAATGTCACTGTGCCTCTGTAAGGACAGAAATATTCGTCTATCTTTGCTCATGCCTGTTTCTCATGTTTTCAAGAAGTCTGTTTTTTTCTTGTTTCCACATCAGTTCTCTTTCTCTTTAAAGAAAATTACAAAATGAAATACACATTGTTATGTATCCATTTCTCCTAATGTATGTTTCCTGATATAATGTCCACTACTCTACACATTCTAAACTGCCTTTGCATAGTCCATGATTTCTGAAAAACATATTTTTACTATTATGATTGTGATAGTCCATTGGAAATTTCAAATAATTCACTGGATTACTGTATTCTAGTTTGGATATTAATTTGGAAGCTGTAAAGTGACATGAACTGGACAAAGCATTCTAAAATGTGAACTGAATGAAGTTCTTTCCAGTCTGTAGTCTTCTCTCCATCTTACAACATGAACTTAAGTATCCATATGCACTAATGAAAGACAGAAAGGCACATTCTCACAGTCCTGTCTTTACAATAGCAGAGCAACAATGCCTGTTGATATTCCACAATGTGGAGAATAAGGAGTTCCTTATTACAATAGAAAGTCACATAAGTGAGAGTGTCCCCAATTGTCAGGCACAGGCACAGATTCTGAAATGTTGCAGTGTAACATTACTACATCATCCAGCAGCTATATTTTTGTTTAGCAGTATATATCCAACTTCCTTAACTATGCCCCTCTGGATTTTTTTAAAATGTAAAAACAGCTTTGCAGTATCTGAAAAGTTTAATTTAGTTTTAAAAAAAAACCAAAAAAAAACAAAACCTTGATGAATTAGTGTGAGAGAGAGTGGTGGGACGTGGAAGAACAGGACAACCTCACCTGCTTGCATAGAAGCGGATCCAGGGTCATTACACAAGGTAATGACAGGATTGTGGCATGATCTGAGCTATTGGTAGTCAATAGCAGGAGATGGTTTTGTTGTGGGGAGATAGCAACAGATTTCACATGGTGCTGTGCAATAGAAACAATTACCAAGAGAATAGACCTGCTTCAATGCCAGTTTGCTACCTTCATGCAATAAAGTCCTCTATCTTGTGTGTTTGTGTGAAGGGTGTTATTTAATTTAATTGACTCATAGTTGCTGTAACACCATTGTCAACATTAAACATAGTCAGTTTTATCTACTTGACATTTGTTTTCGTCTTGTTTGTTGAAAGTCTATATATACTGACAACTGATCTCATTTTTATTTTCTGTATCAGAGTAAATTATACAAATGATCAAAGACTTGGAAGTTGTTGACACTACTGAGGCTGTCATTTCCACATCTCCATTTCTCTCTTTAAAAACAGATCTTCTCTTTGAACATTCACGTTTATACGTGTTGGAAAGGTAATAGATGGTACCAAAAACTGAGCCCTGAGATGGGCTGGTATGTTTGTTGTTTTCAATACCTCGTAAGGATGTAGACAGGTGACATCTAGCAGGATAAACAATATTTCCTACATAATTTTCTTGAGTAGTTATTTGAAAAATTCAGACTTTAGATGATCTTGCCATATGTCTGCTGTAATACAATAGCCACAACATTCCCATTGGATGGAAATGCATGTTGAACTGTCTGACTTCCTCAAGCACTGTAGCATGTGGTTTGCTAGTGGAATCTGGTGCTTTATGTTGCCTGGAAACTGTACTTTTAAAGTCACTTGAAAAAAAAGGAGCAAATTCCAGACTATACAATTTACTAAGGGGGCTCAGCATTTTCCTTGATCATTTGTTCTTGCAGGAAGGGGGTGACTGAGACACAATCCAGAAGGTGATCTTAGCTGGCAATTGAGGATACATGGTTTGCTTCAGTTTCCTCTCTATGGATGATACCTGTTCATTCAGCCACACACATATTTTTGTAGGTATACATTGGAGGTATATCTGGTTTTATGATGGTGTCAGTTATCTTATTTCATTGACTTAGCAAAGGAAGGTTTCTTGCCCCCATTCTCACATATTCAATATTTCCCTTTTTTTAGCTAAAGTAAACTCATTGGACTGAGTAACACATTTTCAAACAGAGAGAGGTAGAGAACAAGAACAAAGCAAAATATCTGTAAAAACTGAAAAAGGTAACCATGACACACACATAAAGACTGAGATCCTATGGCATGGCTGCCCGATAGGTCCGACCCATCCGTTACCTACCTTTGATGGCGCTGCTCTATCTCCATCGCCTACCGTTAAGAGCCTAGGTGTCGGTTTTGATTCACAGCTGACAATGGAAGCTCAGGTCACTGCTGCCAGCAAACAGGCCTTTTTCCATCTACGACAAGCAAGGCAACTGGCACCTTACCTGTCGGATGAGGCTCTGGCAACAGTCATCCATGCCACGGTCACATCTAGGCTGGACTATTGTAATGCCTTGTATGTTGGCCTTCCTATTTCTATGACCCAAAATCTCCGTATTGTCCAGAATGCTGCAGCCAGGTTACTCACAAAAACGCCCATGAAATGCCATATAATACCAGTGCTGCGGCATCTACACTGGCTCCCAATTGAGTATTGTGGTTTGTATAAGATGTTGGTCCTGACCTTCAAAACTTTATATGGCCAAGGTCCATTGTATCTTAGAGACCGTCTCTCCTTCTCCCATCATTGGAGGTCGCCACGACCATCCCAAAAACGATTTGCTCTATTTACAGGGTCCTAGAGAAGTGCACTTGGAAAGCACCAGACGCAGGGCCTTTTCTATTTCGGCCCCTGCCTTATGGAATTCCTTGCCTCCCTATTTGAGAGCCATGCGTGACTTAGGGCATTTTATCCAAGCACTTAAGACCTGGCTTTTTACTAGAGCATTTGACCCATGTTAATTTTAATATTTGTATGTATGTGTTTTATCCTGTATAATTTATGCAATGTAAATAACCTAGAGCATCTTGGATGGAGGGTGATTAAAAAATAATTAAAGATGATGATGATGATGATGATGATGATGATGATGATGATGATGATGATATGATAAATGTAACAAGTTGCACAAAGAGTGAAGTCAAAGGATATTTGAAATGGGGTGGTGGGGGTGGAGGAACGGCTAATGTCATGGGACTAATTGTAGATGTGCCAAAAAAAAAACACCTCATTTTGAACAATTAAGAAGATGGCATTCATCTTAGAAATAATGCAGCTATGATGCCTGCCTCCATGTGGACCTACTCAGGCCCTAAAGTAAAGATATCCATAAAAATATATATGTTTTATTGACCATAGCATAAAGGCTAATTGAGCAATGGAAATCAATTACCTCTTTTTCTTAGCCTGCTCAGAGGATTTAGTCCTCACACCATTGGAATTGCAAAAAGGGTTTTTGTCATCAACACTTTCTAGTATGCATGTCTTAAAATCAAAGAATAATAGAGTTGGAAGGGGCCACATGGGCCATCAAGTCCAGCCCCCCTGCCATGCAGAAAAAGCACAATTAAAATACCCCTAACAGATGGCCATCCAGCCTCTGTTTAAAAGCTTCCAAGGAAGGAATCTCCTTTCCTATAATTTGAACCCATTGCTCCAAGTCCTAGTTTCAAAGTAGAAAATAAGCTTGCTCACTCTTCCTTATGACATCCTTTCACATATTTATACCTGGCTATCATGACTCCTCTCAACCTTCTCTCCTATAGGCTAAACAGACCCAGTTGCTTAAGACACATAGGGCATGGTCTCCAGACCTTTGATCATTTTAGTCCCCCTCCTCTGGACACCTTCCAGCTTGACAATATTCCCCTTGAATTGTGGTGCCCAGAATTGGACACAGTATTCCAGGTGATGTCTAACTAAAGTAGAATAGAGAGTCACCATGACTTCCCTTGAATACTCCTTTTAATGCAGCCCAAGTTGTATCTAAGAACCTGTCATCCTCCCCAAGGTGTTGTATTTCCTTATCACCTGTTACTGCTGAGAGAACTTGTGATCAATTGTGTAACTTCAGATTAGTAGAGTGATTCACAGAACAATGCCTGGTCCTTTTTCTGTTTCTAAAGGTTACATTTTTCCAAGCATCAGAATTATCCATATTTTTGTATTTTTCCAATGCTGAAAGTGTGTGAAATGTCCAAGGCTTTACATGGTTAGGATGGAAGTTGTTAAACCCTTGTCTCCTTGTATTGCTAATTCATCACACAGATCATGACATTGCTAATTCATCACACAGATCATGTGTGTCTGTGTGTGCAGCATCATTCTCTGAAAGTGAGACCAAAACAATGTTGCATGCTATGTTTGTGGTTTTGACTGTGTTCCAGATGGGAATGGCTGGTATTCCAATTATTTTAAGATATATAAAATATAACAGAGAAACAATAAAACCCACTTGAAAGATGATGAGTAAGAGTTGTTTAATGACATATTAGCAGGCAGCTCAGCTATATAAAAAAATATGTGTGTGTGATGCAGTGGAGACTGTTGTAGGTATGAGAACATTCTGTGGTAACTTAAGAGGTGAAATGTAGGAGATGTCCCATATACTTTTTTTTATGGGGCCATGTATACTCAGGGTAGATCATTCCAAAATATTAATGACTGTGACTGAGCTGCTCTGGATCCAGCATGTACTTTCTGAATCTGAGGCTAGAGTCTATATCAGGCATGGGCAAACTAAGGCCCAGGGGCTGGATGCGGCCCCCTGGGTGCTTACCTCAGGCCCTCCTCATTTTTCCTGTCCTCTTGACATAAGGACACGGTGACCTGCCACGTTCTTATCCCCCCCCCCAAAAAAAAATGGGGGAGGAAGGCATGCAGCAGCTGAGAGTCCTCTGGAGTGCTCTCAGCCACTTTGTGCCTTGCCCTCCTCTCAGCATAATGCCAAGATGACAATCTGAGGATTGGGGGAGGAAGATCGGTGGGAGGATTGGGGCAGTCACCACATGTCCCTCCTTCCTCCTGGCATAAGGATGAGGCAAGCAGCCTTGTCTTTATGCTGGGAGGACAACCTGAGAATGACCCAGGCCCTGCCCTGCCTTCTCCTGGCTTTGTCCTCTCCTGGGCCCTGCCTCTTGTGGGCCCGTTTGGCCTTGGATGTGAATGGCTCCCCTCCCTCATGGCCCAGCCCTTCCAGCCAGGGCCACAAGGAAATAAGCATGCCCATGTCTGCTCTACATGGTCCAGCCCAACATCACGCTGGCCCATCCCCTTGTCACTGTGTTGTCATTACCACCAGCCATGCAGCTCCCTATGTGCATCCCTGGCTATCACTTGTCGCATTGCTGATATCAGAATAGGGCGCTCACACAGTTAGCAAATAGAGGATAGAGCAACCCTCTTCTTCTTTTTAATTACATGGGCACCCTATTCTGAAATCAGAAGACACAATGTGCGATGGACAGGCACTTTCAGGGAACTTCTTGTCCAGTGGGGAGTTGAGGTGGTGACAAGGAAACCAGCCACCCCCTTTAATAATCAACAGTGTCCATCTAAACCAGGCCTGCATAACCGGTAGCCCTTTGGGTGTTTTGGACTTCAGCTCCCAGAGTTCCTGACATTGAAACCGCTGGCTAGAGCTTCTGGGAGTTGGGAAAAAAAACACCTGGAGGACCACCTGGAGGTTGTGCAGGCCTGATCTAGACAGTGGATTGGGCTGACATGGACCCAATCCAGCTGTCCAGGCAGCTGCAAAGCACCAGCATTTTCCAGAGCTTTCTGAAAATGTCAAGGTATCCTTGACTTTACTTAAAACTGGGCAAAATCAAACTAAGGTTCATGTAGCAAGTTCTGGAACAAGCTTTTTTTTGCTTGTCCTAATAGAATTCATACCTTAATTTGAGCCTATTCCTTTTTTCACTGAAAGGCTAAGGAAGTTGTTTATAATATGTGATTACCTTTTCTGACTCTTTTTTTTCCCTGAGAAATTTTCTTACACTTTAGGATGATAGTGGAGGAAAGTCAACCTTCTGTAAAACTGATTTCCTGAAATAGAAGTATATTTTACTTTTGTAGGTGGTTCTGAAACATTTTTCTGTTATGACCAAAGACTTCAGCAGCTTTTGTTAGCCAGAGGTGTGCAGGCTGAAGTTAACAGAAAGCTACTTTCTTTTGTACATTATGAGAACAGTGCTTTACTTTAATGACTTGCTTGTTCCAGCATTGCCAAGTGATACCCCAGTGGACATATTATTTCACATACTGCAGCATCATTTTGAACCTAAGAAAAGTAAGCTGATTCATAGTTTTCTCTTTGTATCAAGGAAGCAACTGATAATGGAATCTGTGACAGCTGATTTACCTTGCCCAAGAAATCTGATAATGCCCTATTAATATTTTACAGTTTCTTCACATAAATGGCTAATTAAGCAAGTTGTGGTTACCAATTATTTTTATTGTTGCTGTTGTTGTGTATTCTTCTTTCAGAGTTTGGGACTTAACATTTAAAATAGACATAGATATTTGTGTGTGTGTGTCAGGAGCAACTTGAAAAACTGCAAGTCTCTTCTGGTGTGAAAGAATTGGCCATCTGCAAGGACGTTGCCCAGGGGATGCCCATATATGTTGATGTTTTACCATCCTTGCTGGAGGCTTCTCTCACATCCCCGCATAGGGAGTTGAAGCTGACAGAGGGAGCTCAACCCGCTCTCCCCAGATTCGAACCGCTGACCTGTCAGTCTTAAGTTCTGCTGGCACAAGGGTTTAACCCATTGTGCCACTGAGAGCTCCTATTAATAGCTAAATTATTAACAACATATACAAGCTAACAATGTAATTAAATTATCAAAAATTATTATTATTATTATTATTATTATTATTATTATTATTATTAACTTTATTTGTACCCCGCTACCATCTTCCCAAGGGATTTGGTGCGGCTGACATGAGGCCAAACCCAAACACAACAACAAAAGCAATAAAATATCAATACAAGCAATTCAAAAGCATAGACAATAAAATACACAAAATTATCAAAAAAGCAACACATAATTAAAACAGTGGGAAGGCCAAATGTAGAGTTAAAATTGAAAATAATGCTTTTTTAATTCTTATTTAAAAAGAAAGTAGCAAATAGGGAGAAAACAGTGCATTGTGCCTCCCAGCAGCGTGCAGAAGAATGAGGAAGTAGTCCATCAAAGGACTTGGTGTCACAAATGAACGATGAAGTGGCAGCTCCCCCTGTGGCCGTAATCGAGCATACCCTCATACAGCCGGAAAAGTTAGAATGTTAAATTGCCTCTATATCTGTCTATATATATTGTATGTCTAAATGGCATTAAATGTTTGCCATGTATATGTGCATTGTAAACCACCCTGAGTCCCCTGCGGGGTGAGAAGGGTGGAATATAAATACTGTAAATAAATAAATAAATAAATAAATAAATAAATAAATAATGCAAGCCCTGTTCTTCTTAAACAATTAATTTTCCAATGCCTGTCATTTTTTAAAAGAAATATCTACTTGTCCATGGAATGATAGCAAAGATAATGCTAATCTATCTAAAACAAGAGTTCCAGAGCTTGGGAAGAGTGATTTGGCATCTGCACTGCCATATAATACAGTTTGAAACAGTATTATAAAATCCGTGTAGACTCACATAGTACAGTTCTGTGCAGTTAAACTGCATTTATGAGTCTACATTAATTGTATAATGGAGTTTTAAACTGCATTGTATGCCATTGTAGATGGGACTTGAGAAAGCTCTCTCCTCTGTTCCTACCTCTTTTAACTGTGAGAATGCGGTCGTTCAAATTACTTTGAACTAAACTGTATGTGATATTGTAGGTCAAAAACAGCAGGTTGAATTATGCCACAAAATAAGTTGGCAGTCAGTGAAGCCACTGCAAAAATAAAATTATCAGCTCCCTGTATTTGTATACCACCCTTCTCAACCCCGAAGGGTCGTTCACAGGGTTGATATGCTCCTTCCTCTTCTCCTTTGTTCTTGTACAACTCTTTTCATACACATACCTTACCACCTATCTACAATCATGTATTTCTTTGTTTATAATTAGTACTAATTCAAACAAGTCAGGATGACATGCGAACATAGACAGAATGTGTTCTGCTTCTTCTTACAATCTACCACAGCTATAGGAGTGAAGTAAACAGCATTCTCAAAACAAAGACAGGAACTATTAGCCAAGCTTAATGCATGATGAATTTTCAAATAGTGCCATAAGGAAACAATTAAAACAGAATGGTTACAATGTTAAAATATCTCACTTTAGATGTGTATGCATTGTGTATGGGTGCATCTATGTTGTAGAAATAACACAATTTGACAGCACTTTAAATGTCATGTCTCAATGCTATAAAATCCTGGAATTTATGGTTTGGTAGAATGCCAGGACTCTTTGACAAAGAAGACATTACAAAAATACAACTCTCATAATTCCATATTTTAAATCATTCCAGTTAAAGTAGTGTCAAACTGCATTAATTCTACAATATAGATGTAACCTATGAGTCCTTTCAAACTGGGAACATAACTAAACACATATTTTCATGCGCTCTAAACACATCTTCACTTTTAGCTGAGAAATAAATGTCATAATAATAATACATCTGGATAACACTACTATCTGTTCTTCATATTTCTGGATTTAATTTTTGACCTTGTAATTTCTTGATGGCAAATAATGAATATATTATTAGGCTAAACCTATTCCTTAATGACCAGAAATCTTCATTTACGGGAGTTTGAGAGTGACCAGAGAAACTATTGTAGTAGGGCCTGTGAGTAACGATGCTAACAGTAGTTTGGGCACTAGAAAGGGAAAACGGGTTACTCAGGAGTAGGAGCCTGATAAGGAGTAACAAAGGAAGAGGATCCGGAATATACTTACTGCTCCTACAGACGAGGACTCATTCATGGGTTTCTCTGGGGATGATGGATCAGCAAGTGAAGAGGAGGAAGGAAACATCATGGATTGGTCTAAGGGAAGGAAAAGGACTTCTCGGGAACAGGAGTCTGATGAGGAGCAACAGAGGAAGAGGATTTGGGATAGACTTAATGCTCCCACAGATGAGGAATCATTCATGGGTTTATCTGGGGGTGATGGGTTAGGGAGTGATGAAGACAGAGATGACACATTGGACTAGACTAAGGTAAAAGAGGTACAAGCTGTATGTGCGGAACCGACGTCTAGTGATACGTTTGTAGGTTTCTCTGATAATCGGGGAATACATCTGAGTCTTGGGCAGATCTAATTTATTTATTTATTTGCTTCATTTATTAACCACCGCTCTCAGCCCTAGGGCGACTCGTGGCGGTGTACAACATAAACAAACATATCATACAATAAACTACCATGACACTATAAACAACATAACAATAATACACTATCATCTAATTACACTAAAAATCCGCTTCGTCTTATCATAGGATCAACCAATCTCGTAGTCTACATTCCATTCCAGTTGTCGTTTCCAGTTGCTGCAGCATTTAGTTAAATGCCTTCTCGAATAGCCATGTCTTCAGGCTCTTCCGGAAGGACATAAGGGAGGGCGCCTGCCTGATGTCAACAGGGAGGGTGTTCCACAGCCGGGGGGCCACCACCGAGAAGGCCCTATCTCTCGTCCCCGCCAGACGTGCCTGTGAGGCAGGCGGGATCGAGAGAAGGGCCTCCCCAGACGATCTCAAGGTCCTCGTGGGCTCATAGGCCGAGACGCGGTCTGAAAGGTATTTTGGGCCGGAACCATTTAGGGCTTTGTAGGTTAGCACCAGCACCTTAAATTGGGCCCGGAAGCAGATCGGCAGCCAGTGGAGCTGGAACAGCAAGGGCGTTATATGCTCCCTGCGTCCTGCTCCTGTTAGTAACATGGCTGCCGCGCGCTGAACTAGCTGAAGCTTCCGGGCCGTCTTCAAGGGCAGCCCCACGTAGAGAGCGTTGCAGTAGTCAAGGCGGGATGTGACCAGAGCGTGTACCACCGTAGCCAAGTCAGACTTCCCAAGATACGGGCGCAGCTGGCGCACGAGCCTAAGCTGTGCAAATGCTCCCCTGGCCACCGCTGAGACCTGGGGGTCCAGGCTCAGCGATGAATCCAGGGTAACACCCAAGCTGCGAACCTGCGCCTTCAAGGGGAGTGCGACCCCATCCAGCACAGGCTGTAACCCTATACCCTGTTCGGCCTTGCGACTGACCAGGAGTACCTCTGTCTTGTCTGGATTTAATTTCAGTTTGTTCGCCCTCATCCAGACCATTACAGCGGCCAGGCACCGGTTCAGGACCTCGACAGCCTCCTTAGTAGCAGGTGGGAAGGAGTGACAGAGCTGGACATCATCTGCGTACAGATGACACCGTACCCCGAAACTCCGGATGATCTTACCCAGCGGCTTCATGTAGATGTTAAATAGCATGGGGGACAGTATAGAGCCCTGAGGAACCCCACAGGTCAAAGGCTGTGGTGTTGAACAGGAGTCCCCCAATAACACCTTCTGGGTACGACCCTCCAGAAATGACTGGAGCCACTGCAAAACAGTGCCCCCAAGACCCATTTCCGCAAGGCGCCCCAGAAGGATACCGTGGTCGATGGTATCGAAGGCCGCTGAGAGGTCCAGGAGCACCAACAGGGACACACTCCCCCTGTCTAGCTCCCGGCGCAGATCATCCACTAAGGCGACCAAGACCGTCTCGGTACCATGCCCCGGTCTGAAACCAGACTGTGCCGGATCCAGATAATCCGTGTCTCTCAAGAATACCTGGAGTTGTGAGGCCACCACGCTTTCCATGACTTTGCCCAAAAAGGGGAGATTGGAAACAGGCCGAAAGTTGTCTAATTTAGTGGGGTCCAATGATGGTTTCTTCAACAGCGGTTTTATAATAGCCTGTTTTAGGCTCGCTGGAATTTTGCCTTCCCGAAGGGAGGCATTGACCACCACCGTTACCCACTCAGCCAATCCCCCTCTGGCCTCCTTTAGAAGCCAGGATGGGCAGGGGTCTAGGATGGACGTGGTGGGTCTCATTCCTCCGAGTATCTTGTCCACATCCTCGGGCTTCACAAACTGAAAAGAATCCATCAAAATAGGACAAGCAGGTGCTTGTGTCACATCCTCGGAGACTGCATTTAACATGGTGTCCAGCCCAGAGCGGATCAAGGCGACTTTGTCTGCAAAGAACCGAGCAAATGCTTCGCAGCGCATGACCGAATTGTCAGGGCTCCCGCCTGAGGTGTTAAAAGAGTTAAAAGACCTCTGACAATCCGAAACAACTCCGCCGGACGGTTTTTTGCAGACGCAAAAGTTTTCTTTGCGGCTTTTATTGCCGCGGCATATGCCCTTAGAAAGGACACAAACCGTGCTCGATTTGACTCGCTTGGGACCGAGCACCACACGCTCTCTAGTTCCCTCTTCCTTCGCTTCATCACTGCCAGCTCCTCAGTAAACCAAGGAGCTGGTTTAGCTCGGCTACTTGAGAGGGGACGTTCCGGAGCGATCATGTCTATCGCCCTGGTCATCTCCCCATTCCAGAGAGCGACCAAGGCGTCGACATGGTCACCTGCCGAGGTGGCGGGGAAATCCCCAAGAGCCGTCAGGAATCCATTCGGATCCATAAGTCTCCTGGGGCGGACCATCTTAATGGGTCCTCCACCTTTGCAGAGGTTAGGGGGCGCAGTAAGCCTAAATCTGATCAGGAAGTGGTCGGTCCATGGCAATGGAGAGATAGACAGCTCCTCCACACCTCCACCCTGCTCCCAACCCTGGCAGAAAACCAAGTCCAATGTATGTCCAGCACAGTGGGTGGGGCCAGATATTTGTTGGGACAGCCCCATGGTTGCCATGGCAGACATGAAGTCCTGGGCCGCTCCTGTGGGGGTCGCCTCGGCATGGATATTGAAGTCCCCCAGCACAAGAAGCCGCTGGGACTCCAACACCAGGCTCGAGACTACCCCCTCTAGCTCAGGTAGGGAGACTGTAGTGCCGCGAGGTGGACGGTACACTAACAGAATCCCTATTCTGTCCCGGTCACCCATCCTCAGGTAGACGCATTCGAAATTTGTGGTCTGCGGGATGGGACTCCTGGTCAGATGGATGTAATCTCTATAGACTACTGCGACCCCGCCTCCCCGTCCTCCGGATCTCGGTTGGTGCTGTACGGAGAAACCTGGAGGGCAAAGCTGGGTAAGATTTACGCCTCCAGCTTCGTCCAGCCAGGTCTCCGTGATGCACGCCAGATCTGCCCGCTCTTCCAGGATTAAATCCTGGATGAAGGTCGTTTTTCCGTTGACAGATCTGGCGTTCAGCAGCACCACCTTCAATCCAGAGGGCCCGCTCACCTGGTTACACCAATTTACCTTAGGAGACCGGTTTGGGATTCTTAATGTGGATGAGCGGTCCGAATTAGGCCGAATTTGAGGTCTCCTTTTCCCGCATCTCCTCCTCCCCACCACGACCTCTATGGGGGCCCCTCGGCTCGTGGAACACCTCCCCCCCTCCATGCCGCTGCCCAACACCAAGGTCTTAGTTTCTGTATTGGTAATTGTTTGGTTTGTTCTAAGTCTTCTATCTAAGTCTTGATAGAAGATGGAGAAGTTGGAGAGATGGGAGTAGGAGTTCATGTGTGGAATCAAGAACAGCTGCAAGGGATAATAACGGGGTGGAGGTCAGCTCATCTTCTGATGATGATGTGTAAGATAAAAGTAGGCTCTGAAATGGGGAATCTTTGCAGATGGCAAGGTATTGGTTTATGTTTGTGCATTGGGTACTTGTCGCTGCCTGTTTTGTGTTGGCATTGGGTCCTGGATCTACAGGTTACTGCTTCTGTTCATGTGTGCTTTCAACTCGGCTTGGATTCTCATGAGTGCGGATTTCCCCCTTCCTTGACTTCGGACCGGTTTGACTACGACGCTGCCTACTTGGACTTTCGAACTTCACTACTTTGGATTCGGCTTGATACGACCTCGGACTTCATTTGACTATACTTTCTTCCCTGCGGCTGTTTTGTTTTTTAACTGAATTAAGTGTCTCTGGTCAAAACTCAAAGGCAAAAACCAGTCCTGGTTCTAAAAGGTAACTGAAGCAATAATCTGGTTTATCCGGAGAAAAGAACCGGATTAAAACAAAGCACTCTGAAAGTCACACAAAATAGCACAGCAAGTAAGCAGTTGAATGTTTTGCCTGAAATGGTCTATCGCAGACTGTAACATTAGCTTTAGACTGTTTCTGTCGGGACACAGATGCCTTAAAGAGCCAGACTCAGAATTAGTTCCAAATAGAGTTTATTAAACAAATGAAAAGGACTCAGAGACACTGAATTAAGTGTCTCTGAGTCCTTTTCATTTGTTTAATAAACTCTATTTGGAACTAACTCTGGTCTGGCCCTTTAAGGCGTCTGTGTCCCGACAGAAACAGTCTAAAGCTAATGTTACAGTCTGCGATAGACCATTTCAGGCATAACATTCAACAGGTGTACACTATGCAGATTGCTGCTCTGTGCACTGGTGCAGTTATTCATGTAAAATTGAACATAAATATATTCATACACCAGTTTCCAGGGGTTAAATTGCTGTTAAAGTATTCAATAGTCTTGAGTAACCAACAGTAAAAATAAGAAGTGTGTGAATTTTGTGTGTGTGTTTTTAAAGTAAGTTACTCTTCATAAAAGCTTCAAACCTACACAGAAATTAGTCCTAGATTTAAATCTCATTGCTATTCCTGATTAGAGTTGAACTAATGGAATTTTACTATTCAGTATTGATTCAATGGGTTTACTCTACTTAGAACTAACAAATAGGGTGCTAGCTTTAATTGGTGAAGTTGCAAAGGGTTGTATGGGAAGCTTACTACATTGGCATAAACCATTATAGATAGAAGTAGTTCAATTGTGTACAGTATTTTTAAAGTTTTCCAGTAGGGTTGGGCGGTTTCGTTCGTTATTTTTGTATTTCATTGTTGATTCGTATTTAAATTAGCTTACGATCCAATATCGAGCCATGCAGGAATAGTGTGAGGAGTAATTAAGAATTGAAACAATTTCCCCATTTTTCGTAATTATTTCGGATGTCTGGTGCAAGTTTTAAAAACTCACCGTTTTCCTCCCCTCTCCCTGGTTGCAAGCGGTCGGCATTTACCCCACTTCCGGGTCCCTGGCCTCCACTTCAGCAGATTAATTTCCTCTCTCCTCCTGCCCGTCACCTCACCCCTCACTCTGGACTGCATTGGGCAAAGAGGACACAGCAGTGCAGCACTCACAGAGACCTGCCTGTTGCCTGCCTAACCTCCTGCCTTCCTGGGCAGGGGTTAAAACTATTATTATTATTATTATTATTATTATTATTATTATTATTATTATTAAGAATGGATGGCCAACTGTCAGAGGCATTTTAATTTGATATCCCCAGCATGAAGATGGAAGGGGGTTTGTGGTTGATATTATTATTATTATTATTATTATTATTATTAAGAATGAGATGTGTGGTCCATCCAAAAACAATCCAGAGTCAGAATGGAGGAGTCAACACTCACACAAATCCTTCTTCCTGGCCCAACAGTTTAAAACTATTATTATTATTATTATTATTATTATTATTATTATTAAGAATGGATGGCCATCTGTTAGGGGTGCTTTAATTTGATATTCCCAGCATGAAGACAGAAGGGGGTTTGTGGTTGATATTATTATTATTATTATTATTATTATTATTATTATTATAAGAATGAGAGGTGTGGTCCATCCAAAAACAATCCAGAGTCAGAATGGAGGAGTCAACACTCACAAGAATCCTTCTTCCTGGCCCAACAGTTTAAAACTATTATTATTATTATTATTATTATTATTATTATTATTAAGAATGGATGGCCATCTGTCAGGGGCATTTTAATTTGATATTCCCAGCAGAAGGGGGTTTGTGGTTGATATTATTATTATTATTATTATTATTATTATTATTATTATTATTATTATTATTTATTGAGAATGAGATGTGTGGTCCATCCAAAAACAATCCGGAGTCAGAATGGAGGAGGATATAGGGCCTGCCTGGAAGGGCCCCTAGACCCTTTGAGACTGTCCTTATATCCCAAGATCCAATCCAGGTTATCTGCTTTGAACTGGATTATATGAGTCTGCACTGCCAGATAACCTGGGATAAACAGAAAACCTGGGATCAGACCTTGGGATATAGGGCCTGGATCGGATCTTGGGATATAATAGTTTTAAACTGTTGGGCCAGGAAGAAGACCTTTAGCTGTGTTTAGACAACCCATTTTAAAGCGTTTTAAAGACTGGATTCATGTGAGTGCTGCCTCCTCCATACTGACTCCGGATTGTTTTTGGATGGACCACACATCTCATTCTCAATAAATAATAATAATAATAATAATAATAATAATAATAATAATATCAACCACAAACCCCCTTCTGCCTTCATGCTGGGAATATCAAATTAAAATGCCCCTGACAGATGGCCATCCATTCTTAATAATAATAATAATAATAATAACAATAATCATAATAATAGTTTTAAACTGTTGGGCCAGGAAGAAGGATTCTTGTGAGTGTTGGCTCCTCCATTCTGACTCTGGATTGTTTTTGGATGGACCACACATCTCATTCTCAATAATAATAATAATAATAATAATAATAATAATAATAATATCAACCACAAACTCCCTTCTGCCTTCATGCTGGGAATATCAAATTAAAGTGCCCCTGACAGATGGCCATCCATTCTTAATAATATTAATAATAATAGTTTTAAACTGTTGGGCCAGGAAGAAGGATTCTTGTGAGTGTTGACTCCTCCATTCTGACTCTGGATTGTTTTTGGATGGACCACACATCTCATTTTTAATAATAATAATAATAATAATAATAATAATAATAATAATATCAACCACAAACCCCCTTCTGTCTTCATGCTGGGAATATCAAATTAAAGTGCCCCTGACAGATGGCCATCCATTCTTAATAATATTAATAATAATAGTTTTAAACTGTTGGGCCAGGAAGAAGGATTCTTGTGAGTGTTGACTCCTCCATTCTGACTCTGGATTGTTTTTGGATGGACCACACATCTCATTTTTAATAATAATAATAATAATAATAATAATAATAATAATATCAACCACAAACCCCCTTCTGTCTTCATGCTGGGAATATCAAATTAAAATGCCCCTGACATATGGCCATCCATTCTTAATAATAATAATAATAATAATAATAATAATAATAATAATAATAGTTTTAAACTGTTGGGCCAGGAAGAAGGATTCCTGTGAGTGTTGACTCCTCCATTCTGACTCCAGAATGTTTTTGGATGGACCACACATCTCATTCTTAATAATAATAATAATAATAATAATAATAATAATAATAATAATATCAACCACAAACCCCCTTCTGCCTTCATGCTGGGAATATCAAATTAAAGCACCCCTAACAGATGGCCATCCATACTTAATAATAATAATAATAATAATAATAATAACAACAACAACAACAACAACAACAACAACAACAACAAACCCCCTTCTGCCTTCTTGCTGGGAATATCAAATTAAAGCACTCCTAATAATAATAATAATAATAATAATAATAATAATAATAATAATAGTTTTAAACTGTTGGGCCAGGGTTTAGACAAGCCGTTCCAAAGCGTTTTAAGGACTGGAGTTTGGTTTTGGTTAATTTTATCACCAACAGTCAACAACAGAGGGAGAGGGAAGCTTCAGAAGTTCCTCCTGTCCTGTTTGGAGGTTTTTTTCACATCGTGTCCGCCATTAACGAATCAATTCGTATATTTACAAAATTTTGTAAATATAGAAATTTTAAAATCTCAAATTTCGAAAGTATTTAGAATTTAGAAACGCTAGCGCTCTCTGGAAACGAATCGAGTTTAGAAACAAATTTTTCCGTGGTTACCCAGCCCTATTTTCCAGCTATTAAAATACTATCATGAAATATTTAATGAAAAATAAAAATGCTAATGAAGGTCATAAATATTTGCTGACTAGAATGTATTTAAGAAGAAAAATGAAAGTAGAAAAAGACAGCACTTTGGATAACTATACATTTTAAGTCTTATGCAATTCCCCATTAAAAATAGGATAAAATGGGGCCAAATAGATTTCTATGTAGCTTTGTAGGCCTAACTTGAACACTTTTTGGGCTTAAAGAAGCTGCTGGATGAAGGCTATTTTGAGTGAATATATTTCTGTTATTCTCTGTCTTGTCTAGTTTGTGTTTCTTAATTCACACACCTCCTTGAACTGTTATTCTTTCTTCATACAAATTTACATTAAATTCCATAAATAATTCTATCCAAGTGCAACTTTGTGTTTTTGAAGGCTTTCATGGCTGGAACTGCTGGGATGCTGTGAGTTTTCTGAGCTGTATGGCCATGTTCCAGAAGCATTCTCTCTGGAATTTCACCTACTTCTATGGCAGGCATCCTCAGAGGTTGTGAGTATTGTTGGAAACTAGGCAAGTGGCATTTATATATGTATGGAATGTCCAGAGTGGGAGAAAAAACTCTTGTCTGTTTGAGGCAAGTGTGAATGTTGATATGGGAGAAGCCAGGAGGAAAATCCCTCAACCCCCCCCCCCCATCTCCTCATGTGCCATTTCCTCATGCCAGGAAGATGCAAGGAGGGAAGTCATGGTGCCAGATGCTTTTTAATTCACTTTTAAGGTTTAAAATGGGGTCAGGGGGATAGGCTCTATTCCACACTTTGGGGTCCAGGAGCCCAAAAGCTTCACAATGGAAATGGAGACTCACCCCCAGCTAGTCCCAGGAATACCCAGAAGTGAGTCTTCACAAGCCCAATACCCCATTAGATAGATTATCTGGAAAAAAAGAAAAATCAGTTTTAAGCATGTGCTACATTTATTATTCTTTTATCTCTCCAATATCTTCCTTCCTCCTTTGTATAACATAAAACCAGAGGCTTTGTGGCATATTTGTGGATATCTGCTTGCTTCCACTTGCTTCAAAGCATTTCCAACTTTTGGTGACCCTAAGGAAAACATATAATGGAGTTTTATTGGTGAGATTTGTTCAAAGAGGAGAAGAGGGAGGCTCAGGCCCCATCCACTCTGCTATACAACGCAGCTTGAAAATGACTTATATGATCTATGTAGACCCCTATAATGCAAATTAACTTCACTGAACTGCATTATATGGGTCTACACTGACCATATAATGCAATTTAAATGTAGATCAGATCTCGGAGAGTGTGACTTGTCCAAAATCACCCAGTGGGCTTCCATGGCCGAGTGGGAGTTAGAACATTTTTTGTAAAGTCCTAGACCAATACTCAAATCAGTACATCACATTCGCTTTGCTTCCACTACATCCTACTTACATGTTTTTTAAAAACATGTAAAAAACATCTAGTGCTGGAACTCACATTTGTAGTACAATCCCATGAGTTCTTATTATGAGTGACTCTCTCACTTTGTCTCTGCACATGTATGCCTGCACACACACACACACACACACACACACACACACACATGTGCATATTAGTGATTCATTGCATATTTCTGGGACCCAGGACAACCTTGGGAGAAGTGAGGTCAGTTTGCTTTTTTAATCACCTATATATAGAAAGTGATGGAATCTTACCTCTCTAAACACATCACTATCCATTCAAATACTAGGTCACTTTGTTTTCCAAGGATTGCTTTCCTGCATTTGGTCACTGCCAAATGCAGGACATCAAGAAACATTTATTCACACTACAATGAGTAATTACAGTAAGAGCTACCCCAAGTTTCAGACTACATACATCAAATATAAACATATAAGTAATGGGTGTATAGAGGGAAGGAGGGGGACTGGCCCCAAATCCTTGTCCAGGTGCAATTCTGTGCACATCATCACTATGATTAAACATGACAACATATGTGATGATGAAATCTCCCCTGAGTCTGTTGGAGGCCATTATGGCAGGCACACTATTCAATATGAAAACATTGCTGAGTAACTACAGGGACATGAGTGAAAGTATGTAGATAGTTTTGGCCAGGAATAATATGCTGGAGCCCCCAGACTGATAAGCAAAAAATAAAAAATAAAAAATCCCCAAATCAGATACAGTATCACTATATAAAATACATTTTTCATTGTCAAAGTAGATGATGCTTATGGTATGTCAAATCAACTATAAAATCGAAATAAAGCAGATCTGAAAACAATTAAGGATGGGAATACTATTCACCAAGTCTCTGGATAAGGGGTGTATATAGGCTCATAGACTAATTTATTTTCTCCCATGATTGTCCCAGTAGGAGGGTTGAGAGTTCAGCTAAAACACTGCCCAGCAATTAAGCTTAATATTTCAGCTATAAATCTGGATTCAATACCACATTCCTATTAAGCAAGACTTAGCTGAAGTAGCAGAGACAATTCACTGTATTTTAGACTGTGATGTATTAGATTAGCATCAATAATCTAATTCCCCAACAGTAGTGGTAGACAACTTCCTCTGGGATCCATTTGTATTGGGATCAGCAATGGTAAATAACGTTGGAAGACTTGTCAAAGCAAGTGCTCTTTTTCTGTTGATATTTTTAAACAATCACATACATGCTGAGTTACTAGTGAACCAATAACTCACCTAACTTGTACTGCCTGACACATTGTGCATCCTCCCCTTTGTTCCCCCATTGACACATTGACACTGCAATAATTGTATTCCAATTCCTAGGGGCAATGCCCCTCCCCCATTATGTTGACGGGAAGTATATTTCTTAAGTCAGAGAGGTATGCTTGTGGAAAATTACATTTCCCAAACCCTTTGCACTTGCAGTGCAGTTGTAGCAATAATATATGTATAAAACAGGAGCAGGGAAAGAAAAGTAGTGGTGAGGGAAACATAAAATGCTCAGTGTTGAACCACTTTAAAATTCCTATCTAATCTAACCACCTGCTTCCTAAAGTGGTAAACAACATACCTTTTGGGGATCTACTGATTGAACTTACGATTACACACATTGTTGCTTCTCACCAATTAGTACTCAATAGTCAACCTCCCCTTAATATCTAGGCCAGGTATCCTCAAAATGTGGCCGTCCAGTTGCTTGGGCCTCCAACTCCCAAAAGTCCTAACAAGCTTGTTCAATTGTCTTGAATTCTGGGAGTTGAAGGCCCAGACAGCTGGAGGGCTACAGTTTGAGGATGCCTGATCTAGGCTATTAAAAATAATTGAACAGTAGGCTTGGATAACTTTTTTCTATGGATGAGTTATCAAGGCTTTACAATCAGGCTTCAGGTCTGATTATGAAATTGAAGTTTTGGACATCTTGGTGAGTGAGTTGTGATAGGAACTAGACATGAGGAGCATATCTCTCCTGGTTCTGCCTCATCTGTAAGTGACTCTCACTATCATTAGCCATGGCATCTTTATGTTTCACCTCTTTCAGATGGGATTTAAGAGCAATGTTTTGTAGTATTTTGCAGTGGTTCTGGTACTTTTTGGAGAGGTGAAATCCCAAGGCAGTTCCTGGGAAGTTGCTTTTCAGTCCTTTTCAGTGCTTTTCAGTCCTTGTCCATCCTTGTCCATCAACAGCATGGGATGCACAATTTTGCACCCCATGCTGTTGAACACTTACATAAATGTGCTGAGGCAAAAAAGTTCATCCAGATTTTTAGGTTCAATCTTACCAATACACTGATGACACCCAAAACACTTTTCCATCTAATTTCAAAGATATCACATCAGTTGTCTCCGATCAGTAATGAACAATATAAGGACCTTAATCTAAAGAAAACAGAGGTGCTCTTAGTCAAAAGACTGACAAGGAATAGGGATTCAACCTATACGGGATAGGATTACATTCTTCTTGAAGACGCAGGGCTACATATTGGGGAGATTACTGGAATGATAATTAAGCCTAACAAATCCAGATTTGTGATGGCACAACTAAAACTGCCATGCCAACTGCACCCTTTCCTGGACATTTCAGATTACACCCTTGATTATCATAATATGAAACTGTAATTTGGTATTTCAATATTCTTTATTGATTTTCGGTTGTAACATCGAAAGAGGGGGAACAATACGTAGATAGGAAAGCTTTGAAAGTCTAAGACATTAAAATCTAAGATGGGGTAGAATACATAGGGAAAGTAGTGAGGGATGGGGGGAGGGGAGAGCGGGGGAGTGCAAGTCTGGAGGGAGGGGGAAGAGGGAAGTAGGGGGGGGTGAGTTACTGGTCACTTCCGTTTGATCCACAGAGGAGTAGTGTGTTATGGAATGAGTCAGTTGTCAGTTGTTGGTTTAGATTCAAAAGAGAATTCCATGTTTCCTGTTGTTTATGTAAATTATCCTTATTGTTGTTGGCCTATTATTTCTGAATGTTCTTTGGGTATTCCTTACAGTGGTTCCAGTTGGTCAAAGTCTCCTTATTCTGATTTTTCATTAAGCACGATAGTCTATCCAAATCCATGAATTCTATAACTTTTTTGATCCAGTCGTCAGTCGTTGGGGTTTCTTTAGTTTTCCACTTTTGGGCTATTAATATCCTAGCTGCCGATGCGAGGTAAAAAAAGATTTTTTCCTCATTTTTATTCAGGGCGAAGTCTGTTATGTTGAGTAGATAAAACTCCGGCTTCATTGTTAGTCTTGTTTTGATTATCTTTTGTATATGTTTGTGGACAGTTAACCAAAATTTTTGAATTTCCTTGCAGTCCCAGAACATATGATAGTAAGTTCCATTCTCTCTCCTGCACTTCCAGCATAGGTTGTTCTGGTTTTTATTGATTTTGGATAGCAAAGATGGTGTTAGATGCCATCTGTAAAACATTTTGTGACAATTCTCTATGATGGTGGTAGCTTTAGTAAATTTATTATTCTTTTTCCAGGCTTGCTCCCATTCTCTGAGTCGTATAGGTCTTCCCAAGTCTCTCGCCCATTTGTTCATAGTTTCTTTTATCAATTCTTGTTCATTGCTCCATTCGAGCAGGCATCTATATAATATCGTGATCACCTTTTTTTCTTTTTTCATTATTTTTTCCCAAACGGTATCAGACTCATTAAATCCTTTTTTGCAGTCTTCCTTGTAGCATTCTTTTGCTTGTAAGTAGTGGAACCAACCCAATTCCTCTTCTGATTCCCTGAGTTCGTCTATAGATTTAAGACGCCATTGATTGTAGTCTTTTGTTATTAGTTGGTAATAATTAAGCCATCTATTCCTGGGTAGTTCTTTCTTATGGAAGGCCTCCGATGGCGACACCCACCTGGGTGTTTTCGTATAAAAATAGTTCTTATACTTTTTCCATACCTTTAGGAGCGCTGATCTGATATAATGGTTATTAAATGATCTTTCTACTTTGTCTTTCTCATACCAAAGGTATGCGTGCCATCCTCTTCTGGTATCCCAGCCTTCTAAAATTAGAATCCTCTTGGGCTCAAGAGAAGCCCATGCCACAGTCCAAGATAGGGCGCACGCCTCAAAGTACAGCAGTAGGTCCGGCATTGCCAGACCTCCTCTGCACTTCGCATCGGTAAGTGCTTTAAATTTGACCCTAGGTTTCTTCCCATCCCAGACGAAACTCAGAATATCCTTGTTCCATTTTCTGAAACATGTGTTGTTTTTGATGATCGGTATCATCTGAAATAAGAAGATCATCTTAGGAAGTACACTCATTTTGACAACTGAGATTCTTCCTAGCCAAGATAGGTTAAGATGTTTCCAGTTTTTAAATTTCTTCCGGATGTTTTCCCATGTCTTCTCGTAATTATCTTTGAACAGGCTTGCGTTTGATCCCGAGATGGTAATTCCTAGATATTTAAACTTCTTAACTGTTTCCAGTCCCGTCTCTTCAGTAATTTTGGCCTTCTTCTCTGCATTAACATTTTTGGTTAGGATTTTGGATTTATTTCTGTTTATCTTGAGGCCCGCTAATTGTCCAAATTTTTCTATCTTCGATAGCCATTTAGAGACAAGCTCCGCTGGATTTTCCATGATGCATACAACATCATCTGCGAAAGCTTGGACTTTGTATACCTCGGAGGCAATCTTTGTTCCTTTCAGAGTGTCATCAGTTCTTAGGTCATCTAGAAGGATTTCCAGGACCAGTATAAACAATAGAGGGGACAAAGGGCAGCCTTGTCTGACTCCCTTCTGTATATTGATTTTATCTGTGTGTTGACCGTTTACAATTATTTTTGCCGATTGATTGGAGTAGATAGATTGTATTACGTTTATTATCTGATATCCTGCATCCATTTCTTTTAATGTGTGAATTAGGAAGTCCCAGCTGGTATTGTCGAACGCCTTCTCGGCGTCTACAAAGAGAAGGCCTACTTCCTTTTGTCTGTTCTTCTCGTAGTATTCTACAACATTTAGGATGCACCTTATGTTGTCCCTCATTTTCCTGTTGGGGAGAAATCCCCTTTGGTCATCCTTGATTCTTACTTTAAGTACTTCTTTAAATCTGTTGGCAATGACGCTTGCGAAGATCTTATAGTCACAGTTGAGTAGTGAAATGGGATGATAATTTCTGACATTCGTAGAGTCTGTATTATCTTTATGGAGCAGTGTTATGAAGGCTTCTTTCCATGATTCCGGCATTTCCTTCCCTTCTCTTGTATTGTTCATAATCTCATTTAGATATGTTACTAGTTCTTCTTTGTGAAGTTTGTAGTATTGTGCCGGGAAGCCATCCGGCCCTGGGGCTTTGTTGCCTGGTGTATCATCTATTGCTTTTATTTTTTTTCTCTTTTTTAGTTTCTTTACCTAGGAAAATAAGCTAACGTCACACTTGCTAGAAAGCATACTTGAGCCGAGCCAACTAAATAGGACTATACAAATAGAACTAACCCTAACTTTTAACGGACAATAAAGGACTTGAAGAAGCATAGTATCACTAACTTGGAGAACGCAAGAGATAAGAGCATAGCTAAATGCCTGCACATTGACCACGTGAGTAAACCAAGCCTCAATTTCTATTCATTCTTTTTAGTTTTGTCTTTCATTCAATTGTAATTCTAACAGAGAAATAATTTTACAATAATACAATATACAATTACACAAATAGAAATAATTATACAATTATACAATACTGCCACAGATATATATCTACACATGCATATATATATATATATTAGTGTTAAGAACTTATATTGGATATGTAAATAAAACCCAAGCTTTGTCTAGCAATATACTAAGATTCAAGTGTAACGCAAGAAGTGTCAATTAGAGGAAATAACATACAACAATTTAATTTATTTGAATACATTTTGTTACTTAAATATTGAGAAAACAAATGTGATATAAATAACTTATGTGAGGCAGGAAGACACTAAGAACCAGACGAACCAGAACAAGCAGACTTAAGAATAAATTAACCTAAGAAGCACAAGAAAGCTAAATGATATCACTTTGAACTTATTAGAAGTGTATCAATTGAACTTAAAGTAAGAAAAATAAGACAACTAGTCAACAAGAAGAAAAAGCAACTAGAGATGGAAAAACCTAATATAGCAAAACAAAGTAAATTACTGACTTTAAGACGACACTCGATACAAGGCGAACCACCCCCAAAAGAAAATGAGCTATCCTTACAGGACGTAATGGCGCAATTAGTAAAAATACAGGAAACCCAAGTGAAGATGCAGGAGGCACAAACTAAAATACAAGAGACCCAAGAAAAAATGAAGACCTCACAAGAAAACCAACAGGCCAGGATGGAAAAACTGATACAGGAGGAAATGGGAAAAGTGAAAGAGGAGATCAAAGAAGAGCTGTCAACTTTCAAAAAAGAATTAGATGGAATGCAAAATGAAATTAGTATAATGAAAAAGGATAGCCTAGCTCAGAAAAAAACCCAGGAGAGATCCACAAAAAGATTGGACACACTGGAAGCAATATCAACTAGAATCACTAGACAGCAAGAGATGATGGAAATAAAGGAGACTGAGTACCAATTGAGAATTAGGAATATTGAAGAGGACGAACAGGAAAATTTAAGAGGCATAATAGCAGAAATAACCTCCAAAATATTAAACAGACCAATAGAAGAGATGGACTCAAGCATAGACAGAGTATATCGGGTACAAACTAACTACGCCAAGAAAAACGGAACGCCACAAGACATAGTAGTACATTTAATAAGGAAACACCTAAGAGATCAGATACTGAAAAACAACGCCAAACAACCGACATACTATAAAAGTAAAAAGATTGCCATTATAAGAGAGGTACCAGCTGTCACCATGAGCAAGAGAAAGCCATACTACTTTTTAACTGACGAACTCAAGAAACAACAAATCAAATTTAGATGGGAAAGGAACGAGGGGTTAATGGCAACTGTAAAAGGAGAAAAGGTGTGGATAACATCAGTGAATAAGGCGAAAGTACTTTACCAAAAAATTACCAGAGGTCAAGACCAAGATAGCAAAACCCATAGGAGGGACCCACCTAGAAATGATGATGCTGAGTTGGAAGAAAAGGACATAGAACCCATGTATGATTCAGAAGAATCTGGAATGAAAAAAAGGAGAAAAAAGGGCTAGACATACGTCTCCGGAGGAATATGCCAAACAATACCCTAGAAATCAAATAAGGAAGGACTTGATAGACTCTAATATTAAAGATGGAACTGAGGATTGTGTCTAATAATGTCAACGGATTAAATGCACCCAATAAAAGAAAATCTATTTTTCACCAACTCAAAAGTCTTAAGTGTGACATTATTGCGATCCAAGAAACACATATAGCACAAAAACATAGTGCACATTTAGAAAATAAACAACTGGGGAAACTATTATACTCCTCCGCACTAGAAAAAAAGAGAGGAGTAGCTCTATATATAAAAGAAAGTCTAAGACCAGAGCTAGCCTTCAAAGACAGCGAGGGGCGGATGATAGGAGCTAAAATACAAATTAACAATTTGAACATACTTGTATGTAATATCTATGCCCCCAATGGAGCAAAAACCCCATTTGTCAAACAACTGAGAAGTAAAATAACAGAACATCTGTGCGATAATCTGGTGGTGTTAGGCGACTTCAATGGGGTGCTGGATAATAGGATGGACAAGACAGAGAAAAAAGCGAAATGTGGAATGCTCCAGCAAAATTTTCTACAACTGAAAAAAGACCTAGGCCTGCATGACATCTGGAGGCTCAAAAACCCAGAAGCAAAAGATTATACTTTCTATTCAGCAAGACATCATACCTGGACCCGCATAGACATGTGTTGGATAACCAGTTTGTTAGCAGTTAAAACCAAGAAAGCTAAAATACTCACAAGAACTACCACCGACCACTGCCCGCTAAAAATAGAAATAAGAATTGGCACGCGAAGCAGGAGATGGAAACTGAATGAAACCCTAATAAAGCAAAAAGAAGATATAGAACTTAGTAAAAAAACACTAAAAAACTTCTTTGAGAATAACATAGATAAAGGCACTAGACTGGAGATAGTATGGGAGGCCAGCAAGGCAGTTATGCAGGGCCATTACATCCAACAGGGTGCTATTAAAAATAAGAAAAGAAGAGAAGAGGAGAAGCTGGCAGCAAAACTACAAGAGAAAGAGAACCAACTTAAAAAGCAGCCAAAAAACAAAAAAGTACTCCTGGAAGTTGATCTGCTAAGAAAAGAAGTGAATGCAGCTCAGATAAATCTAATGGCCCGAAATCTGAAATATTTAAAAGCACACTATTTTTCAGAGGCAAACAAACCGGGTAAGTTCCTAGCAAGGAAACTGGCCAGGAAAAAACAGCAAAGAATGATAACACTGATAGCTGAAAAGGGAAAAAACTACACAAATGAAAGAGATATTGCTAAGCAATTTAGAGAATTCTACAAAAAACTCTACAAAAAAGACTCGGTTAAAAAAGAAGATATAATTGCATTCATTTCGGATCAAAAAATACCTAGAATCTCCGAAAAGGAAAGAGAGTTCCTAAATGCACCGATTAAAGAGGAAGAGATATACAAAGCAATATATGAAACTGTAATTTGGGACTAACTTTGGAAACTATTCAAAAACTTCAGTAGGACCAAAATGTCTATTTATTTATTTATTTATTTATTTAAAGCATTTATATTCCGCTCTTCTCATCCCGAAGGGGACTCAGGGCGGAGCACAACATATAAACGGCAAACATTCAATGCCAAAGCATATTAGACCATACACATAGAAAAGTATTAAAATCATTTATCTTGATGTTAAAATCCACTAGTTAAAACTGTCTCAACAACCATATCGAATTTGGTTGTCATACTAAAGGTTCCTATCACTGCCTCATTGCACAGTCCCAAAGGCTCAGTCCCACAGTCACGTTTTTATCATCCTTCTGAAGGACAAGAGGGAGGGGGCTGACCTGACCTCATTAGGAAGGGAGTTCCATAGTTCCAATGTTGCTGACATGCTGCTGAAATTACTTACATGTAACTCTCTTCTTCTGGTTACCAGTCCACCTCTGAACAAAACTCAAAGTGCTTGTCATGACCTTTTAAAGCCTCACACAGGTGAAATTCAGACTACCTGAAGGACCATGCCACTCTATATCCACTCGCACATGTACAAAGATATTTGGTGGAGACCTTTGTCTTGGCCCCTCCATTATCACAAGTCCAGTGTTTGCTCCAATACCTCCCTTTCATGGGAGATTAGGTTCTCCTTTTTCAGAGTGTTTTTTAATGTGTTGTGCTATGTTCTAATATGTTTCAAATTGTTTTCATCCTTTACTTATATCTAAATATACTTTGTTTTAATTTGTTGTGGGTGTCATCAAATATGCATTCTGAACCTGGTGACTGGATTATTCTGTAATGTCAATTGCAAAAATTCAGTAGCCCTGAAAACTATAAGTAGAACACTAAAATCTTAATATTGGGACCGGACAAATTGTATTTCCACATCTGCTCCTTTGATAATCTGGAATTCTGTCATATTCATGCATCTCATGGCCTAGTTCAGATCATCCCCTGACTACTTGGTGACAGAGAGGCCCTGCTGCTATAAGAGCTTCATAAATCCAGTTTTTCCTCCCCTCTCTCTCCCCCTCAAAAGTTCCAGATACTGACAAATCATGTCTTTGCCTCTTGCCACAGGAACAGACACCCTCTTTTACTGGAACATGCAACTCCTACAGAATTGAATACGGCCATAGATAAAGCTAAATTAAATAAAGCCCCAGGTCCAGACGGATTCTCCGCCCTGTTTTATAAGGTATATAAAGAAGAATTAGATCCGTTATTGCTATCTACAATGAATCAAGTACTCCAAAAAGGAGAGATGCCAGGGTCCTGGGAGGAAGCTACAATAGTTCTCTTACCTAAACAGGACAGAGACTTGGAGCAAATAAAGAACTATAGACCAATTTCATTCATTAACAACGATTATAAATTATTTGCGGAAATCTTAGCAAACAGGTTGAAACAAATTCTAGCTAAAATAATACATGGGGATCAAGCAGGCTTTCTTCCAGGCAGACATCTAAGTCAAAATGTGAGAACGGTGATAGATATATTAGAGTATGCTGAACAAGACCCAAGCAGAGAAATTGCATTATTATTCTTAGATGCGGAGAAAGCATTTGACAACGTGCAATGGGACTACTTGATTAAAGTATTGGACCACTTTGGAGTGGGTCCGTATTTCAGAAAGGCCATAGGAGCCATTTACTCAAAACAAAGGGCTAAACTAAAAATAAATGACCAAATGTCAAGTTATATAGAAATTCAAAAAGGAACAAGACAAGGCTGTCCCCTATCACTGCTATTGTTTACTTGGATATTAGAAATCTTGAACGGAAGAATTAGAGAAGCAAGTGAAATCAAAGGAGTTAAGGTAAAAGGGTATGAATTTAAAGGGAAAGCATATGCAGATGACGTGGTTTGTTTTTTAACAGACCCTTTAAGAAGCACGCATACTTTATTGGAGATTATCAATAAATTTAGCACTGTGTCAGGTTTTAAAATTAATAAAGAGAAATCAGTATTTCTAACTAAGAACTTATCTACAAGAAATATTGCTAAATTGGAGAAACTAACTAATTGTAAGGTAGTGCCAAAAGTAAAGTATCTTGGAATATGGCTTTCCAATGAAAATAGTAAACTTTATCAAAATAATTATGACAAAACGTGGAAGGAGATCAAAAGAGACCTTGTAAACTGGCAAAGACTTCAACTTACCTGGTTAGAGAGGGTAGCGGTTATAAAAATGATGGTATTACCTAAAATGTTGTTTTTGTTTCAAAACTTACCGATTATCAAGGGAGTAAAGGTTTTCAAAAAATGGAAGAGAGATTTGGTCAATTTCATTTGGAAAGGCAAAAAAGCCAGAATTGCTTATAGGAACCTTATTGATGGGAAAGTCAGAGGGGGCTTGGCTCTGCCAGACCTCAGATACTATTATGAAGCAGCCAACTTTAGTTGGCTAAAGGATTGGATCAGACTGGAAAATAAGGAACTGCTTAACTTAGAAGGACATAATCTAAGATATGGATGGCATGCCTATCTATGGGATGAAAAGGATAGGGTGAATAAAGATTTCAATAGACATATAATAAGAGCCAGCCTTTTGGCAACGTGGAAAAGGTACAAGAAGGGGATAGAGCCAAAAATCCCCTTATGGCTGCATCCACTGGAAGCTGTGCAGAGACCGGCCACACATACTGAATCTAGAACTTATGAGGAATATTTAGTTAAAGAGAAAGGGCAATGGACACTGAAAGGTAGAGAAGAATTGGGGATAAAAGATTGGTTTTGCTTCTTTCAATTGCATGATAGGTTTAGGAAGGACGTAAAGGTAGGAATTGCCTCTAAAAAGTCAGAGTTAGAACTTATCTTTGAGAAGGGCAACAAAGGCCTCATATCCAGGCTCTATAAATTTATTTTAGAATACAATTTAATAGATAACCAGATAAAAACTGTTATGATTACGTGGTCCAAAGATTTAGGTAGAAATATTGATTTGGAGGAATGGGAACATTTGTGGAAAAAGGGGTTTAAATTTTCAGTGGCCAGCTCAATTAGAGAAAATATGTTTAAAATGTTTTATAGAACCTACATAACTCCAGAATTAATGGCTAAAATAGAGAAAACAGGACAAGGAACTTGCTGGAGATGTAAGAAGGCGAAGGGTTCATTTTTCCATGTATGGTGGATGTGTAATATAGTTAAAGAATTTTGGGAAAAAGTGGTGAAGGAAACAAACAATATGATTAACAAAAAAGTTAAGAAAAACCCAGAAATGTGCCTTTTAGGATTATTTAGAATGCATATCAGTGCAGGAGATGAAGAAATTTGTCAATATTGCTTTGTTGCGGCAAGACTAATAATAGCCAAAACTTGGAAAGGGGAAAAAGAGTTATCTATTAATGATTGGAGAGATAAATTAGCAGACTATATCCAAATGGCCAAGCTGACAAATAGCAGCAGAGGAGGAGATAATGAAGAATTTGCAAATAAATGGAGGCTGGCACTTGGGTATTTAGAAAAGAAGGCAAAGGTAAACTTGAAGATTGCCATAAAGGGGATTCAGTGAAAGAAGATATTTGGGTAGTTGTTGTTTAGGAATGCGATCCTGTTTTGAGGGGTTTTGGAGGTCAGGGGGTGGGGTTCACGGGTGGGGGATAGAGGGTTGTGCAATGTTAAGGTATAAATAATTGTACAACCAAATCTGATTGTACATGTGTTTGATGAGCGCTGAATGTTGACTCTTTTGTAAAAAAAATTGCATATGTTTTCTGTTTATTTTTTTTCTTTTGTTCGTTTGTTTAGTTTTCTGCATACACTATGAAACAATAAAAATATATTTTTTAAAAAGAACATGTATAGTTTTTGGTGGGTGGACACATTTCAGTCTTACAACAAAATCCTGCTGGTGGTTTGATTGAGCCATAAGAAATACAGCTTTCATTGCAGATACCCATACATACATTTTCCTATAGCATTTGTATTTGTACGGAAATAGCATCCACTTAGGAATGTAGGCCTTCTCTTATTCCTGAATGGGAGAACAAATAATTTTAGCCCCTTCTCCCTACTTTGTGAGAATATATGGATTTCTCACATTTGGACTTTGGTAGGGAAAATGTGTTTCTTGGACATACACCAAGCACAGAAAATACACGTGGGTGAGGGTGCAGTAAATATGGATTCTGCACAAAAATAAATTTATTCCTGCACCTATCTTTTTATCTATCTATTATCTGTTTATCCACCTACCTGTCTAGAGTCCCCTTGGAGAGATAGGGCAGAATATAAATAAAGTTATTTATTTTATTTATTTTAGAACAGGCCTCTTCAACTTGTGGCCCTCCAGATGTTTTTGCCTCCAACTGCCAAAAGCCCTAGTCAGCTTGTTCCATGATCAGGAATTCTGGGAGCTGAAGTCCAAAACACCTTGAGGGCCACAGGCTGAAGATGTCTACTCCAGAGCAAAGAAAACATATGCAGGAAAAAGGCACATGTTTTTTCTATGCAGATATCTATGTATTTGCACAGGCCGAAACAACAACAAAAATTAAATTAATACTGTTTGCACAAACATACAGAAGACAATTACTTCTTGGGAGGAGAGCAATTACCAATCTCGATAAAATAGTTAAGAGTGGAGACATCACACTGGCAACAAAGATCCACATAGTTAAAGCAATGGTATTCCCCATAGTAACCTATCGATGTGAGAGCTGGAGCATAAGGAAGGCTGAACAAAGGAAGGTAGATGTTTTTGAATTGTGGTATTGGAGGAAAATTCCAAGAGTGTCTTGGACCATGAGAAGATCAAACCAATCCATACTTCAGGAAATAATGTCCAACTGCTCACTGGAAGGAAGGATTTTAGAGGCAAAGATGAAGTACTTTGGCTATATAATGAGAAAACAGAAAAGCTTAGAGAAGACAATGATGCTGGGCAAAATGAAAGGAAAATGGAAGAGGGGACGACCAAGGGCAAGATGGATGGATGGCATCCTTCAAGTGACTAGCTTGACCTTGAAAGAACAAACAGTGGTTATGGATGATAGGGAGCTCTGGTGCGGGCTGGTCCATGAGGTCACAAAGAGTTGGAAGTGACTGAACAAATAAACAGCAACAGCAAAACATGCACTAAACATACATACTAGGGCTGGGCGGTTTCGTTTCGTTAATTCGTAATTCGTTAAAAATTTGTTATTTTTTAATAACGAAGCGATAACGAACCATTCTGGAGCAACTTAAAAATGAAACGAATTTTTAAATTCGTTTCGTAAATGCTTCGGATTCGTTATGTATTCGTTTCGTTATCGGTTTGAGGTCGTTTCGTTATTATTTCCGCATGTCTGGAGCAAGTTTTATAGTTGTTTTTTGTTTAATTAGTGGAAAAAAATTATAATATCACACCAACAGTCAACAACAGAGGGAGAGGGAAGATTCAGAAGTTCCCCCTGTCCCATTTGGAGGTTTTTTAGCGTATTGCGCGGTCGCGTCCGCCATTAACGAATCGATTCGTTATTGTTTCGTATTTGTTTCGTTAATGTTTCGTAATTTTTTTAACATTTATGAAATTTCGTAAATATCGAACTTTTTAAAAGAAAAATTTCGGAATTCTTTTAAATATCGAAACGCAAAAACCCCCAAAAAACGAATCGATTTTAGAAACATTTTTTTCCATTGTTACCCAGGCCTAATACATACACTAAAAGGTTTTGTTTCCCTAAATTCATTTTCTGTGTCAAACATAAAGTTTTGTGCAGGAATCAATGCATTATTGTGCAAAATCCATGTTTTCTGCGCCCAAACATAGTTTTTGATCCTAATGTATATCCAGGCAAACACATTCCTCCAATAGAGTCCACAAGTGAGAAATAACTTGGGTGTTTCAAGTTTTAAGCACCCCCCTACACACACATTTTTGTCACAGTTAGATATTTTAAAACATATTTCACATCTTTAAACTAAAATACTGAATGCTACATTAATTTTGTGTTTCTGACCAAATCTATAAGATAAACAAGACTTAGAATGAATATTTCTAAGTCAAATTAACCCAATTTGAGTCAATCACATCACAGAACAAGGACTACTGTTGAACACAATTTTAGGTTGTAAGCAAAAGACAAATGTTGGAAACATAGATGTTTTGCTTTTTTCATAGATTTCTGTGAGCTTCAGACATATTCACAAATTAACAATTGAAGAGTCAGAGCTTGTGTCCTAAATAAAGAAATGTCTCTAAATTATGAACAAATACTTCACATAGATATAAAACGTGGGAATCCAAGTAAAATAATGAAACATATTCTTGCAGAGCATTTATGGATGGAAGTCTGCTTTATCTCATAGATCACCTCCAATGGAGCAGGATGTCAGTCACATTCAGTGTGCATGTATTTGACTAGTTTTCATTATTATAGCTAAAAAGGAATATGCAGTTTATTGTATGATTCCAATTTAAGAAACCTTATATTGCTTATTAAAGTTAACAGGTGGTTTTGAAATGCAAACTATATTTTTATGGATGTGTTTCTTACTTAGACTAAAACACTACATATGGTTAGAATAGGAACTCTGGAATATATTAAGAGTGATTTAGAAATTTTGCTTGTGGAGAACAGGAAATTCTCTCCCACTGACCTTTGTTGATATAGTATAGAATCCTTTGTAAAACACCGAAGAAAACAATAATTTCATTAGATACGCTTCTTCTAGGAAACACAGTTGAAAACAGTAAAAGATTTTTCTGAAAAACAGAAGTGTGTTAATTACAATAAATAAAAGCTACCAATTAATTGATAGCAGCCATGGAACATTACTTCCACACTTGAAACATGGAAATAGACAGGATTGAAACATTTTTCATAGCTTAAATAAATGAACTGAATGAAAAAAAATTGGGGAAGAATCAGATATATAGATGCACAGACATCTTATTATAATACCCAATATCTCTCAAATTAGAATAAAATAAAATTGATATGAAATTTCTATAGTTTACTTTTTAACTTGCATCTTGATCCTTTTTGCACCAAATTACATATGAGTAATTGTTATTTTAATCAATCAGTGACAGCAGCACCAGTGTTTATCTGTTTCATTTTTTTTACTCATGGAAGGCTTTGAGGAAAAGGAGAGAGAAGAATGAATGGAAAGTGAAATAAATTAGAAAACTAGAAAGCTGCATTCTTACTAAAAACCTTAAGATGTGACCAAGAACAGGATTATTCACAGAAATATCCTGGACCTCATGTGATACATTTGAAAACCACTTCTTTCCACATCATATTTCAGGACATACAAATGCATGAGGAAATTCCTTTCCCATTTACAGAAAAGCGGTTTAAATGCAAAGCATGTGCAAAAAATTGTAAAAAAAAAAAAAAGGAAATTGGAAGAAATCAGAATTTTTGTAACTCGAAAGCATTAGAGTGGCTCACTCCAAAAACTTAAAAATTGAAGTGTTTTGTGAAGCTTCGAAGGCTCCCAAGTCAGTTTCATTCAGTGCAAGTTGCTACTAGTGAAAGAAATAATAAGAAAAGCTAAAGCTACCGTACTTGGCAGCCTCCTTTACCATTCCTCTCTCTGTTTAAAGGCTTCTCCGCTTGAATATTTCATGATGGCTTGCTTCTTGCATGAAGAGAGGGATAATTGCATTATGGGAACACACAGAACTTGGGATATGTAATTTGGGAAGAGGAGCAGCCCTATGCCAAAAAAATTCAAAAGACTCTGCCTTAAACTACATTTCCCAGTATGCATCAGAATGAGAATGCATCAATCAAGAGAGGAGAGAGGAGTTCCTCTCTCTAAACAGTTTGTGCTTCTCAAAATGAAATCCCTAAAATCAGTAGATGTATTAATATGTTTGAAAGTTGCGGGAGGGGCAATCTACTGTTATCTTGTGTCATTAGATAGAAAATTCAAGGAGCTAACTATTGTAGGTTTTTTTAAAAAAAATGTTTAAAAAACTTTAAAATTTCCCCAAAATTCCATGGATAACTAAAACATTATGAAACTTGATGGGCAAAGAGCAGTAATTGTGTTATACCATTGTAGCAGGTTTCACCGCAATAGCACCCGAAGTTTCCCCAAGTAAGCAAGGAGCCAAATACCTCTTTTAAACTACTGCATCAACATCTGACTTGACCATGGTGGTCCATGCCTTAGTTACCTCCAGATTGGACTTCTGTAATGCACTCTACATGGGGCTGCCTTTGAAGACAGCCTGGAAGTTAGTGCAAAGGTCAGCAGCTAGGATGTTAACTGGAGCGAATTACAAGGCACGGTCAACTCTCTTGTTCAAACAGCTCCACTGGCTGGCAATAAGTTTCCGGTCTCAATTCAAGGTGCAAGTTATCACCTATAAAGCCCTAAATCATTCAGAACCTACCTATGTTCACGACTGCATCTTCCCCAATGAACTTGTGTGATATTAAAGATTTTCTGGGGAGGCTGTCCTCTTGCTCCCACCCTCATCACAAGCACAGCTACAGGGGACAAGAGAAAGGGCTTTCTCAGTGGTGGCTCCCTGGCTCTGGAACACCCCAGGAAGATTAGTCTGGCACCCACCCTCGTCACTTTTTGCAAACATCTTAAAACATGGTTGTTCCACTATGTCTTTGATTAGAAAGTTCCCCAGATAATTTTGACCCAGTTTTGACCCAAGATCTAATCCTTGCACTTTCTACTGTCCCCTGCCCATAGATATAGTGTTCTACTTTATATTGCCCTTCTACTCCTAATTCTGTCATCTGACTTTTGCACTTTATCCATCAGCCCTGTCCTTGCAATGGATTGCACCAATCTGCCCACTTGAGACCAGCAAATGTTTACTATATCAGGCTACTGGTTGTTGCTCAATGGTTATTTTTATACTGTTATGATGTTTTTGCTTATATTGTTTTATGATGTTGTTTAATGAACTTTATTGTGCTTTTTAAAACTATGTTGATTGGGCTTCTCCACATGTAAGCTGCCCCAGGGAGATGGAGGTGGGAGACAAAGATAATTTTATTATTATTATTATTATTATTATTATTATTATTATTATTAGGTGGGCACCAATCAGGATAGAGGAGAGAGAAAGATTTGGCCCTTCCTAACACCAGCCACAGAATCTGCAAAGAGGAGGACTGTGACTGATCTTTCTCTAATAAGTAAGACAATCTCTGCACTGGGCCAAAAATCTGTGGATAAGTTAAGTGTTCTGAAATTTGGTAAGCTAGAATGGGTAAATGTTACACTGTAGCAAGTTTAATCAGGATTGCTCAAAAATGAGGGAGAGATAAGCCCCTGAAGTTTCCCCATTGAGAGTGGTGTTTTCCTGAATGCACATGCGCAACTGCCATTAAAGAAGTAATTATGAAATTTTGTAGGTTTTGTTAGCATTTTGAATTTTTCACTTCTGAAATATTAGAAACACTTTAGAAATGAAGCACCAGTGCCCCCCCCCCCCCAGTTTTCTAAGTACTTTTGAACCATTTTATGTGATCGCAGATGTCTACTAAATACCCTAAAGGAATTTTATATTAACATTCATTAGAGCCATCTTTGCTTAGTATGTGGATGGGAGCTTACAAACAAATATTAGATGCTGTAGCCTGTATTGGAGAGGTAGAAATTGGCAAAACTACCTCTGTTTATTCACTGCCTAAAAAATCCTTATGAAATTCATGAGATTGCCATAAATCAATAGCAACATGAATACATAGAGAATATAGATTGAAGATTTCAAATATTTTTGGACAGTGGTTACAAGTGATAGCTGTTTAAATTTACAATGTCAACCCAAGTCAGCTTTCCTGGCTTTGGCCATCAAAAGCAGGTCCACATAACCACATAAAACAGATTGCTTCATGCAATCAAACAAAGTATATACATATGTACTGCCATGGAGCTGCATTAAATAAAATTAGATTTTTTTTCTTGAGCAACTATCTTACTGACATTTTTCATATGTGGTGCTGTCCAACCAGTTGTCATATGTCTTATATTCATCTATCTAATCTTTCCTCTCATTCTTACATTTGCTCTGATGAAATTAATTTTGTTAGTTTTTAGTCCATTTCTCCAATTCTCTTTCTGTTTTTAAGGCATTTGATATCTTTGTTAGTTTGGTGTCATGTGCACATTAGCTGTCAGAATTTAAGACACAAGTGAAGATGTATCTCTTCTGGCAGGCCTACCCAGATAGTTTTAATGATGAATTTTAAACTTGCACTCTATGTCTAACTTTTTATATTGTAATATGTATTTTATTGAATATTAATCAAGATAGATGACAAGCATAGCATTTAAAAAGTCATATTTGTACCAAAAGAGAGAGAAGGGTGGGAGAATTAGTGAAGTGTTTTTTTATGAATCCCAGGCTGATTTTAGTAACAACAGTGCTGTTTTCAAAGTGCTCACTATATGATTGCTTGTTACTATTTAAGATTACAGCTCTTCTAATTCTCTAATCTTGAATCATCTTTCTGAATCCAACAACTTCTGTCAGATATGATATATGAAGAAGTGTCTGTGATAATATATGGGGAGATTATGCACAATCCAAGCAATGTCTTCGCTCTAAACTCAAACCCCAAATGTGGTTCATTATGACTTAACTGTCAACACATCAGAATCATTTTTAACATTACAGTTTGGTTGCTAAAAATGTATTGAAACTTATTGAAAGGTGATGATATCTTATTGAAATTGATACTTTTAAATAATGCTTCTATGATGGTGGAAGGGATGTCGTTTTTCAGCTCTACCTCTTAAGTATCCTGCAGCTAAAAAATTCTAGTTAGACCAATGTTCGAAACAATTATACCAAGCCCTAAAATCTGTGGAATCCAAAGCATTTCAAAGCTTTTGGGCTACCTCTGAGAAAGCACTAGGTTTCAATCCAAATTATGCATGCATGAGAATATGATACCTTTCTCTTCATAATGAAATGAAAATCTCATACCTTTCATGGTAGAAATGAAAATGTTGGTCAGCAAAGACAAAGGTGAGAGTGGTGTTTTTATTAACTGCCACATTTTACCATACTTAGAAATGCTGTTTTTCCTAGCAACACATTGGCTTGGATCCGGTTAAAGGCTCCTCCCTAAACTACAAACCCCAGAATTCTGCAGGAGGCAGAAAACAGATTTTAAGTGGATTTTTTTCTCTAGTGTGATGAAGTAACACCATTTACACTGCCGAATTTTAACAATTTGACTCCACTTTAGACTTCACCATAGCTCCTGCCTATGGAATCCTAGCATTTATAGTTTGTTGTGATACTAGAGTTCTCTGACAGGAAAAGGGTAAATATATACCACGCCTATACATTCCAGAATTCTGATACATTGAACCATGGCAGTTAATATGGTGTCACACTGTTATAATTATACAGTGCAAATGTAGCCTGAGTCATATTTCAAATATGACAATTGACATCAATAGGGTGAAGTTATTTAGTAGATAATGGTTCTACTTTCTTCTTATTGAAATCTAGATCTTACCCATCACTTCTCTTAGAAGAGGACTTGCCTAGGCTTGCTTGAAATTTTTTTGAAGCTAGCAAGCCAGATAATACAACTCATTTATCATGGTGGTACTCATGAGAGTGTGCCATTGGTCACATGTTGTAATCCACCTTGGGTCACGAGGCGAGGAACATAAGAAAATAATAATAATCATCATAATCATCATCATCATTATCTTTTGTAGTTCCTTTGCAACAAGATTCTCAAAAATGTCATGAATTCCACCCTAGCTCACATGTGGCACCTGAAAGCAATGGGTTTCCATACCATTTCCTAGAAACAAGAACAGCTCCATTATGTGGAGCAAAGTGTAATTCAACTGTAGAGGATCTTCACTAGTCAACATAGAAGCATCATTAGTTTGGAAGCATCCTGCTTATCAAGTTTGGAGTGCAGAGAATGCCCTCATGTAACGAATGGTAGTTTCATCTGTGGAAAGAGAAGGTATTATGAAGGAGAGACGGCAGTTGTATTTACACACATCTTGTACAGAGTCCTCCCTCCCCCACTTGTTTGACATTTCAGATGAAACTGCAGTTAGCTCTCTTTATGCAAAAATGAAGTTAGCTGAATGCATACACAAAGGAATAGCTGTTCAAGAAGCCTCTGGGAAAAATAGCATCTTGTTGCCGTCATGGTACTTCTAGAAGTAGGAAGCACTGAGCTCTCAAATCAATTTCCTTGGGAGCTGATTGTGTGAGCACATATCAGAAAGTATTCAGAACTTTAGATAATTTAACCTAATAGTCGAAGGCATTTCATGGCCAGAATCACTCAGTTCTTGTGGGTTTTTTCGGGCTATATGGCCATGTTCTAGAGGCATTTCTCCTGACGTTTCGCCTGCATCTATGGCAAGCTTCCTCAGAGGTGAGGTCTGAGACCTCAGAGGTGAGGTTCCTCAGACCTCACCTCTGAGGAAGCTTGCCATAGATGCAGGCGAAACGTCAGGAGAAATGCCTCTAGAACATGGCCATATAGCCTGAAAAAACCCACAAGAACTTAACCTAATAGCTTTATAATTCCTTGAATTAGAAGCATCTTGATCTGGTGCAATACCTTTAAATTCAAATATTTGCTGCCATGTATGCTTTTCATTCTAGATAATTTTAAGAGAACTCCATGTGTACATAAAGCAGTAGTCAGGAATTAGTATAGTACATCAAAATGTGAGAAGAATGAAATGCTATCCCTGGTTCTTTGTCCATTGTCTTTCTTATGAAGAGCACTTTAGTGATGAATATAATTTCATCTGTTTGTGGAAATGGCTCATGTGGGTCATATAGGAGCTTCATCTCTTCAAACCATCACTCTTCATGCAATAAAGGGGGAGGGCAGGACTTGCACACTCTTTATGTTTGCTCATTTATCCTGCTTAGAAAACACCTGAATAAGTTTCAATGTCTGTATATCTATCTTACATTGCAATTACATCCATATACACACAAAACTAGGGACTTTATTACACAAGGCTGTAAGTGAAATTGGAGGCTCCACAGACATGAATAAAAACACCTACTACTGCATAATGTCATCTTGATCTCATCCCAAACCATGTTACAATTTGTGTGAAAGTTGTATTAACTGAAAACATTTTTTCTGTCCTTTGGCTTCTGAATTCACTTTCATGTAGCTTTAAAAGAGCATTTTACAACATGGCAAGAGAAATCTGCTTTAGCCACTCATTTTTGGGGATGTGATGCCCATTGTAGGCTGTCCTTTCCAGATGTAAAAAAAAACTTTAACTCTTCCTCCCCCTGATCATTCTGACTGCTTCTTTTTAAAACAAAGGAACTGTGATGGCTCTTTCTCACACCAAGCTTTTAATATTAATTTTCTCTGTTAATTGAACATTTCCTTTTCTTGCAAGACAACATTTTCCAGAACTTCTCAATCATGTATGCTTTTGCCTAATTTTGCCTCTCACTTCTCAAATAAGCACAATATGAACAGTATTTCAATTGCAAAGAAACCATTTAAATCAATATTTTAAGATGCACAAAATTGGAACTTTGAAACTATGAAAACATGAGAGTTCAGGGCTGTGCAGGTTTGAACCTCCAAACTCTCAAAATCTCACAGTTCTTATATATTAAAAAGGAGCCATATATGAAGATACGGACAGGACAAATTGGGAGGATTAGGCAGGTATGCTCTTATCTCAGGCAAGATAGGTTTACCACAGTGGAATCTAAATAGAAGACATGGGTGATAATGTGCTATGTCTCATTTTTTTCCCCAAGGAGATTAATGCAGCTAACATGTACCAAAAAGAAAGAAAGAAAGAAAGAAAGAAAGAAAGAAAAAAAGAAAGAAAGAAAGATAAAACTCTAAGGCTTAATAATGTCTATCAAAGATGCCAACTGGGCCATTGGGAGAAAGAATGCAAACCATGGGGATAATAAAGCTTGAAAACAGCAAATAGCCCAGTTTTGTTATAATATTGTATTGATATTGCAACAAAGTGTTCACTAGATTATCCATCTTGTATTCCAAAATAATGTCACCACCTTTGGGTATATTGACCTGAGTGTGTAAATGAGGGAGGCTGTGGGAAGGCTGCATCAGAAACAAATTTTCTTCGGCTCTTTGATATATGAAGGAAACTTTGATAAAGTCCAGCTCATCTCAGACAATAAAACTACAGTGAATGATAAAATAAGATGTCTTAAGAGGTCTAGTTGAAAAGAGTAAAAGCAAGATAGCTAGGTAATTCTTGGCTAAATAGCATGAGCCATAGATATTGTGATGTTGATGGAAAACCTAGGCTTTCCTGTTTTAATTTGAGTGAACAAAGCATATTTTGCAAGGCTAGATATCTCTATGGGAAGGCCCTGAAGGTGACTAATGAATGCTGAATGGGAGAAAAAAATGTTACACTTATATGTCTCTCATAAAAGTCAATTTTTTTAAAAAAAAAATATTAACAGTGCTAGACTTTTACTATTTAGTTATATTAATGTTGGGAATTCTTGAAAGTATAGAAATAAGCTGGGTCTGACTGACTTTATGGCACATATTATTCCAACTATGCATTGGGTTAGCTCTTGAAGAGGTTATATGTTAAATCCTTTCTTGGTGCCTAAAGGATTGGAATTTAAATCTCTATCTGTCTAATTCTGTAACTAAAGAGATGATCCTTTACTTTTTACTATCCTCACATCACACAAATACTTTCCTTAATTGAAAATATGTTATGTATTGAAAACAGGGACTACTTGCTTGTATATGCAAAGTACACAAACTGATCTGTTTAGTCTCTCTCACACACAGACTTCCCACACCTGTTTTTGTTTCGGTTTTTGTTTCTGTCTCTCTCTCCCCCCCTCTCTATATATATATCTACACACAACTATAGCTTTTCTGTGTATGGAAAAAAATCCAGAGTTTGTGGAACTTTTCCCCCAGAAGCTAGTATTTTGTGTTTTTCATCTGCTCATTATAGCATTAAATAAATATATTTCTGCAGGATACAGCTCTGCCAACAGAAATCTGGAAATACCAAGGCGTGCAATTGTTCCCCCCTTCTCTCTCTCTCTCTCTCTATATATATATATATATATATATATATATCCCTTAGGAAAATGTTGAGAAAGAGAGAGAGAGAGAGAGGCTATATATAGCTAGAATTCAGCATGTTCCATCTTTGGTTCCTGAAGCCCTTCTCTGTCTTAAAAGGTCTATAATTCCAAGTAGGAGATAACAGCTCCGCTAAAAGTGCTTATTACACACAAGGCTCAGAAAAAGATATATTGACAGTGTAATCCTATAATGTTTAGTTAGACATTAGGATCTAAATTTTCACCTCTTTCATTCACATGCACAAAAACAAAAACAAAAAACCCAAAGGTTATTTTTACACTCACTTGCTCAGATTATGGAAAGCTCTATACATATATGGATGATGTTCTGCATTTCATAACTTTGCATTTAAAATTCATTTGAGGCAAAAAATTGAGACAGTTTAGGAAAATATTTTTTTTATGAAACTTTGTATGTTACATGCAGCACATTTTATTCTGCAAACAAACTTTTGAAATAATTCAAAAATCCACAAAAAATACAAAAAACTCCTTGCATTTTTACTCTCAAGATCTAGTATGAACAAATATGCAGCCAATATAAGGTGCAGTCCTTGAATCTCGCACAAAGTCCCCAGTCCCATCTTTTCTTTTAAAATATCAGACCATTTCCACCCCCGAAATGTTCAAAATAGGTCAAAACTATTGCAACCTCCAAGCACACTATGTACCTGGAAATGGGGGAGGGGGGCATGTGTGTGAAACTAGTAATAACATGAAATCACTTCCAGTTACATCAGTTATGTCAATGCAGCCAACTAGTGTGGGGCAGGGTCAAATTTGTAGTTGCCCACCCTGACTCAAAAATAATACATCTTGAATCTTTAACACCTTTCTTTTTAACGTGTCAGGGTCCACTTTTTTTTTAGTAATAATGAGCAAATCCAGTACACTTTTTAGCAAATTCTAAATTCAGTGAGTCTCCTCATTCCTATATTGAGAAAAGGGTAAAAGAACACAACACAAGTATGTGCCAAGTCAGAACATACAACATTAGTGTTGGTGGACAATTCTTGGTTGAGGCATGTCAAGTTCAAGGCTGAGATGCAGCAGTATTCCTTTGACTTCAGGCAACATTTCTCTCATCAGTAAAACCTTTAACTTAACAGAAGTCTTTTATATAAGTAGGCCTCTGAAATGTCAATCAACACTTTGCAATTATATATAGATTATGTTTGCCTTCTCTGCCCAACTCTCAAGGCACAATAAGCCTGAAATGCAGCCTAGGCAGAAAGAAATAAGGTGAAGAGACATGTTCACAACTGTATTTTTACTTTCCACTGGAGCTTTTGAATTGAAAATGTTGACATCAGAATTCAAAGCTTTGAGTTCACAACTGCATTTGGTGGAACACTGAATACAAAATAGTCCATGGATTAATTTCACAAGAATGAGTTGATAAAAATTATTGCCTGGAGTTTGTATCAAGCAGTCACCCACTTCCCATTTCTTCAGTTCTATTTGGACATTGATATAAGTATTAATAAATCAACCATAAGTAGCTGAGTTGTGATCTTGAAATTTAGTCTGGTTGATTTGGAAATAGATATTGAAATAAGTAAATCGGGAAAAATTGTTCTCATTTCTAACTTTCAACAAGATACAACTCTTTTATTAATAGTTTTGCTTTGTATCTATTCCATATCACATTCCCCCTTTAAAACAGATATTGTGCCCAATGGGCTCAAAATATAGACCAAGAGATAAAATGGCCCAATGGGAAAAGACATGGAAGAGAAGAATGAAATACACTACATGTCACAACCTAAAAAAAAAAGTTTACAAAATGCACCTGCAGAGAGACTCACTTCCTCCAGAGAGACTAGACAAGATGTATAATTGCACCAACAAATATTGGAAATGTGGGAAAGAATAGGGCACATTTTACAACACATGGTGGACTTGCAACAAAGTAAGCAACTACTGAAAACAAATTTAGGAATATCTCAAAAAGATGTTAAACACAAATTTCAAAATGCCATCACAAATGTACCCTTTGAACATGCCTGATGAATATATTATCTGCTTGCACTTTATGAACTTTTACCCAAAACATGCTCAACAACTATTTCTCATGTTGCCCCTTAAGCTGCTGTATATAGGAATCATATTTGCACTTTATGAGGAGACTGAGGGCGGGAGCGGACAGGAGAGGTCCGGAAATTGCAGGGCGGGGGTGGGAAATGAATGGATGGGAGGGTTAATACGAAACAAAATATCATCAAACCAATCAATCATCATTTAATCATGTGTTGAAGACAGGAATATGGAACATATCTCGAGAGATTGATGTTCCATTGGTTGGGGGGGGGGGAGCTATAAGAGTTGTAATGGGGAGGGGGAGATAAAGGAAAGGGAGATCATCAATTTGGCCAAGGAATCGTGAAACAACATTAGTAGTTCCAAATTGGTCTCCTGACATGGTAAATTGGAGTACCCAGAATGGCGGTCCCACCGGATTAAAGGTGGTACTGTTGAAAGTCAGATCTGTCAATGGAAAAACAGATTTCATCCAGTATTTAATTCTGGATGAGCAGGCAGATCTGGCATGCATAACGGAGACCTGGTTGGACAAGGCTGGAGGTGTAATTCTAACCCAGCTTTGCCCACCAGGTTTTCCGTGCAGCACCAGCCAAGATCCGGAGGGTGGGGAGGAGGGGTTGCAGTGGTCTATAGGGATTCCATCTCCCTGACCAGGTGCCCCATCCTGCAGTCAACCAATTTTGAATGTGTCCACCTGAAAGTAGGTGACCGGGACAGAATAGGGATTCTGTTGCTGTACTTCAGTCTTCCTACCTGAGCTAGCCTACCTGAGCTGAGCTCATTGTGCTGGGGGACCAACATCCACGCTGAGAACGCCTAATTAGGAGCAGTTTAGGACTTCATGTTTTCCATGGTGACCATAGGGCTGTCCCAATTAGTAACTGGCTCTACTCACAGTGCTGGACACACATTAGATTTGGTTTTCTGCCAGAGATGGGGGGATCGTGGTGGTATAGAGGAGGTGGCTATCACTCCATTGCCATGGACTGGCCACTACCTGATCAGGTTTAGGCTCACTGCACCCACTAGCCTCTGAAGGGGTGGAGAACCCATTAAGATGGTCCGCTTCAGGAGGCTTATGGATCCAGAGGGTTTCCTGACAGCTCTTGGGGAGTTTCCCACCACCTCGGTAAGTGATTCTGTTAATGCTCTGGTCACTCTCTGGAATGGGGAGATGGCCAGGGCAATAAATACGATTGCTCCAGAATCTCCCCTCTCAAGTAGGCGAGCTAAACCATCTCCTTGGTTCAACGAGGAGTTGGCAGTGATGAAGTGAAGGAAAAGGGAACTAGTGTGTGGCATTTGGATCCGAGCAAGTGTGTGGCATTCGGATCCGAGCAAACCAAATCGAACATGGTTTGTGGCCTTTCTAAGGGCATATGCCGTGGCAATAAAGGCCACAAAGAAATCTTTCTTTGCGGTCAATATTGCGTCCGCTAAGAACCATCCGGTGGAGCTGTTTCGAGTTGTCAAAGGCCTATTAAATCCCACCACTCAGGATGGGAGCACTGACAACTCAGCAGCCCGGTGTGAAATATTTGCTCAGTTATTCATGGACAAAGTCACTTTGATCCGTTCTGGTCTGGACACCATGTTAATGGCAGTCTCTGAGAATGTAACAAGAGCATCTGCTTGTCCGGATTTGATGGATTCATTTCAGTTGGTGAAACCCGAGGATGTGGACAAGATACTTGGAGGAATGAGAGCGACCACATGCATCCTAGATCCCTGCCCATCCGGTCTTCTAAAGGAGGCCAGAAGGGGATTGGCTGAATGGGTAAAGGTGGTGGTTAATGCTTCCCTTTGGGAAGGCAACATTCCAGCGAGCTTAAAACAAGCTGTAATAAAACCGCTGTTGAAAAAACCATCACTGGACCCCACTCAATTCGTCAACCCCACTCAATTCGCCTGTTTCCAATCTCCCCTTTTGGGGCAAAGTCCTGGAACGTGTGGTGGCCTCCAGGTATTCTTGGAAGACATGAATTATCTGGATCTGGCACAGTCTGGCTTTAGACTGGGACATGGAACCGAGACAGTCTTGGTCACCTTAGTTGATGATCTATGCCAGGAGCTAGGCAAGGGGAGTGTGTCCCTGTTGGTTCTGCTGGACCTCTCAGCGGCCTTCGATATCATCGACCACAGTATCCTTCAGGGATGCGTCGCCGGAATGGGCCTGGGGGGCACTGTTTTACAGTGGTTCCGGTCCTTTCTGGAGGGTCGCACCCAGAAAGTGTTGGGAGACACCTGTTCAACCTCACATCCTTTGTCTTGTGGGATTTCTCAGGGCTCAATACTGTCTCCCATGTTGTTCAACATATACATGAAGCCGCTGGGGGAGATCATCCGGAGTTTTGGGGTGCGGTGTCATCTGTATGCAGATGATGTCCAACTCTGTCACTCATTCCCACCCACTACTGTCCAGGTGCTGAACCAGTGCTGTCCCGGTCCTGAACCAGTGCTTGGCCGCTGTGACAGTCTGGATGAGGGCGAACAAATTGAACAAATTGAAATTGATTCCAGATATGGCATATTTAACATACTTAGAGGTTCCTATTCATCGGAGGGCTTTCACCCTGGCCCGATGCCACGCTCTCCCATCAGCTGTACTCGAAGGCCGCTACCGGAAGATCCCTTTCCCAGAGAGACTCTGCCCCTGTGACTCGGGTCATGTAGAAACAATAGAACATGTGCTCCTTCAGTGTCCGTTCTACAGGGATACCCGTGCCAGGCTTATCTTACCCCTGATAGACAAGCACCCAGGCCATTCAGGACAATTTTATACCTCCCTGCTACTTGCGGATACTAATTCAGCTACAACCTACAATGTCGCAAAGTTTTGTGCAGCAGCATACAAAATCCGCCAGGGAATGACTAGTTCCAAAAGTCAAGTGTCCAGTAATCGTCTTCCCTGAATCTACAATTTGGTGATGGATCTGGACATTGTATGTTTTTACCCTGTTTCCCCTTCTGCTCCCTCACCCATATTGTGTTTTTAGTAGTTGTATTTATATTTTTAATGTACCAAACATGCCAGGTTTGTAAGGAAATGTGACACTATTTCCTGTGCTGGTCAATGACCGAAATAAATGTTTTGATTTGATTTGAGTTGATTCCAGACATGACAGAGGTACTCCTGGTCAGTCACAAGGCCAAACAGGGCAAAGGGTTACAGCCTGCGTTGGATGGAATTACACTCCTTCTGAAGATGCAGGTTCGCAGCTTGGGTGTGATCCTGGACTCATAGCTGAGCCTGGAACCTCAGTGACCAGGCGAGCATTTGCACAGTTAAAACTTGTGTGCCAGCTGCACCCGTACCTTGGGAAGTCTGACTTGGCCACAGTAGTCCATACTCTGGTTACATACAGACTACTGCAACGCTCTCTACATAGTCTACTACAGACCTCCAAGCCAGGAGGAAGAACTTGATGAAGTCTTCTGCCAACAGTTGACCAAACAGGCACAGAGAAGAGATGTAGTAGTCATTGGCGATTTCAACTATCCCGATATTTGCTGGAAAACAAATTCCTCACTTGCCTTGCAGACAATTTCATGGTCCAGAAGGTAGAAGAGGCAACAAGGGGATTGGCTACTCTTGATCTCATCCTAACAAATGCGGAGGACCTGAAAGATGCGGTTGAAGTGGTAGGATCCTTAGGGGCAAGTGACCATGTGCTTCTGCAATTTGAGGTACAAAGGAAGGCTGAAACAAAGACAAGTCAAACCCGCATTTTGGACTTTAGGAGAGCTGATTTCCAAAAAATGAAGGAAACACTGAGCAGCATTCCGTGGACACAGATACTAAAAGACAAGGGAGTTACGGATGGATGGGAGTTTCTCAAGAGTGCAATACTCAAGGCGCAGTTGCAAACCGTGCCAACAAAAAGAAAAAATAGGACAAGTGCAAAGAAGCCAGAATGGATGTCCAAAGAACTTCTAACTGTGCTGAGACACAAAAGAGACATGCACAAGAACTGGAAAACGGAGAAATCACCAAAGAAGAATTCAAACAAATAGCCAACTCCTGTAGGGAAAAGGTCCGCAAGGCTAAAGCACAAAACGAGCTCAGGCTTGCCAGGGACATTAAAAACAATAAAAAGGGATTATTTTCTTATGTCAGTAGAAAAAGGAAAAACAAGGAGGCGATAGGGCCTCTTCGAGGAGAAGATGGGACAATGCTGACAGGGGATAGGGAAAAGGCAGAACTACTAAATACCTTCTTTGCCTCAGTCTTCTCACAAAAAGAAAGTCATCTTCAACCTCAGCAAGATGGAGTGGATGAGGGATTTGAGGACATCCAACTCCAAATTGGGAAACAAGTCATACAGGAATACCTGGCCGCTCTAAATGAGTTCAAGTCCCCAGGGCCAGATCAACTACACCCAAGAGTATTGAAGGAACTAGCGGAAGTCATTTCGGAACCATTGGCAACCATCTTTGAGAGTTCTTGGAGAACGGGAGAAGTTCCAGCAGATTGGAGGAGGGCCAATGTGGTCCCAATCTTCAAGAAGGGAAAAAAGGACGACCCAAACAACTACCGTCCGGTCAGCCTCACGTCGATACCAGGCAAGATTCTGGAAAAGATTGTTAAGGAAGCGGTCTGCAAACACTTAGAAACAAATGCGGTCATTGCTAATAGTCAACATGGATTTATCAAAAACAAGTCATGCCAGACTAATCTGATCTCTTTTTTCGATAGAGTTACAAGCTGGGTAGATGCGGGGAATGCCGTGGATGTAGCGTACCTGGATTTCAGTAAGGCCTTCGACAAGGTCCCCCATGACCTTCTGGCAAGGAAACTAGTCCAATGTGGGCTAGGCAAAACTACGGTGAGGTGGATCTGTAATTGGTTAAATGGACGAACCCAGAGGGTGCTCACCAATGCTTCCTCTTCATCCTGGAAAGAAGTGACGAGCGGAGTGCTGCAGGGTTCCGTCCTGGGCCCGATCCTGTTCAACATCTTTATTAATGACTTAGATGAAGGGTTAGAAGGCAGGATCATCAAGTTTGCAGACGACACCAAATTGGGAGGGATAGCCAATACTCCAGAGGACAGGAGCAGGATTCAAAACGATCTTGACAGATTAGAGAGATGGGCCAAAATTAACAAAATGAAGTTCAACAGTGACAAATGCAAGATACTCCACTTTGGCAGGAAAAACGAAATGCAAAGATACAGAATGGGGGATGCCTGGCTCGAGAGCAGTACGTGTGAAAAAGATCTTGGAGTCCTCGTGGACAACAAGTTAAACATGAGCCAACAATGTGATGTGGCGGCAAAAAAAGCCAATGGGATTTTGGCCTGCATCAATAGGAGCATAGTGTCTAGATCTAGGGAAGTAATGCTACCCCTCTATTCTGCTTTGGTTAGACCACACCTGGAATATTGTGTCCAATTCTGGGCACCACAATTCAAACGAGATATTGACAAGCTGGAATGTGTCCAGAGGAGAGCGACTAAAATGATAAAAGGTCTGGAGAATAAGCCCTATGAGGAAGAACTTCCTGACTGTGAGAGCCGTTCAGCAGTGGAACCCTCTGCCCCGGAGTGTGGTGGAGGCTCCTTTTTTGGAAGCTTTTAAACAGAGGCTAGATGGCCATCTTTCAGGGGTGATTTGAATGTAATATTCCTACTTCTTGGCAGGGGGTTGGACTGGATGGCCCATGAGGTCTCTTCCAACTCTTTGATTCTATGATTCTATGATTCTAGTGTTGCCTTTGAAGATGGTCCAGAAGCTTCAACTAGTCCAATGAACTGCAGCCAGATTACTAACAGGAGCGGTGCTCAGGGAGCATACAACCCCCTTGTTGTACCAGCTCTACTGGCTGCCAGTTTGCTACCGGGCCCAATTCAAAGTGCTGGCTTTGGCCTATAAAGCCCTAAACGGTTCTGTCCCAACTTACCTGTCCGAACGTATCTCCCCTTACGAACGACTGAGGACTTTAAGATCATCTGGGGAGGCCCTGCTCTCGGTCCCGCCTTCGTCACAAGCACGTTTGGCAGGGACAAGAGACAGGGCCTTCTCAGTGGTGGCCCCTTGGCTATGGAACACCCTTCCTAGGGAGATCAGATCTGCTCCCTCCCTCTTGACGTTTCGAAGGCAAGTTAAAACGTGGCTATTCGAGCAAGCATTTACAAATACAGAGTAGCTAATATAGGAAATCAAATGACTTGACAATGGAATTGGACAATGCTTGAGAACAATGAGATGCTGATGATGTTGTTTTTTATTGCTTTTGTGATATCTTATACTGTTTAATGTTTTTATCTATATTATGTTTTATGTATACTGATTTGTTGGAAACAGCCTTGAGTCGCCAATTAGCTGAGAAAGGCGGTATACAAATACAGTAAATAAATAAATAATAAATAAATTTTACATGACGGTGGCAGCTTGAATAGTATACACTAGATATTGGAAAACCTCAGCGATACCTCCTTTAGAAGAATGGGGGAAACACATTACAGATTTGCTGATAATGGATAAAATAACTGTACCATTAAGAAAACTATTAGAGAAATGTGTCAATGAATGGCAACCAATGTTTCAACATCTCAATGTAAAATTAAACTAATAATGTATATAGAGGATCCTATAAGACTGTAGACAAGAAGCGGACATTAAGTTAGAACCTATGATACCTTTGTATGTACAATTTAAATGGAAGCCCTTGACCCCTTAAAGAAAATATATTATCTGAGAAATGATCATAGAACACTAATAGCTGGAAAGTATTGCACTGTACACAAAAACACTTACAAATGTATGTCTAGCTGAATAAATAAATAAATCTTTCAAAACCAGATATTGCACATCAAAGTTTGGTAAATTATTTTTGGGGCCTACATTTTCTGCAGTCTAAAGTATCAGGGAAATTCTGGATGTTGTGGTACCAAAAGTTAACTTCTTAATATTTTTTAAAAAGTTGACAAAATCCTTCTATCATTGCAATGCCCTTGAAGTAATGCTTTGTGTACATACAATATATATTAGGGTATTATGAAAGATAGCAGGGACAAATATTTTCAGGATTCTTGATCAGATTTTACAAAATAAACAGGAATAGAGAGAGTTGGGGGAATCAAACTAAAAAAATAAACCAACCCTAAATCCCTTTACAAGTGTTCATCGCAGTGCATGACTATAGAGAGCTTGATATGCATGCTCCAATATGTTCACCTCTATTCAACCTTTCCCTGTGTTGCTGGGAAAGTCTGAGACTGCTTCTATATAGCCATTTAAACCAGGTCTGCATGGGGATTAAAAAAGACCCAATTCCCTGTCGAATGCCTACACAGGCATCTCAGGAACCAGCTGGAAGCTGGCATGGTGGCGACAAAAACCCACTGATTGCAAATCAATCTGATCTAAGGAATCCCTACTGGATACACTGATAAAAAGTAGTCTGTCTGATGTGGATCAAGGCTGGACGAAACCTGTAATGTTTGCTTTTTTTCACAGCTCTGGCCTCTGTTTTTTAAAGTATCTCATTCAAAACTTCGTGAAGGGGTAGAGCAATTTCATCTGCTAGTACCTTATAATAGATTGCAGTGAAGCCATCTGGTCCCGGTGACTTATCTAATTTCAGATCCTTGATTACCATTGTCACTTCATGAACTGTTATGGGGTTATTTAACAATTTTTGTTCCTCCTCAGAGATGGGTGGGAAGTTTAGTTTCTAAAGATATTTTTGTATTTGTTTTTGTGATATTTCTGTTTTTTTTTTGTAAAGTTTTTGATAGTATGGAATTTAGCTGGATCCATTTTTCTCTCATGTAGACTTTATTTATGTACCATAAAATTCTAAGAGATATTTCTGGATGGGTATTTATTTTGGAAGAATTATTTAATATATTTCTTACATTTATCAAAATTTTCTTTGAGTGTAATTCTATCATTACTATTTGAAATCTTCATTCTGTGTCTGTGTTACCCATTTGAGTTTGCCAGAGTTTGGGGATATACAATACCAGGCTATTTATTTTAGAAGTTCCCACTGAGATAAATTATTTTCATCTTTTTTGTTTTAGTATTTCCTGTCCTGTTGTTTAATGTATGTCTCTTGCAGCACTATAATATCAGCATTCTTCTTAAATAACGAAAGACCTTTATCCTCTTGTTTGGTGCATTCAGTCCATTTATATTTAATGAGAATATCTTTAGAGTTCTGATCTTGTAACAATGGGTGATAATCAATTTCTTCTTCATCCTCTGGGGTGGACTGTTGCTATTGTCAAGCATCTTCCTGATAAGTCCCCAGTGGTTGTCATTTTTATCTGTTTTCTTGTGTGCTGCTCTGCTTGACTGTCATGTCTTTTTTTCCCTTTTTTGGTTGTGCTTTGGCTTGTTCCTGTCCTGATCTTTCCTCTGAATCTAAATTTCTTTTACATTTCTCATAGAAATCCTTGGCCTTCATGATCGATGTTAATCAACATCTTTGCCCTTTATATAATACCATCACCCCTCTGGATTTTCCCATCGGAACCTATAGTCTTTCTTCTTGAGCTTATCTGTGAGGAAGAAGTAGTCTCTTATTTTCTTTAATATCTGTAGTGGGAATTCTATTGGTATAACAATCCTGGTATTTCCTATCTCAACCAGATCTTTGGTCCATAATTGCAGCTTTTGGTTTCTTACTTGCTTTTGTGCAAACCACATGATCATATCTCTTTGGGAGTTTATTCCTTATTGTTTGTTGAGAGTCAATTTTGAAGATCCTGTCCCATTCCATCCCAGCCATTTCCTCTGTTTTATCAAAGATTTTAGCCATAACTTCTGATATTATCATAACCAATTCCTGCATCAATTCAAAAATTCCTCTCTGTCTCAAGGAATATTTGCATTGTGAGTAATCCAACCTCAAAAGTTGGGCTGAATCCCTCTGGAACTCCACCTGTATCTTCTTTTGTGTTTCTTCAATTTTTTTTGTTCTTGCAGCTTCAAAATATCACCCATTACATATCTCATCAGCTTCATATCTTCTCTCCTGTCCTGCTGACCCTTTTCTGCCTGCACAATTGTTTTGCCATTCTTTTATTTCCATCTGCAAGGGCTCTTAATTGAGTCAGGATTTGCCTCATTGGATCTTCATCCACTAAAGATCAACACCTTTCTGATCTTTTTGGTCCTTTGTTCTTGGTCTTGTTGTCATTGTAGTAATTTCTGTCAATCAACACACTTCCAAGTTGTTTTTCAAATAAACATTCAATTTTCAAAGTTTTATATTTTTTAATTGTAGTTCCACCTCCGGCCACTTCGATGCACTGTTGCCTAACATTCTGGGATATTGTTATTTTCCTGTTTCCTGTATTCCAAGCTCTATGGGCGTCTCTATAACTTTTTCCTCTATAATTCAATTATTTCTTGTTTCTACTCTGCTATACTTACTGTTTCCATTCTATGATTGCTTTCTATCTGGTATAAGTCCAAGGTTTCCATGTGGTCCACTTTTATTTGTCTAACACTGTTTTCAAGTATGGTAAACAATTTTTGGTTCCCACTCTAAACTTGAGCTGGCCTCATACTGGATTAATGCATATGTGGAAAGGTCCTAAGAAGAATTCTAGCTGTATTCAAGTGGCAAAGCCATATGTAAATGGTTCCCAAATTGTGGTTCTCCAGGTGTTTTGAATCAACTCCCAAAATTTCTCACAAGCTGGTTGGGACATCTGGGAGTCAAAGTCCAAATCAACAAAGTTTGGGAGTCATTGCTTTATATGATCAGACATTTGTCTTATCAAGGTTTCTTGCTGCATGAAATCTGTAATCACACTCAGCTGAATGTGCAGAGCCATTCCTTTTCAGTTATTTCACAGGAACAAAAAAATAGGGAGTAAAGAGGAAAGGCCAGGAGTATGTTTCCATATGTACAGAGTGAAGTACAAAAACATCCACCCTTAACTTCTGAAAGTTAGTCTTCTCTATTTGATTTGTGTCATAACTTTCTTATGGATGTTATTATTAAACTAAACTGGAATTGTACACTTCTTTGCTTGATAGAAATATGTCTTGCATTGGGGAAGAATTCAAAGGCATAACTATTTTAGTCTGGAATATCAGTATGCAAAGAGATTGAGAGAAAGAAGTTGGTAGCATAACTTTCATAGATTTAAGTCTACCTCTTCAGATGAAGGAAGTGTCTAGGAGCAGACCACTATATATGTATCTGTATTTGGGAATAACAATAGAAAAGCAAAATTAGCAGTTTTGGTGACAAAAATGCTTTTACTGAGTAACAATCCTGATATGGAGGGGGATTTTCAGAAACTCTGGTAATCCTATCCACTGTTAGATTGAACATATAGTCCCTGATCAAGGTTAATCAATAATATAAGGGCTGAAATGTTTTGGTCTTTTTATAAAACAGGATAACCAATAAGAATTTTAAAGAATAAAAAATAAGAACATGAATACCTGTTTCTTCTTTTGCGAGTTAAATAGAATCATAGAATCATTGAGTTGGAAGAGACCACATGTGCCATCTAGTCCAAACCCCTGCAATGCAGGAAAAGCATATTCAAAGTACCCCTGACAGATGGCTATCCAGCCTCTTTTTAAGAGCATCCAAAGAGGAAGCTTCCACCACACTCCGAGGCAGTGAGTCCCATACATATACTTTTCCAATACTCAATGATCCCACTTCAATAGGTAACCAATATTTTACTATCTACTTTAACATTAACAACCTCAGATATGCAGATGACACCACTCTGATGGCCGAAAGCGAGGAGGAGCTGAGGAACCTTCTAATCAAGGTAAAAGAAGAAAGCGCAAAAGCTGGGTTGCAGCTAAACATCAAAAAAACCAAGATTATGGCAACAAGAATGATTGACAACTGGGAAATAGAGGGAGAAAACGTGGAGGCTGTGACAGACTTTATATTTCTAGGCGCAAAGATCACTGCAGATGCAGACTGTGGCCAGGAAATCAGAAGACGCTTACTTTTTGGGAGGAGAGCAATGTCCAGTCTCGATAAAATAATAAAGAGTAGAGACATCAGACTGGCAACAAAGATCCGCATAGTCAAAGCCATGGTATTCCCTGTAGTCACCTACGGATGTGAGAGCTGGACCTTAGGGAAGGCTGAGCGAAGGAAGATAGATGCTTTTGAACTGTGGTGTTGGAGGAAAGTTCTGAGAGTGCCTTGGCATGCGAGAAGATCCAACCAGTCCATCCTCCAGGAAATAAAGCCCGACTGCTCATTGGAGGGAAGGATACTAGAAACAAAGTTGAAGTACTTTGGCCACATCATGAGGAGACAGCAAAGCCTAGAGAAGACAATTATGCTGGGGAAAGTGGAAGGTAAAAGGAAGAGGGGCTGACCAAGGGCAAGATGGATGGATGGCATCCTTGAAGTGACTGGACTGACCTTGAAGGAGCTGGGGGTGGTGACGGCCGACAGGGAACTCTGGCGTGCACTGGTCCATGAGGTCACGAAGAGTCGGAGACGACTGAACGAATGAACAACAACACTTTAACAAAAACAGCTCACTATATACGGCATGATTCTTTTATGCATATGTGCATGATTTGAAACAGATCTTTTGCTGCCTAAGGCAAAATAGTAAATGGCATCTCTTCTCACCCAAGACATGACACATAATACCCAAACTCGGACATGTTATTGTGGCCCATGCGGCATAAAATCTCATACACTTCTCTTCATCCCTAGTTGTAAAATATGCTGGCATATTAAATAACAAACAAGTTGCTGCCTTTTCCTGACAGCTAAAATCTGCTCACTAGGTGTTGCATTTCCCTACTTCACTGTAGGGATAAACTCATATTGATAGTCAAACAAATGCATATACTTCCTATCACATGCAAGGGAATTTGAATGTCGGACCTAGCAATTAATACTAACATTTTAATAAGGCAAAAGACAAAAATAGGAACAATGATTTATCAGGATAGAAAACACAATCTGTTGCAGTGTATGTCCATATTGTAAATGCCAGTTTTCTATTCATAAATGTACTATACTACAGAGATGTCATACTCTATATCACAGTTATAGAAACTAACACATATTAACAGTGAGGGGAGGTGATACATTCTGCAGTAGATTACTTATGTTCTGTCGCTTGTGTCATTTTTATGACACATGGTTGTTTTAAATTGTTTTTAATTGCAATTTATTTGTTGCTAGCTGCCAGTTTGCTTTAGGGCTATTATATGGCCCAAGATAGAAAAAAAATCTGTTCATTTTATCACAGATTTTAAACAGATATGGCTGTAGATAATATATGAGAATTGGACACAGCTGGTAAAAGGCTGAATGGAGCCAAAATCTTTTTGTTTTCTTCCTGTTGAGACAATTGTTCGCTTACAAATGAGCGAGAAGAATCAGAAAAGCACAGACTGGCCATGGACTTGTGGTGGAATCAGAAGGATAAGCTCTCTGGGGACAAAAGAAAGATGTCACTGGGTGTAAAGAGTAAAGAAAGCCAACAAATTCAGCCTTACTGCCAGGAAGTTAATCAAGCTGCCTGAGTCCACAAAAAGCATTTCCTGTGAAGGCAGTTTGCCTGCCAGTTTTTTATTCTATGAGACAAGAAAGGAACAGCTTTCTATTCTTCACAGGTATAATCTTGGACAAGCAGAAGGCAAAGCTAATTCTGACAAAGGCCTTCCTTTTTGGAATCTTCTCTCTGGGACTCTTACCAAATGTTGTTTGTTTGCTTCTATAGTTTGTTTACTTCTATAGTATAGAGCTGAGTGTTTTCCCACCTTTATTTTCACATTTTTGGTTTCAAGTTTTCAAGCCTATTGATGCAATGCTAATATCTTCCTGCATTTCAAAAGAGTTTTGGCTCCCTTTGAATATATCTGGACATTATTCTTGATCTACTGTAGAAAAAGATTAAATTGTATCTTAAGGCTAAAATCCTATACATACTGAGCATATAGAAGTAAGTCTAACTGAAACTAGAAAGTAGATTTCTATATAGACATGCAAAAAGTTGCACTCTTTGGGAGATTTCAGAGAAGTAACCTTGACTACATTGGAAAAGTGGATACAACAAAAAAACCCCTCAATTTTATAATTTTTTCTGATGCTTGTTTCCCCAGAAATGCCATCTATTTATTTATTTATTTATTAAAAATATGTTTTATTATTTACTGAACATTATTGTTTCACAGCTATATCTGAGTGTCTGAGTGTCTTTTTTTCCCTCCCAGATGAACAGTGGGTAGCACCTATATCTCAGGCCTTTTCTACACTATAGAGCAGGGGTCCACAAACTTTTTAAGCAGAGGGCCAGGTCACAGTCCCTCAAACTGTTGGAGGGCCGGATTATAATTTGAAAAATAAAACATGAATTCCTGTGCATGCTGCACATATCTTATTTGTAGTGTAATAAACACTTTAAAACAATACAATAATTAAAATGAGGAACAATGTTAACAAATATAAACTTATTCGTATTTCAATGGGAAATGTGGGCCTGCTTTTGGCTGATGAGATAGGATTGTTGTTGCTGTTATGTGCTTTCAAGTTGTTTCAGACTTAGGTTGACCCTGAGCGAGGGCCGGGTAAATGACCTTGGAGGGCCGCATCCGGCCCCCGGGCCTTAGTTTGAGGACCCCTGCTATAGAGAATCCAGATTATCAAAGCAGATATTCCAGATTATCTGCTTTGAACTGAATTATATGAGTCTATGTTGCCATATAATCCAGTTCAAAGCAGATTTTATATAACAGTGTAGAAGGAGCCTCAGAGTGAGAACCCTACCATGCCCTATACAAATTTTGTTTGTAGCCTCAACTAAACCATTAAACCCAAAGACTGTGCCTGTATTGTCTCTCTGTCTTTGGAGCTTTTATACAAAGCTTGGATAATAACCACATCTCCAAAGTGCTTTAGTGTATATTTCTACATGACAGGATTTTGGCTTTGTGTCCCCTTCAAACACCATGATTCTTTGACTTACCATTCAACAAGTGGTTTGGAGGGGCTACTCTAAACATGACTAAAGTATACCTATAAATTAAGGCTATTATATTGATACTAGGTCCCCATGCCCCATTTTTGTGTGTGTCAGGAGTGACTTGAGAAACTGCAAGTCGCTTCTGGTGTGGATTGGCCATCTGCAAGGACATTGTCCAGGAGACACCCAGATGTTTTGCCATCCTGTGGGAGGCTTCTATCCTGCCCCCACATGAGAAGCTAGAGCTAACAAATGAGAGCTCACTCCGCTCCCTGCGTTTGAATTGATGACCTTTCGGTCAGCAGTCCTGCCAGCACAAGGGTTTATATAGCTCCACTATATAGTATATGTTACAATTGGATTTGGATTGCATGCATATACTGGGACTCTCACTCTGTACTGTTTTCTCTTCAAAGCAGAAAACATTTCTGATATGACTGTATGTAAAGAGGTACACAGCAGAACAGACAACAATGTATATTTGTTTTAAGAGGGTCAGGGTGAAGTTAGTTTGATGCAGAGCTTGGAAACCTGAATTTCTACCCATGGGAATCTTTTCGAATTCTGTCAGATTTGATGTTTATGGTTTGAATGACATTCTACTTTCAAATATGGTTGACACTTCATGTAACATGTCCAGCAAACATCATTCATCAACCTGTCCTTCTTTGCAAGTATTCAAAGTAACCTAGTAACATTTCTGAGAGCAACAAGCTCTCAGAAAGCTCTCCAAGACAAGTTCATTGGTGATGTACTTCCTCCATTGTTAATAATAGCAGATAGAGACATACATATTCACTTATTCAATTAGATATTGCATACATACTCACTTATTTTATTCTTGCATGCAAAATTGAATAACTTCAAACATTTAACCCTTCAGGGTTTTCACAGAAAGTAAATGTTTTCACAAACAAACACAGAAAACATTGCAAAAATCCTTTGTGAAAGTCATGTCTTTTGGGAGGAGAGGGTTGAAACAAAACCTAACTGAGAGAAAATATATCTCATGGTAGTTGATCATGTTTCTCAGTAGGGACTGAGGAATGGGAACATTTGTGGAAAACCTGGAAATGTGCCTATTAAGACTATTCAGAAGGTGTATCACTGCAGAAGATGAAGAAATTTGTCAATATTGCATTGTTGCTCCAAGACTAATAAGAGCCAAAACTTAGAAAGGGGGAAAAGAGTTATCTATTAAAGACTGGAGAGATAAATTAGTAGATTATATCAAATAGCCAAGCTGACAAATAGCAGCAGAGGAGGAAATAATGAAGAATTTGCAAGCAAATGGAGGCTGGCACTTGGGTATCTGGAAAAGAAGACAAAGGTAAACTTGAAAATTGCCAAAAAGGGGATTCAGTGAAAGAAGATGTATGGGAGTTGCTGGTTAGTTGTGTGAACCTTTTTTGAGGAGCCTCGGAGGTCATGGGGTGGGGTTCATGGGTGTGGGGATAGAGGGTTAAGAAATGTTAAGGTATAATTAACTGTACAGCCAAGTCTGATTTTTCATATGTTTAACGAGTACTGACTAGTATATACGCTTTTGTAAACCTTTTGCATATTTCTTCTTCTTCTTTATTCTTTTTTTTGTTCATTTGTTTTGTTTCTTACATACACTATAAAACAATAAAATTGTTTTTTAAAGTTTCTAGGGGCTAGAATCCTACTTGGAGAGATGCAAGGGTTGCATATAGCTAAATTCTGCATAGTTATTTTGCCCAATGATTAACACACACACACCCCACACACCTTTTGAGCAATGCCTCTTTAACATGGCAATTTCCACAAAATTGGAGATTAGGGGATTAAGCAGAGATGTCTGCAGTTGTTTACCTGCAAGTGGACATACTGCAAGGATTTTCCCTCCAGGAACTCTGTATGACCTTAAAGAGTATGTACAGGAAAATAGCTGGAGATTTCTCTACAGATTCTTCACACTTTCCAAAGACATGGAAATGACAATATTGCAGGGGCTGTATCTCTTTAAAAGTGGTTCCTTTCAAACATTTAGTCATTGCATGGGAACTGAAGAATCTGACCACTTCAGTCCACAATTTATGCAATCATAATTCATTAACAGGATCCCAGCCAGGGTGTTTCATCCAATGTCATCAAGGACAACATTTATTTATTTATTATTATTATTAACTTTATTTGTACCCCGCTACCATCTCCCCAAGGGATTCGGTGCGGCTTACATGAGGCCGAGCCCAAACACAACAACAAAAGCAATAAACATCAATATAAGCAATTAAAAAGCATAGACAATAAAATACACAACATTATCAAAAAAGCAACACATAATTAAAACAGTGGGAAGGCCAAATGTAGAGTTAAAATTGGAAATAATGCTGGGCCATAAACAAAAGATGATACTAGTGTTTGTGGAGGGCATACAAACAGACTCAGGGAAATGTAAAGTGCTTTGGAGGACAAAGTGCTATGGGATTCATTATTCTGGGAAGGCACACTGGAACAGCCACGTCTTCAAGCTCCTCCTGAAGACTGCCAGGGTTGGGGCCTGTCTGATGTCTTTAGAGAGTGAGTTCCAGAGTCGAGGGGCCATCACCAAAAAGGCCCTCTCCCTCGTCCTCACCAAACGCGCCTGCGATGCTGGTGGAATCAAGAGCAGGGCTCTGTATATATGTGTGAACACACTTTCAAGTCTCACCAGCAGAGCTTGGAATAGTTAAATTTTTTGGTCTTTTTGCTATGTATAGTGAAAAGTCAGTTGAAAATTTAATCTTTGCATATATTTCTTATTAGGGGGCAGTATCAACATACAGTGGGTCATTGGTATCTGCTAGTGTTTGGTACTGAAACCCTGTGGAAAGTACAGTTTTCCCATTATGTACAATGGCATAATAATGATAATAATGATAATAATAACAACAACAACAACAACAACAACAACAACAACAACAACAACTTTATTCTTGTATCCCGCCACTATCTCCTCAAAGGGACTCGAGTGGCTTACACTCAACACAAGGTGCCTAAAACAGAATGTAAAATAAAACACAATATAAAAAAACAATTGAATAAAACAAACAGGCATAAAAACAACAACTTAAGCTACTGTAAACATGGCCAGGATTTATTTATTTATTTATTTGGGGTTCTTTTACCCCGCCCTTCTCACCCCGAAGGGGACCCAGGGCGGCTTACACAGTAAAGGCACGATTAGATGCCTGCATCACAAACAATCATCACAAACAAACAATCATCACAAACTACAATAAATTCACAATTACCAACAGTTCATGCATTATTCCAATAAAATCAATAAAATCTATAAAATCAATATAGGATATAAACTATAGGACAAGGGAATAGGATGTGCAGAACTATGTCCATGGAAACTGGGCATGGGATAAAGTGCAAAGCTGCATAACTATTGTGGGACTAGGCATTCTCAAAAGCTTGTTTGAACATCCAGGTATTCAGGTCCCTACTGAAGGACAGCAATGTGGGGGCCTGCCTAATCTCCTTGGGGAAGGCGTTCCACAACCAAGAAGGCCCTCTCTCTCATCCCCACCAACCATGCTTGTGATGGTGGCGCGGCTGAGATGAGGGCTTCCCCAGTAGATCTTAGAGCCTATGCCTTGATTGGGGATGGAAGGCAATGTATTCTCACGAAGATAGGCAGGAACTGAACTGTTTAGGGTTTTATAGGTAATAACCTGCACTTCAAATTGGTATTGGAAACTTTTTGGCAGCCAACGAAGCTGCTTTAGTAGGGGCATTGTGTGCTCCCTATAGTTAGCTCCAGTTAGTAGCCTGGCTGCTGATCTTTGCACCAATTGCAGTTTCTGAGCTGTTTTCAAAGGCAACCCTAACTAGAGTGCATTGCAGTAATCCAGTCTAGATATAACTAAGGCATGGGCCACCATGGCCAAGTCAGGCTTTTTGAGGTATGGTTGCAGCTGGCACACAAGTTTTAACTGGGTGAAGGCCACCACCAACACCTGAGCTTCAAGTGTCAGTGCTGAGTCAAGGAGGATTAGAAGACTGTGGACCTGTGTCCTCAGGGGAAGTGTAATCCTACTGAGGACAGGTAGCCACCCTATGCCCTGGTCAGCCTCACAACTGACCAGGAAGACCTCTGTCTTGTCTGGATTAACCTTCAGCTTGTTAGCCCTCATCCAGATCCTGGACCAGCTGCCAGGCACTGGTCCAGGATCTGAGGGGCTTCCTTGGATTTAGGTGGAAAGGAGTAGTAGAGTTGTGTGTAATCTGCGATCACCTCAGCAGTTTCATGTAGATATTAAAGCATGGGGGATAGAATGGAACCTTGTGAGATCCCACAGGTCAATGGCCAGGGATCCAAGCAGGTGTCCCCCAGCTTCACCAACTGGGTGTGATCCTCCAGGAAGGAGCAGAGCCACTGCAGTGAAATGCCCCAAAGACCCACTGTGGAGAGCCACCCCAGGAAGATACCATGGTCAATAGTATCAAAAGCCACTGAGATATCCAAGAGAACAAATAGTGACAAACTCCTCCTGTTTAGCTCTCTGCGGAGGTCATCCACCAAGGCAACCAAAGCCATCTCCATTCCATCACCAGGCCTAAAACCAGACTGTAATGAATCAAGATAATCAGTTTCATCAAAGAATCTCTGGAGTTGAGAAACCACCACTCATTCCAGAACCTTGCCCAAAAAGAGAAGATTAGAAATGGGCCGGTAGTTATTTAGTACCAAGGAATCTAGAGACGCCTTCTTCAAAACTGATTTTACTATTGCCTTTTTTAGGCTCAAAGGTATTTGTGTTTCCTCCAACAAGGCATTTATAATCCTCATGGACCACTCAGCTAATCCCCGGTGGCAAATTTGATAAGCCAGGAAGGGCAAGGGTTTTGAGCACATGTGGTCACTCTCCCAGCTTCAAGAATCTTATCCACCTCATCACGCTGAACATGCTGAAGTGAATCCATCAAAACAGGACAGACAGGTACCTCAGGTACTGTAATAAGTCTGGTGTCCAAGTAGGAATGTATCTGAGTGACTTTATCTGCAAAGTGATGGCCGAACTCGCCATATCGAGTTGTCGAATGGTCATGGATCTCCTCCTGATCACTAGGAAAAGGGAGTTCCCTGATGTTGTATAAGTCTCTTAAATGAGATGACACAACTTTACTTTTTGGATTTTTTCAAATCATGAATGTTTAAATCTCGATGTAAAATTCACAAATAAGGAGGATCAACTGTATTTGAAGTAAAAAAAAAAACTAGTTAGAACTGTTATGCCAAAACTGAGACAATTTGAATATTCCTTTCTATCTTTCTTTTTGCAGTGAATATTTTTACTTTTAACAAATTCACAAACTGCCCTTAAGGCTTTTTTGCAAGTGCAAAGACAGGAATAACCAAGCCCTCCCTTACAGCTACTGACTTTTTCACAAGTTTTGCTGTCTCAGCAATATGTCTCAAGAATCTAGATGGCAGCAAATTTATTTCTTCTTCCTCTGCAGGTAGAAACCAACTTACCACCCCTTCATTTCCCAAGATTAAGAAAATGGATCCTATGTCAACAGCCCTTATTATTTCTGCAGTGCAATGCCTTGATTTTTGTGACAACTATTCCAGTCAGGAAGATAGCACACAGGATTCAAACAGATGCTTTCACATGATGCATGCACCACAAATTTTTTGCTGTAATTGTTTCATCGGTTTCAAACATGTAAAATAATTCTGGTTTGGGTTTGGCATTTAATAGCCCATGGAGCAAATGTGCAGCTCTTGATGCATAGCTGATGTTATTAATTATGCCAAATGGTTAGCACATTACATTTTTATCATGCTTTTCATCTTAGCAGGATCTTCAAGCAGTTTGCATATTGTACATTAGGGCCTCATTGAGCAATATGTCACAGTTAAGAGTCAGCTTTTCTTCTTCCCTTACAATTATTTCTGTGCATTTGCAGCATAGTGTTTTTCAGAAACAGAAGTCACCATTGCATAGTAATCAAACACTGCTCATTTGAGAGTAGGTCTTGCATATATAAAGTGTTCTTTAAAAAATCAGATCAATCTAATGCAAAAAGCAAATGCCTGCCTTTGATCGTTTATAATGCTGGGGAAATGTTAACATGAATGCATGCTGTTTATCTCCTTGGGCTACATTCTGATATTCATATGCAGCCCACTGATCTGCAGCAGTAGTTGTGTATAATATCCCCATGGGCAAACACAGAAGTTGGCCCAAAGTGATTATTAATAACATGCAGACTGTGTTAGTATTTCCCAGCCACCTGGTAAGATCAAAAGGAAGAGTATCAGCGAAAAGGTGAACACTAAACTCCAGTAAGTATCTACAGTCTCAGAACTGTTCAATTTTGTTAGCAGAGTGAACACAAGAGTCAAAGTCCAATCGTTAGTTTTAGAAGATGACCCACTAAAACAATGGGAACTTAGTAGAGGTAGATACCTGGACTATTATGATAGAGAGGTACTACTTACCTATTCCTCCCCCTTTTTTTTCTTCCCCTTTCTTCCCCTTTCTTCCTTCTCTACCTCTTTCTTTCATTCCTTCTTTCACTCTTTGGTTTCATCCTTCCTTCTCTCTTTCCTTCCTCCCCTCCCCCTTTCTCTACTAGTTCCTTTGTCTCCTTTCTTCCCTCCCTGTTTCCTTCCTTCTTTCACTTTTTATTTCCTTTTCTCCTTCCTTCCTTCTTTACCTCTTTCCTGCCTTTCCTTCCCTTTTTCTTTCCTTTCTACTTTCTCCTCTTCCTTCCTTCGATACCTTTCTTTCTTTTCTTCCTTCCTTCCTTTCTTCTTTCCCTCCCTCCTTCTCTTTCCTTTCTTCCCAGTTTCCCTCCATTCCTTCCCTTTTTCCTCCCTCCTTTCTTCTCTCCTTCCTTCCTGTCTGTTCTCCCCAATACCATGGCAGAGTCCCTTCTAACTCTATTCTATGAATCTATTTAATATAGTAATATATATAACAATAATATAATATATATGTATTTGTTGAGATTAACTTCACAATTCAGCAGCAGATCAGTTGCACAACTTCAGCGCTTTTAGTAGCTTCTTCCTGCACAGTATTTTCAGTCAACTGCTCCCACAGCCTGCAGTCACTCTGGAACCTTTTACAGACACTTGAGCACATGCCTGGCCATTGTCAGTTTTACCATTGTCTTTCCCCCAGTCGAGATGATATTACAAACTTACCACAGCACACAGTTGTATCTTGTCTTAGCAGACAGGTTCTTTTAATTACATATAGCCTTCGACGAACAACATCACAGCACAAGGAGAAATATACACTGTACACGACTTCCTTATATACAATTCTATACAACCACACATAGCAATTGGTTCCCAACTCATTAACTTAACTCAGACCCAGGATTACATCATTCACAATCACCTGGACTAGGCCAGAACACATTCCCCAAATGATTCCCTATATACAGTGAATGCATGACTCAGCATTTCCAATAGAAGCCCATTAGCAGTGCATGACTCAGCTATATTACATTACAATACATTGTAAAACCTGACAGTATTATATAGCAGCATATATAATAGTCATATATAAAGTATTGTGTGTGTGTGTATCTCTCACCAACCAGTGATCCAACATTCATCCATATGTGTGTGAGTGTGCACGTGTGTGCACACTACCATATAATCCAGTCCTAAGTAGATAATCTGGATTTTACATGGCAGTGTGGAAGAGGTGACTTTGGGTGCATCTACACTGTAGATTTAATAAAGAAGGATGAAGCTGGCAAGGGAAGGAGAAAAAGGAAGGAAAGAAAGGGAGGAAGGGAAGAAAGAAAGGGAGGGAGGGAGAATGAAAAGGAAAGAAAGGGAGGAAGGAGGGAAAGGAAGGAGGGGAGGGAGGGAAAGAAGTAAAGGAAGGAGAAGGAAGGGAAGTAGAGGAAGGGAGGGAAGACGGGGGTTGGACTGGTTGGCCATTTGTTGTGAGCGCTTTGATTATGTTTTCCTTTTCTGCCAAATTAGGTCAGGCTGGATGGTCTTTGGGGCTCTTTTCCAAGCAATGTCTGTTTCGTGTGTCCCTATTACCCCCATCATGGCACCTTCCTCCTTCCCTTGTGCTGTGGGAGTGTGTGTGGGGAAGACAGAGTCAGTGTGTGCACAGAGTGTGGCCTTCCTCTTTTTTCTTCCCCCCCTCTCTCTCCTCCCCCTCCTCCTTCTCCTCAGCCTCTGCCCTTTGATCGCTTGCCCTAGTGTTAGTTAGGGGTCAGAGAGACATGCAGGGACTGCTTCTTCAGAGCCTTCCTCCTCTTCCTTTTGACACCATGGCATATGAGCCACCCTGCCACTGCTCTCTCTCGCCCATTCTCCTTCTCCCGCCTCACCTTCCAATGACTGTGTAGGCAAAGAGGAAAGGGAAGTAAGGTGGCCTTACCGGCTGTGTCCTCAGCGCGGGGGGGGGGGGGGGGGGGGAGGGGGAGGTATGTTGTCTTCTTCCTTTTTTGAAGGTGTTTTGTGGGGGGGGGGGGGTTCAGTCATGATCACTCCTTGGATTGTGAGGAGTTTTGTTGCCAAATTTGGGGTCATTTGGCCCTGTAGTTTTTTTGTTTGTTTTGTTTTTAGGGTACTCATTAGGGACAGAGCATTTTTTATATATATACTAGCCGTCCCCTGCCACACTTTGGTGTGGCCCAGTCTGGTAATCTGGAAAATAATTTTGTTGATTTCTGATATGTGTAATTTCTTTGTGTTTGTGGGTAAGCTGTATTTGATTACATTTTCTTGCCCTGGTGAAGGGAGTTAGACTGGGTGGCCTTAAGTATTTTCTGTTGATCATAGGGGTTCTGTGTGGGAAGTTTGCTCCAATTCTATCTTTTGTGTGGTTTGGAATGCTCTTTGATTGTAGGTGAACAATACATCTCAGTAACTACAACTCCCAAATGTCGAGGTCTATTTTCCCCAATTCTATCTGTATTCCTAGTTGGGCATATGGAGTATTCGTGCAAAGTTTGGTCCAGATCCATCACTGTTTGAGACCACAGTGATCTCTGAAGGTAGGTGTACTAACTCAACATCAATGTCCACCAAAGCCTTCAAGTATTTTCTGTAGGTCATGAAGTTCTCTGTGCCATGTTTGGTTCAATTCCATCATTGGTGGAGTTCAGAATGCTCTCCGATTGCTCTCAAAATGTTTCTCATTTATTTAGTTTTAATTGCTTTTAGGGAATTTTTTCCAATTCAGTTTGGTGAAGAAAGATATATAACAAGAGTAGGAGACCTGTTTTAGTTTGTTGTTGAGTCTTTGAACATTGTTGACTTATGCCAACAGGTTGGCAGCCAATGGAGCTGTTGGAAAAGGCTATGTGCTCCCTGTAGGTCTTTGGACCAACTGATGTTTCTGAGGACTTCTTAAAGGAAGGTCCACATAGAGCACACTGCAGCACTCCAAACGAGATGTAACCAAAGCATGTATTATTATTACCCCCATATTACATATGTCTATGGGTAGGGAAATACAACTTGGTGTATAGAGGTGGGCAAGGGGAATAATATGTTGTGGAAATTCCACTGAGCATTAACAATTGTCTCACTAGAAATAAGGCTCAAATCTTCAACTTCCTCACTGTCCCCCTTTCTCTGTCTCCCCATTGCCACTAATGTAACCCTACCCTTCCTTCTCTCCTTGTGTTCCCATTGGGAAAACATTGCTTCCTTGGATTTTTATCTTATCTCACTTAGGAAGGAGAAAAGAGGCCAAGAGGCAGCACCAGCAGCCATTGTGAATATGGCTCTGGTTATGGCTCACTTATTTGAGTTTTTTTTTGTCGTGTCAGGAGCGACTTGAGAAACTGCAAGTCGCTTCTGGTGTGAGAGAATTGGCCATCTGCAAGGACATTGCCCAGGGGATGCCCAGATGATTTGATGTTTTTACCATCCTTGTGGGAGGCTTCTCTCATGTCCCCACTTGGGGAGCTGGAGCTGACAGAGGGAACTCATCCGCCTCTCCCCAGATTCGAACCTGTGACCTGACTGTCTTCAGTCCTGCCGGCACAGGGGTTTAACCCACTGTGCCACCGGGGGCTCCACACTTATTTGAGATGACCAAAATGAATTCCTTGTTCAAGTAAGATATTTCTTTTCCTAATGGCAGTGTGAGTTTTGTTAATTAATCTGTACAGTGACCAAAGGCCCATCTATACCAACACAAAAATCCAGGACTGTTCTAAAGAAAAAAAATAATGCTGACTGGCTTCAAATGCTACAGAGCTATTTGGACAGTCTGCCCTAAAACATGGCATGGGTGGACTCCAGATGTTCCAGTGGGGCTGAAACTGCTTTAGCCCAACTGGACTGTCACTCTTGCCTGTTCTGTTATATTGTTCTGTGACAGCCAGCCAGAGATTTTCAGAGGACTCCTGCCCTTTGCCATGTCATACATGTGTGTCCAGAGAGAATTAGTGTGTAAGCCCATGGGCAGGAGGTCTTCAAAGTGACAGGATGTTGATACTGCAGCAACAGGTACAACACAATCCCAATCTACCTGCCTTTCCCTCCTCTGCAGAACATTGGGAAAAGAGGATGGCAGCACTGGCCTGCATGTAGCCGTTCTACACTCAAAGTGAAGTGTGGGGCTGCTCTGGTGTTTCATTGAAAGCCCAGAGCATTCTTTGACTTTTCTTATTGAAAGGTTAAACCAGACCAGCCCAGTTAAGAATCAGAAGTTCCTAGATGTTGTCTTGACATCCAAGTTTGACTCTGTCCCCCTTTGGATTAAAGGGCTGGTGTAGACAAGTCATAAGTAGGAATATTTTTGGTATGCCAAATCTTTTTAAACTAGTACTCTCTGTTAGAATGAGGGGGTTGTTTTTTTGTTTGGCTGAAGAAGGGGGAAACATATATATTATTGAGCATCTTGAGGCAGTTTGGGTGAAGGCATACTTTGATTTTGAAAATATGAGATTTATGTAACTCTCAAAAACCAAAAATCATAACTGAAGAAGGAGTTCAGAATTCAAATCAGAAAAGACTGTAAAGTGCCCTCAATCTTACATTGATTACATGAACTTTGGAATATAGCACTCATAGAAAAAAAATGACAACACACAGCAGAGAATCTAGAAATCTGATTTTATGAAACCCAGTATTTCCTTATTAACTACTAAGATGGATGATTGATGATTATGATCACCACTTTCCAATCACCCTTTGCTATCTCTGGAAAGATTTGCTCCCAGAATAAATCTTGGGAAAAGATCCCATTCCACGTGGGTTCTCTGTGCTAGAATATTTAAGTTTTGTATTTATTGCTTCTCTCTCTCTTATATTCTGTCACCTATTTTTATTTGTATTTGTGTTAAGTTAAATTATTATTATTTTTAAAAGGAATGCTTCTTTGCAACATGAATTCTAGTTTAGGAAAACTGGAAGTGAAAACCATTGTGTGAAAAGGATTGAGAAAGCACCTGGGGCACAGATCTGTAGGTGCTATAAGTCAAAAGGGATTTCCTTAAGGAAAAATTTTAGCTGGCAGCAGGGGCAGCTCAACCCATTACACAAAGTAAGCATTTGCAGTATAGTTGATTTTGCCCAGGGGCGCTCTTGAGGCGCTCTTGGGGGAAAATAGACCTTGACATATGTGAGTTGTAGTTACTGGGATATATAGTTCACTTAAAATCAAAGAGCATTCTGAACTCCACCAATGATGGAATTGAACCAAATATGGCACACAGAACTCCCATGATGAACAGAAAATATATATCAGTGATTGGTTTGGGGGGGGGGGGAGAGAATACTGTTTGCTTACCGTTGAAAATTACCTAGGGCCGCCTCTGGCTGCAGGGACCTCCCTTTTCCTCGAATTTCACAAGACTTTTACCCCTTTTGCTATGAGCAAAGATTATACCAAAACATCAGGAAGTACTTCCTTACAGTAAGAACTGTTCAGCAGTGGAATAAGCTGCCTTGGAGTATTATGGAGTCTTCTTCCTTGGAGGTTTTTGAACAGAGACTACATAGTCATCTGTTGAGAGTGCTTTGTTTATGGATTCTTGCATGGCAGGAGGCTGGGCTGGATGGCCTTTTAAGTTTTTTCATTCTCTGATTCTCCAACATGATGTGATGCTCTTGTTCTTGTGCTATCATCTTTTTTTGTCTTACTGCCAGCTAGCTACATTTGTTTATGTAATGAATTTTCAGACTTCTTTACTTCATATTGATCTCTGGTGTCTACCTTTTGTTGGGTGAACAAAGCCTTTGCTTGGAAAAAAGGGAGGCATAACAAGCCAATTTATTTTCATTTTATAGCAGACAGAACACATGACTTCTCTTTGTAATAGCAAAAGAGGGTTTTGTATGGAAACTACAAACCCAATTAGCCTTCTCATGAAATGACTATTCCCATATATGTGGATAGTGCTCAAGGTCTTTTATTGGACAAAGTGTCCTCTGCAGCATACTACAGTAACTCCACAAATTAGGAGAGGGATTTGTTCCAGGATCTTTCATGTAATAATACATTTCTGCATATAATCTGGAACCCTATTGTTCTTACTGAAGTCAACTATGTCTTGATTTAGAATTGCTCTAGAGGAACTAGTTAATGTGATGCTAAGAGAAGTGTTCTCTCTAGGACTGACATGATTTTATAGTCAAATTCCTCCAGAACAATTCTGTTATTTCAAACTCTTTGGATATAAATGAAATGGTCATGCATTCAATGAACTGACATAATAAGTAGGCTTACCATTCAACTTTCCTAGGATTTCATTAGACAGAGCTGGGGAAAATGGGAGAGACTGCGAGAAATAGTCTTTCCATGTAGAATAATCTTTTTGTGTGGGATTTCATCGTTTTAGAAGATGGATTGCCCCCTCCTGGCTCTAGCTCAACCATCTATTGAGGAGGCACGAGTTATCAGTCTTAAGACATACACCACTTCTATGGGCTCCTTTAATTTCATCTGAAGCCCCTTACTCTAGAGGAGACATAAGACATCATTCTCAAAGATCCCATTACATGTGTTAATCACCACTTTATCCCATTTTCATGCACATTGGGAGCTCAGAAGATGATTTCCTCTGGAATCAATCCCCCCCCCCCCATTTATCCACACTTCTGAAATACTTTACAGATTAAGTAGCACTGTGAAATCAGCTTGTGTTGTATGAAGAGATCTGTGCTACTTCTTCCATTAACTGTTCTAGAAGTATGTGAAAAGATGGGGGGAGGGGAGTTATTTTGTATGTGATGAGGTTCCTAGAGAAGATGGAATGTCTAACAAAGAGAACTGTGATCTCATTCTAGTAATTGCTGTGCATAGTAACATGGGGTAGACCAGAAGATGAAGTTGGCATTCCCTTCAATTGTCTGCCATCTATCCTTTTCAGCTGCTTCTCCACTTTCAACTCTCATACTCAGCTTACTCCAGCTGCTACAAACTGAGTTCAAAGTAAAAAAAAGTAGTTGACATTCAGCTAAACCAGACAAGGTGAAGAGAGGCATCTTGTCTGTCCTTATCAGCAAAAGTACATTTCTGCAAATGCTTATAGCTTTGTTCTTCATTAAAAACATTTGCCATCTTGACTAAGCTCTGATGTTATTCATGTCTCATTATATACAATGACACAGCAAAATGACATCACTTATATAAAATGGTAGATAACTCAAGCAAATGTTGGATATTGCCTGTGATCTGAGAATTGGTGGGAGACTACAGCAGGGTATGCACACACATTGGCATTGTGTTTGGGTTGAGACAAAATCAAGGAAAGCTTTTGGGACTCTTTTCCCCAAATATTTTTGAGTCACAGTTGGTTGTACCTGTAATTGCAGAATTCATGGATATGGTGAGCTGACTGAAACAGCTTCCTTGCCTGCAAAGCAGAACTTTGCTTCCTGCAACAATTTTGTATTTGTAAAGAATGTTCAATTTTTTGAATATTCTTTTGAAAGAAACATTGAGTTAGAAGGTACCTGGGGCCAAGTAGTCCACCCACCTGCTACTGCAAATGATTAAATGCTTCCAACAAAGGAGAGTTCACAACCTTCTGATATAGTACATTCCACTGTCAAACTGTGAAGCTATTTTTGTATTTTGCAAGCAATGTTTTTTTTCCTTGCAACAGCTTTCCAGGCTGCAACAATCAGGTCATAGTCTTTTGCCCTCTCATCAAAGGACACTGGAAAGCACTATGAGGTATAAAAATTGCCACAGCTTCATTGAAAGCAAATTTACAGTGGGCAGCAAATAGGACATGTAGGCACTAAGCAAAGGTCCACACAAGCATAGTATCTTATACAAACCTCTCACACCTTGAAACCAACAGTGCAGAAAGAAAGCAGAGGTCATCAAACATCTCAAAACTACTTGGGCTGGTTGTGATTTCTAGAGATTGCTGCTGCTTGAGACAAGGGATCCCCTCCACTTATGTATATTCTCTCAAGCCAGTCACATGAATTGGTCTTTAAACAACTGATGCTAGGACAGCATATCAATAGCCTAAGTTTCCACACACTACCAGTTGTGAGAACAGAAATGCAATGCAGACTCCAAGCAGGTCTACCATACATGCAAAACATTGTGTCCTAGGTCAATCAGATTACAAGCAAATTTCTTATTTAGTTCCAAATGGCAACCAGATAAAGTTATAGCAAAGGAGATAGTGAGGGATAATAGTCATGTCAAGAGGTGGAGAAGGAAGCACATTGCCATTTATAGGTTATCACAGCTATTGTGCTGCAGGTGCCATCATTCACTTGTATGGCAGTGTCCTTTTCTATGCTAATTGGTATGAAGTCATCAAAGGCACCACCAGTCAGGAATAAATGGAACAAGAGTCTCACTAATCATTGGACAAAGAAAACAGCAAACAAAGGTCTAAGGCAGGATATAGGCTGCATGCTAAATACTGTATTTTTAATCCAGGTTTTCTTGGAAAAGGGGAGTGTGACTATTATGCAATGAAATAAAATGATGTCTTCTCTTCACCAGCTTCTGTATTGTTTAGGGTTTTTTTTAATAAAAAGAAAACAGTCTTAACTCTGATATAATGGAGTCCCTAGTGATGCAATGGGTTAAACCCTTGTGCTGGCAGGACTGAAGACCAACAAGTTGAAGGTTCGAATCTGGGGAGAGTGCAGACAAGCTCCCTCTGTCAGCTCCAGCTCCCCACATGGGCACATGAGAGAAGCCTCCCACAAGGTTGGTAAAACATCCAAACATCTGAGCATCCCCTGGGCAACGTCCTTGCAGATGGCCAATTCTCTCATACCAGAATCGACTTGTAGTTTCTCAAGTTGCTCCACACACACACACACACACATCACTGATGAAAAGTGTCAGAAGGAGGGAGAGCTTATATATGTTTAAATTGTCTTTGAGGAGAGCTCTGGTTTATTTTTCTTTTGTTTAAAACTATCTTTCATGGTTATGCAAGGAAAGGGAGGAAAGCACATGTATAAAAATGTCTGTACAAAATAGCCAAATCATCACATGTTTGGATTACTGGGTAAAATGGAATTTAGCTATCCACCAACTTTTGCACTTCTCCAAATGTTGTTTGGAGTTTAAACAAATAAAATAAGCAGGTAATATGTGCATTTTGAGAAAAAGCATACTTAAAATATGTATTTTAAAGCATCATTTGAGAGCTTTTAAAAATTACCCACTATATATCAATGTAGAATAAAGCAGAATGATGTTATTGGGATGGGGTTGGAGACTTGTGAAAGTGAAACAGATCAGAATACAGAGATTTGCCTTCTCCTTATTTGTTCTTGCCAGTGAGCATCAATATCAGTCATCTATGTTGTTTTTTTTTATCTGAACATAAAATAAGTCATCTAAAATGTGTGAAGAGCTGCCCTTAAAGGAATAGTGGAGTTGTGTGATGATGGGGGAGGAGACCAAGGCAGAGTTTATTTAATTTTTTTATATATTGCACAGAATTTTACCAATAGGTAGAGATAGCATGGTAATGGATCACTACAATTCCTAAAAATCATGCTGGTTTGGGAGTTATAGGGCTTCATCACATTGAGGTCCTTGATGTAAGGAATAGTGAGGCAAATCATGGGGCAGTGGGGCAAATTTTTGGGAAGCAGGGTGAATCTATCGCCCAGAGCCCTGCATTATCCATATCGCCCACTTGCCCATCACACACCAGAAAACTTACCTTCCACCATGCACTCACACTGTTCCCATTATTTACTATCTGAACATGGGTAGTCTCCTGTGTTCAGATTTCCCCCTCTTACCATTTGCTGATGCAACTGGCACGGAGCCCTCCTAGAAGCTGATGTGTGTCACATGATAAGATCTGGTGAGCTCCATGGCAAAGTGTGGCAGGAGGCTGAATTTTCCCCATGTGATGAGGTCCAAAGTCCTAAAACAATCATTCAAGATTTCTTTCTTTTTGCAGTACCAAAGCCTCCCAGAGTTAATTCTGACTAATTTTAGAAGGTACATGTAGAAAAAAGAAATCAAGCATATTAAGAATGAAACTCAAGTATATAACAAGCTAGAAATGTCTTATACTCTTTCTAATGTAATGTAAAACATAGCAAGACATTATAAAATAGCCTTAGAAAGAGCAAAATCATATCTAACTTCTTCCTGATCAAGCAGAATTTTTCATATGCATTAATAAAAAATCCAATTTATTATCATCCTCTACAAGGGGAAACAATTCTGTTCTGATATTATATTTTATAAATTATTTAGGCATATGATTCTGGTAAGTGTGCACTGTCAAGACAAGGTTAATGTATTCTTCTTGCATTCCTATAATTTCTTTAGACAGATATAGATTATGTACATTGCTACCTTCGTAGGACAATTATTTGGTAACTGGTAAGAGTAGGTTAGTTGGAAAAATAATCTAATGTGGCCACAGCCTGGAATGTTACTTTTGGAATATCAAGACTGTGAGAAGTAGTATTTCTAATGGCTATGCTCACTAATGCATTTTTAAAGATGTATGTCAAAAAGTAACTTTTTAGCTCTTTTTATGACTTAAAAAGAGGTTGGCAATTACAAGACCTTCCAGAAGTTTTAATTCCTAGTATTCCTCACTATTGGATATGCTGGATTGGGTTGCTAGGACTTAGGTTCCACAACATTTAAATGGCTATATGGTTGCTATCCATAAGATATCAGTTTCAATGAGAAACTATGTTGTGACGCTTCCAAAAAAAAAAAGAGCAAATTTATTTCAAATATAATATTTTCCATATACAAAATAACTGTGAATTAAATGGGAATGACTAGGAAGTAAATGCAAATCACTCTACTATAGTGATCTGAACTCTTAATAGTATCTGCCTTAGTATCTGCCTAGAATGTATGTCCAGAGGAGGGTAACTAAAATGATCAAGAATCTGGAAAACAAGTCATATGATGAGCAGCTTAAAGAGCTGGGCATGTTTAGCCTTCTGAAGAGAAAGCTAAGAGGAGACATGATGGCCATGTATAAATATGTGAGGGGAAGTCATAAGGAGGAGGAAGCAAGCTTGTTTTCTGCTGCCCTGGAGACTAGGACACTGAACAATGCCTTCAAACTATAGGAAAGGAGATTCCACCTGAACATAAGGAAGAACTTCCTGACTGTGAAAGCTGTTCAACAGTGGAACTCTCTACCCTGAAGTGTGGTGGAGTCTCCTTCTATGGAGAATTTTGTCAGGGGTACTCTGAATGCAATTTTCCTGCTTCTTGGCAGAGGATTGGACTGGATGGGCCCACGAGGTCTCCTCCAACTCTATGAGTCTATGAACTGATGAGCCATATCTGTGTCTATTACAGAAACTAAAATTGTAAGATTCTTTCAAAATCACAAATCACTAAACTTACATTGAATACCTTTCTGGTGTCAGCAAATGTTCCAAAATTGAGAAATAATTTCCATACTCAACAGTAGATGTGCCTAAGGCAAGCCCAGTAACATACGAAGTGTATGTGTATAGAAAGATTTCATTCAACATGCTTCAGTAAGCCTGGATCTACACTATCAAAGCGGATCATCCATATTATCTGCTTTGAACTGGATCCAGTTCAAAGCAGATAATATGCATTTTATATGTCAGTGTAGGTCCAGTGTAGATCCAGTTTTGTGCCCCCTCTACGCTGCCATATAAAATCAATATTATCTGCTTTGAACTGGATTATATGGCAGTGTAGACTCATATAATTCAGTTCAAAGCAGATAATGTGGATGACAGTGTAGAAGTTGCCTAAATTTCTGAAATGGGTTTTTACAGAATTCCACCATATATCTTTTTTCCTAAATGTGCACAATCATTGCTATAAATGGAAATTTTCATTGGAGGACAGAATTCTTATCTGAGAGGGCCAAATCCCGCCCCCTGCCTTGAGTATAGGAAAGGATACATTTTCTAGTCCTATACAGCAAGCCTAATTTTGTGGTGCTCTATTATAGTCTTATCTTTCTCTTACCTTCGCTTTCTCCTCCTCTTTCCTCCCCACCTCCACTACCACCTTTCTTAGCTTGAATTCAGCAGAGTTTTAACTTTCAGTGGCTGCTACACTCCCGCTTCTTCCCACAGGGAGAGGTATTCATTCAAGATTTTAGAGAACAAGAGCCTTTTCATAACCTCAATTACTACAAGGTCAATCTGCAACTGAGTTTTTGAGAGTGCCCAAGATTGCCCACTAAGCAGCTGAAGCCAGTGAGCTGAGCCAAAACCAAGTTCGACTGTCGCTCCTGTCTATCTACTAATGACTGTCACTGGAGGGAATCTTTGCTAATAATTGGCTTTTTGAGAGTCCAGGGTAGGGATTTGTTGTGAACAAATAAATCCTGCTGTCAGGATTACACCTTCATTTGAGATTCATAAGAAATGTTTCTCTCTTTCCTTTCCCCAGAACACAACGCTGGAATAAAAAACAATCACAAGAATTTGCCAAGCAATCTGCTTTCTGCCCTTTCATCATGACTTAAAGCATTAAATCACATGTTTTTCTAGCAATAAATACATATTACATTATTTTGCAATAAATATATTTATGCTTCGTTCTGAGACCTATGCATAAGAATTGAAAATTACAGTAAAGCTGCTGGCAATTGATTGAGAAGCCTTCCATCCTTTCCATTTTTATTTATTCAGTAAGGTCTTCCAATAGGTCAAAAATACTGTATGTAACATTACTGCATCTCACTTTAGGGATGGCTAGGTTCAACGGGAATTGGTGAAGAAAGGTTCCCCCCATCCCTAAGAAATGTAACTAGTCCTGTGGCTGTGCTTTATCTTTTTAAAATATGTTTTAATGCTATGTTAATAGAATTATTAAACTGTTGTAACCATTTTTAGCTGTATTTTTATATGTATGTAGGACCTAAATATTGTAAAAGTACCAGATTTTGGAAGCTCGAGTCAGGATATGGTAAAATTTAAATAGATAAAAAATGACCATAAAAACACATGCAAGAAAATCATAGACAAAGGTTAAAACACCAATACTAATAAAATGTAAATTTAAAATTAATAGTTTAAAATTGACTGTGTAGGCCTGCCAGAAGTTCAGTTCTTGTGGGTTTTTTCGGGCTATATGGTCATGTTCTAGAGGCATTTCTCCTGACGTTTCACCTGCATCTATGGCAAGCATCCTCAGAGGTGGAAAAAACCCACAAGAACTGAGTGATTCCAGCCATGAAAGCCTTTGACAATACACTGCCAGAAGTTGATCATCACAAGTCAGCAAGTAGACCTTCAAGTGACTTGTGAATCATACGGTGATCCTATGAATTTTATATTGCAAGAAAAACTCAGAGGTGTTTTTGTCAATTTCTTACTCTGAAATATAACCTAAAGAACCCAGTATACCTTATTTTAATTGGATGGAAGGCATCGTGGATCCTCTGGTGGAAGGAAGATGGGGTATAAATTAAACAAACAAACAAGCATGCAATAGTGACAAAACTAAAGTAAAACATTTCATCTTTTAATACTTCCTTTAAGTATGCTGTATGTGTAGCAATTCAACCGGGAGTCATTTAGCAGAACATACAAATATTGCTTTTTTGGACATCTTCCAGAATCCCCTAGTGAGCATAGCTGTTAGAATATTCTGGAAATTATATTATCTATAAAGTCAGTTTTCCAAGATGTTCTATTTGTAGAAATATACAAATGATAAAATAGGAAACAAATTCGTTTCCTCCCCCTCCTCGTTTATACACTACTTTTCCCAAAATCTTGGGGTAGCATACACATTTCAATTATTGCAATATAGTTAAAAACATAGAACATATGCAGTTATCTCATACTGTTTCAGTATAGTGGCCCATCTAGCTTTTTGTAATCTTTGGTGGCAAGATTTTTAGGTTTCTGGACATGTTTTTCATCTACTACTGGATCTTTTTTTAAGTTGGACGTTCCAGGGTCTGGAAATGTGCCCTATCATAGAGATATTGTTGTAGTAGAGTGTGCTGAGCAAGCTACAACGAGTAGTAGAAGGGCAAAGAGGGCTGCTCAGGTGTTGAATCAAGAGCAACAAAGAAAGCGAATTAGGGAAATATTCATGACACCTACAGATAATGAGTCCTTCAAAGGGTTCACTGACTCTGAAATGGAGGAGGAGGGAGAGGAATATAGAGGTTTGAAGCGGGTTCCTCGGGATCAAGAGTCAGATGAAGAGAGAGAAAGGAAGCGGATCCGTGAAATACTTAATGCTCCAACTGAGGAGGAAGACTTCATGGGGTTCATGGGGAGTGATGGGACTGGGAGTGATGATGGGTTAGATTGGACCCATGTACAAGAGTTCAGGGACATATGTACCCAATCCACATCAAGTGAGGAGTTTGAAGGGTTTTCAGGAGACTGGAAATCTGGAAATACTTGATAGACGCTGGAAAAGTTGGAGGGACGGGCGATGTCGAGCAGTTGTGGAAGCAAAGGCACCTGAGAGTGATGAAGACAGGGTGGAGTCCAGCTCCACCTCTCATGAGGAGTTATAGGATAAAAGTAAGGTATCAAACTGTTGGAACTTTGCAGTAGGCAAAGTGTTGTATTCGGGCTTTGGAGTTTGTTGCTGCCATTACTCTCGCTTTGGATCCTGGGACTGCAGATCATTGTGTTTCCGTGTTACTACTGACTGGAATCCTGTGCTGACTTCTACCTTCCTGCTGACTTCGGATTGTTTTTGGACGATGACATCACATTTTGGACTTTTATTACAACTTTTGGACGTGTTTTGACTCTGGACTGTTTTCTGACTTCGTTTTTGCTTGCTCCCACCTTGCTATATTGTGCTTTGTGAACTCTGTTATTTTCAAGCAGTTTGCTTAAAGTTTTTGTTATACCGGATTATATCTCTGCATAATCCAGATTATTCTCCAAGTTGCATTTTTTTGCCTAGCAGTTGCTACAGACTTTGTTATATTCCTAGACTCACTGAATTCAAGTGTTTCTAAGCTATTTTTGTTTGTTAATAAACCTTGTTTGGACCTTTTACTTGTGTTTGGCTCCTTTAAGTCTTCTGGTTCACGACAGATATGGTTTCTCTGAAGTATTACAGCACCTGTTTGGGGCCTAAATAATCACATTATGCAGCAAAGTATATATGGTGTCTTTAGACTTTTTCTGGAGCAGTGAATGTGAACCAGCAGCCTCCAGAACAGGGGCAGCTAGTTCTCCAAGTCATGTAAGAAGTAGAAAAGCTAGCTTTAATACTACATCCCATTCAGATTTTGTACATGGTGATGGCCATCCTGTTAATGGCACATGCAAGCGTCAATTCACATCCAAAGCCCACCCTTGCTCCAGGCCTCACCAGTGTGCTATCAGATTTCCCTATCTAGACATTTCACTCTGATGGAGGAATCAGAGAAGCATCTGACTATATTTCATAGCTGACATGGACCAATGACATCATCTGCCAAGATATCAGGAGGACCTCTGGATATTGATGGAAAAAATCTTTGTCTAACTATGGGGCACAGCCAAGTGCTTCTCAAATCCTCTCCCTATTCTTCATCAGCCATGCAATGACTATGGTGGCCCCATTACAATGCAATGGTGAGTTCTGCAGGTGATGACAAGCCATAATGGAGGTCCACATGAGGAGCTCTTACGCTGATCTCTGCTACTAAGAATGCAAGCCAGTATGTTTTGCTTAATTTTATTTTTAATTCATTTCAAATAGGAATTTGCAAAGATTCTCTGAACTATAAACATACTGCAAAAATAATCAAAGAGTGGATTTTTGAATTTGTGACTCTGAATTAGAATTCTCACCTGAGATGCCCACAGCTACATTACAAGCAGGTACAACCCGACGATCTACAATAGTAAATATATCAATTTAATTTGGCCAGTGCAACTCATAGAAAATGTGATTTAAGGTTGCTTTTAAAGACTATATGAACATTTAAAAATGTCTTTATTCATGGTAGAAAGAACTGGCACAAAAATCCAGAAAAAGTGAAATGGGTAGATAGTCTCTAGTATGAACCTTTTTCTAGTATGAACATACATTCATGTATAATTCTTGAGGGTATGTGCTCTATAAATCTTAATTGTTCTTTCTTGTTCTTGCCTTCTGTCTTGTTATATGGTATGAAATTTACTGAATTGCAAACCCCAGTCTCCTAGCTACTCTGAAGTATGGAATGATGTGTGGAAATCTAGAAGCTGTATGTCCTTGTCCTGAATGAAGCAATCTTGTTAAGCTGCAATCCATTTATCTCATGTCAATACCTATGCCCAACTGTTCCGAATCCAATCCTGAAAGGCAAAACTGATGGATTAATTTAGGAGCTACATGTCTGTGGCTTAGAGCAAAATGTGTTGTAGTCACAACCATTTGGCTTGTTTGTGGTGTCTTATAAACATCCCTGCTTTATGAATTATACAGGCTCACTTTGATCTTCCCTTTGGTATCATAAGCTCTTGCTGACAATTACTTAAGTCTGACAGGCTTCTGGAGGAAAGCCACTAAATGCACACATGAAAAAAGAGTGAGAGAGATGAGGCTATCATTATTCAATAATTTATTCTAAGAAGGAACCTTCAACCCTAGAAGCAGCTCAATTTTCTGAAATTCAACTGTCAGTCCCTTCTGCCACTGACAAATCCAAATCCAGAGCAAGATGATGAGTTGCTAAAGGGAAAGAGCTTTTGAGCCCATTTTGTCTCTATTCAACTTCATCGCATGGCCTTTACTCTAACTAGACACCCAGCAACATCAAAGAGATTCTTTTTACTTAACTAGCATGTGATCTGGCCCATAAGCCTGTAATTTTAAAACTATTACTTTGATTCCCGTGCTTCAGTGGTGAGGCCTGCAAGCTCTTTTGTACCTGTTTAGCCTTAAGGATATAATCAGACCTACTACATGAATGAGCTTTTTTCATGAAAATAAACATCACTTTCTTCATTGTTTCAACCTGAGTTGTCATCACAGATTATTTAGACAAAACTATTTGGTCAGAAGCACAGTTATCCTTCAATGTTCAGAGGGTTAGGATGAAGGATCCTTGCAAAAGTAGAAAAATATAAATTATTTATGCCCCCCTCCCCCAAAAAATGCATCCCACAGGCTCTGCTTCTGCAAAAATCTCATTCAGTGCCATTATCCTTATTGAGGAGAAGGAAAAGAAGGATTATGATTCTGACATAATCCTCCTACCATCAAGAAGTTTGAATGTTATAATGCATGCACATTTCCTTGCTCACTCACTTTTGGTGATGGGGGTGGGGGAGGGAGTCACAGGAGAGAGGATGGGAGGAGAGGGAGTAGGAACAGTATGCATGTTCCCTCGCTCACTTTAGTTTTGGTTTAGGTCCTCTAAATTGCATATAATGCTGCATGAACAGGGCACAAGGTCTGATCATGGCAAACACCCAACATCATATTCACCCCTCCCCATTTGATCACTCTTAGAGGTAGGAGCCTGCTGCACAGAAATATTGGTATTCTTTAACTCTAATAGCCTACCTAATGTATTTCCTTTAAGCAACATGACCAGCCTCTTCTCACTCCCCCATTTCACTCTCTTTCCCACTTCTACTAGTGTGAGTGAGCACATAAGTAAGTAAGAGAACACAAATAAAGTCAGGCCCAGCCACCCTACCAGTTTGATTTCCTTCCAGAGGCATTGGTGTTATTGAAATTCCTATAAAAATGTGGTAGGGCATTATTAGCAGATATGGCAGAAAATATAATTTGTGAATAATCAAATCCATGAATGTTTAGCCGGCAAATGTGGAGGGATGACTGTATTTTCAAATCAAGGTTACAGTCTTTAGATTCAAATTATCTGATGGGACATGAGTATCTTCATTGTTGTATGCCCTCAAGTCGTTTCCATCTTGCAGTGATCCTATGTCAAGCCTATCATGGGATTCCATTGGGTAGATTTGTTCAGAAAGGAATGATTAGTACCACAAAGTTGCTTAGTGAATTTCCATGGCCAAATGGGAATTTGAACTGTTCTCTGGAGTCATAACCCAACACTCAAACTACTACACCATGCTTGCTCTTTACGAATACCTACTTCACTTCACCTTCAATGGTTAAGATAGTTCTTATTAAATAGTTCCAACATTACAGTGAATCAATCCAGTTATTATTGGGTAATGCGAAATTATTCCTGGCTTTGAGAAAAGACAGGAGGAGTTATCGTTGCCAATTTGAAGCTTTCTGAAAGAAGGGGAATGAAGAAAGTAAATGAATGTTCTCTTTAGAATGGAAATCACTTGCTCCAGATTAAAATTTATTGAAATATTTATGTGTCAGCAGGGTCTGCTTTGTCCCTTATTCTAGGGTTGCCACATCAGGATATGTTAGGACCAAAATCTTCTGATGTCATGGAAGATGTTTACAGTAAGTGATGGCATCCTGTGAGTGCTTTGTCATCAGTATACTGATGCCACACAACTCTCTCTCCTTCCCATCTGATTTCAAGGAAGCTGAAGTACTGAAGTAATGTCTGCTTTGTTTGAGAACAAACAAACTGAAACTTAATGCAGACAAGACAGAGATGCTACTGTTCAGTTGAAATGCAGATGAGAGACTAGGGATTCCACCATTTTTGGATGGGAATTCATTTGAAAACTCAGGCTCACAGCTTGATTGTTTCCCTGGGCTCTATTTTGAACCTGGACATCCACGTTTCAATAGTGACCAGGACTGCATTTTCACAGCTAAAACTAGTGCACCACCTGTGCTCATTCTTTGAGATGCCAGATCTGACTACAGTGACACATGCTTTGATTACCTTCCATTCAAATTGCTTAAATTTTAAGATATTTGGAACAAGGGGGTATGTGAGGCTGCTTCTCAGTGGTTGCCCCCACTGTTTAAAATTCACTTCCATAAACAGTTCGGCTATCCCCCTCCCTGTTTTCCTTTCACTGGCACAAAAAGATATTTCTGTTTAAGCAGATTTTTAATGTATAAGTGGATGAAGAGTTATTTGATTGGAGATGTTTTATTTATCTTTTAACACTTTTTATATGTTTAATTGATCTTAAAATATTTTATGAAATTACTTTGTTATTAAATTTGGTTTAAAATGTTTATAATTTACAGTTTTTGGAAGGTGCTTTGGGTTCCGCTTTGGGAGAAAAGCAGCATAAAAATAAAATAAAATGGAGGAGGAGAATTGGCTGAAGCACTTGTCATTCTTCCATCTATCACTGGCTCACTCATGCTAGAAACCCACTATGTCCCATTGTCACCTTTCTTAATAGGAAGGAGTAGTTTGTGCTAGGTGAGTCCAACATTAGCTCCCTCTCTTCCAGATTAGGCTTCTCTGTATACCTTGTTAGTTTTTGGAAGGGGAAATCTAAATTTTTCTCCCTGGGACACCCTATCAAGTATTTTAGGATTACATGGGTCAACCCCCTCCCCCCTCCATTTTCATGAATTTGAACAGGACAAAGTTTTGAAAGAGACTGAAGACAATGAAGCTGCTTGGCTTCAGTAGTCTTAGTACTTTGTGTCACATGATAATAATTACCCCATTTATTATGAATACTAAAATGTAACTAGAATCTTGAAAGTACTGCTGTTTGACAATTTCTCTGGCAATATTTCCACATCTCAGTCCTTAAAAATCACCATATATCTGCAACTCCAGCTACATTGGAAACCTTTCTATGGAATTTGAGTTGGTACTCTTTATTTTACCTCTAGGCAAAGCTATGATTTCATTGTCTTCTTAACTAGTTATCTTTAGAGAATGGATGACTATAGAAAATGCATGATCCTTCAATGCTTATAAAAGCAATTTGCTGTGATGATGGACATAAAGAACCTGAGCTTGACTTCTGTGTGTAAAGATACCTCTAGAGCATAGTAAGTGAATTTCTGGCTAGTATTTGAAAATCTCAGTAATTTATCATCAGTCCTTTCAGATTCACTTTTATAACTGATGTGTTGCTACTTTTCCATTTCTTTTCTTTACATATGACTATCACAGTAACTAACACAAGTCCCCTGTAGCACTTTTTCTTATGTGCTTTAAGTTTTAAGATATTTGGAACAAGGGAGTACTAAAATAGCTCTAAATTCAGGCATAATTTAGCTCCTGCTTCCTTTTTCCTTTGAAAACGTTTGAGCTGACTAATGGAGAGGGAAGATGTGGGGAAAGGAATAGATTTGGCTAACAAATTCTGTCCCAGAAGGGAGATTATACAGATGATAATTATTACAATGGCGTCTTGACTGCACATTCAATAAAATGCTTAGAACAAACTGTCTGTGTACTGAGAAAACTACAAAACAAATGGAACCCCTGGGCATTTTAAAAATATGGAAGAAGACATGATTCCAATCGTATGTCATTAAGCTTCCTGAATGTTTAAACTTTGTGAAAGGGGAGGAGGGGAAAGAAACCAAGATTGAAAGAAATCATTATCAAGGGTCAAAAGCAAAAGTCATTTATCTACAGTGCAACTGAAATTCTTACTTACACTTACTTATCTTTTGTTTTCCCAATCAAACAGCAAGTAAAATGCTATTCATGAGTAGTGTCTTAATATTGTTGTAGTGTCTTAATGTTATAGCGGCCCAGTGATTCCAACCATGAAAGCTTTTAACAACACAATGTAATCTCCATTATATGTTGACCCTAAGGTCATGGCACATATTTAGATAATTTCAGGAAAAAAAGGTTTGCCTTTTCTTTCCTCTGTGATAGAAATAACATGAGTTGCCCAAGTGGCTTTCCATGGTCAAAAAGGGATTCAAACCTCAGTCTCTAATCATAGCCCAGTGATCAAACCACGACACCTTTCTGACTCTAGCATAGAAGATACAATAACAGAGAAATGCTTCCAGTATCAACACCATAGGTAGTTAAACACATTTACATAGCTGTAACAGAATTTCTATTGTACTACACCAGTAATGGGGAATTACATGTGAAATTAGACACGACAATGTTATACTTTTCATTCATGAACATCTGATTTTTTTTCTTTTCAACTTGAATAATTCTTACCTCCATATTTATCACTTTTCTGTGCACCAGGATTGCTAATATCATGTACAATAAACAAACAAAGTCATTTTAAAATGAGTATTTTAAGCTAAAGTTTTTTTCAGAATAAGATAGTTTGTCTACTGGAAACTCAACAGAGACAGAGTCACTCTGACTACCTTGGAAGGTAGTTGCTCAAACAATGTTTGCTTTAGAGAAAGCCACATGTTGTGTCCTTACCACCCTACTATTTAAGGTTCCTGTGGCATATAACAGAATCTCTGATAAGGATCTCAAATTCCTCAAAGTAAAATGAATTGAAATACTGAGCTGCAGTCTGGGGTTTTGCAGCCATTTCTCTCTAAGACCTTATTACACCCCATGACCTTACTATAATGCAGACTGAATTTTGGTTGATTTTTTTTTGCCAGCATGATAGGATCCAGTGAAGGTTTCCTCAGCAATCATCTTATAAAAACTTATTTTAGAGGGGTTGCTAAATAGCACTCTTTTATGGAAATATTCACAATGTCTACCACCAAGCAAACTATCCAAATCCAAACGAATACTGCGAAGTTCAGACTGACACAGTAAACACAATGGGGATGTCTTCCATCTTCAGTTACCCATATTTTTCTAGCCTCCTGTCTCTTCCTGCCTCTCTTCTCCAAGCTGCTCATGATCTATAATCTCTCTTATATTGTTTGTCTCACTAAACTATAAAATCTGTGTCTTAAATTTGTTTTATGAAGAGGAATGCTATAGAATGCAATAAAATCAATGTTTTAAACAAGATGGGTGGCACATTTTCACTGGGATAAATCATGTGAAAATATGAGATGCAATTTGAACACAGGTAAACTTCAATTAACAAAGTACAACAAGCTTTGTCAAGAAGCTCATATTTTCAAGATCTTTTTATAGGAGACCAGCCTACCCATGCTTTTTCTTGTCTTCTGCCTCACTAGAAGGTCCTTTTGCAGCACTGACATTGGAAGGGATTTGAGAAAGATAGATTTTCAATGTTAGATTGAAGCCCCAGTAGCGCAGTGGGTTAAACCCCTGTGCTGGCAGGACTGAAGACTGACAGGTCGCAGGTTCGAATCTGGGGAGAAGCAGATGAGCTCCCTCTATCAGCTCCAGCTCCTCATGCAGGGACATGAGAGAAGCCTCCCACAAGGATGATAAAACATCAAATCATCCAGGCATGTCCTGGGAAATGTCCTTGCAGACCGCCAGTTCTCTCACACCAGAACTGACTTGCAGTTTCTCAGGTTGCTCCTGACACAACAAAATAATAATAATAATAAAGTTAGATTGCAGCATGTCTGCAATAAAGCTAGACATTGGAAAGAATGAGACTTTATTCTAGTTGTTCCAACTGTGGAATTGTTCACTTATGTATAACAGGCAAGAAAAAACAGCTGCATCCAGAGTCACTTATTGAGCATGTGTTAACAACAAAACACAAACCAGGTAGCTTCAACAGCTGCCCTGGTATGTTGAAAAATCATAGATCTATACATCTCACCATTAGTGAAAAACTGTTCAAAGAAAAAAAAACCCAAAGGCGTATTTTGGAAGAAGCTTTCAAGAGGTCTCTACAACATTCAGAGTGGGTTTTTTTCACTTATGAAAAGCGTTCCTGACCCAGTTGGATTATTTCACAGGCATATAATATTATCTCTGAAAAGTCTGCTGAAACACATGCTCAATTTTTTTTTGTGGTGTAAGAAGCTATCCCTATTTTTTCCTGTGCTACCAAAGTTTTTGTTAAAGTAGTAAAGTCCAAGAACACATATATTTCGTTAATTTAGATAGACCTGTAAAAAATTAAAATGTCTGAGAAATGTTCTAAACATGGAGAATAATGAAGGTATGTATTCTGAAAGAAACTATGAACATTAATCTGCCCATGTTGGATCAATTCCTGACCATGCTGGCTAGTGATGATAGGAGTTGTACTTTAGCACATTGATCTTGCATCTTTCTTGCACTATTATAATTTCAAAAATATTAGCACTTACTTTTTTTTTGCACCAGTCCAGTCTAGCAAGAATTATAATACTACCAACCAACACTTTCTCAGAGAGTACTGTGAGCCATCTTTATGTAGGAATAAAGATACCAGCCAGCATTTTGTTGAAGCTGTGCATTCCCCGTGTGTTTTGAGTGTTATCTTTTTGTTATAGAATGAAAGGAATGTTCTTTTGCAAAAAGATACTCTAGGTTGTCACTTTAAAAAAAACACACATTTGTACACACACTTTAAAAAACAAACACATATACCCTGGAACTGAATTCCATTCTCAAAATGATTTAAAATCACACTGAATTGTTGAGGAAAGCCTTTACAGCCCTGCGCTTCCAAACAATGCCCTCAAACTGGCTAGAAGGGAGATACAAAGGGATCCCCCATGCCCAAAGGCTTTGCATTTGTGGCTCTGGGGATAAAGAAGATCTAACACACTATCTATTACACTGCCCTCTGTATAATGATCCCAGAAAAAATCTTCTGGGAACACTCCTTGAAGAAAGGGCAGCATGGCAAGAATCGGCTGTAATCGGTGACTTGCTAGCAGATTATGACAAAAATGTAACACTAAAAGTAGCCACATTTGCAATTGCAGCCCAAAAGATCAGAGACAGAGTAGCAAAATCCTCGTTGGAGTCCAGATAGGGAAAGGGAGAAGGTTAAGGAGGACACACACTACTGTTAGGTTTCTGCCAGCAAAATTTTAAAGATGTAGTTTTTTAAAATTTTGAATGGGTTTTGGTTTATATTGGAATGTGTTTATAAAGGTTGTATGTTATTGATGTCATGGCCTATGGCTAGTGCAATAAACTTTATTCATTCCTACAGAATGGCACATGTCCAAGTCAGTGTCCCCCCACCCCCAAATGGCTTTTAAAGGTTCATTTGATTTCTCCATCTCATTGGGATAGTTGCACTTGCAGGGTGCTCCCTGGAATTCTGTCTTGATGCTCTGTCAGTTCTTTGGGCCCTAAGCTCCTTGATAAAATGTGATTATGTTTTGTGGCAAGCATTTTGTCAGCCATTCTTTAGCATTTTCTCCCTGAGTCTTTTGAACTGTGGTAAGGGTTGATTAGAGAAAAAAGACCTCTTCCAATGTATCATCATATCTTAAAAATGCCCTTGCCTGAGTTATGAAATCTTCATGGCATTCTCACTTTTTACAGCATTCATTTCATATCTGTAGGCAAAAAATTACTTTTTCTTGCATTCTTTTGGCTGTAGTTCAAAGGAGGAAATGTTGTCCACTCCCTTTGATTACTTGGGTAGCACTTCTATTACTGCCTCTCCCCTGATGTTAAATTGAAATGAATATTATTTCATTGCAGGAATTAAACTGCGGAGGCAGAGTCAACTATGGCCCATCAACAACCCATACCCTCCACCTGTCTTGATTTGACAGAGGTAGTCCTGATGAAACTTTTGTCCCTGTTTTCCCCTTTTCCCTGAGTTCTTAATTCAGAACTGAGGGAATTCCAGGCAGCATTAAAATACACATCATGGTTTTCATCTGTAAAATGTTAGGCAGTATGAAATCCCCAAGGTCACCAAATCTCATAATTGGTGAAAAAGGGGGTACTATTCTTCATTATAAGGGGGTATTATTCTTCATTTTCAGTCTATTTTAAGGTCATGATGGACTTCCCCTTCCATAGCCTTTTCTTTTCAAAACCAGAAGTCACAGTTGAATCAATTCAAATTTTAAACTAATATGAACTATGATCTAACAAAATGTGGCCCATGGGTCAGTTCAAACCTCCGGACCTTCCATGCTGTTCAACTTTAATCTTTGGAATGATCACCACCACATCATTTGCCAATGCACCTTTACCAGTCTTTCCATTCTGAAAGAATGTGAACCCTTGGAGGAGCAATATTACTAACAGTATGTAGGACTGTTAAAAGATTGTTGGTTTTTTTTAAAAAAATGTTGTGAGCTACTTTGGTCAAGAAATAAAAGTGGGATATAAACATCTGGGTTTCATGAGGACAATATCATGAGAGAACCACCATAGACTATGTGCCTATTCCCAATAGCTGAATTGTGATTTGTTTTTGCACTTGTGTGTTTTTTATTCTTCTTTTTTATTTTGTTTCACTGACTTTTTTGTTTCATATGCCAGAAACTGTAATTTCATAAAGAAAAGCATTGCTCCAGAAAATAAAGCTAAAGTAATATGTTAGGTAATATGTGGCTTCTTATACAATTTAGAAAGGCACATGATTATTTAAACTGTTTAGGGAGGAAATTTTCACTTGAATTATTGACTAAGTGATATGTTGTTGTTTTTTTAAAAAAAATATATTTTGCCAATACAGGATTAGTCGCATTATCTACCAGGATGTTGGTAAATCCTTGTTAGAGGAGTAATAAAATCATTCCTCCAAAAGGGCATTAGAGAAATTCCAGTGTCTGTGAAACATATGTTGTGCTTGTGTGCATGTACACACAAATACTACTATGATAAAACTCTGGGAGGAAAACTTTATTGGTTATTTAGGGAAAATGCCTCCATCTCATATTTTCAGCACCCTGGTCTTTTGAAGGGAAAGTCCTTTATTGTGTAGGGCCTGCATGGCAATTCAGAGAATTCAAACCAAATGGTAAGGGATATACTTTGTTGCGATCAGTCATTTTGCCATGGCAGTTTTGGCATTGTGAGAATGACACATGTTCCCTTAGGAGGATGAATAAGACAATTGGTAATGCCTTAAACAGAGGGCTGGACCCACATCTGCAATTTGCCTTTCAGTGGCCTGAACTCAATAGAGCAGATAACAATCATTTGTGGATTTGCAACAGGAGACAAGGCCTCTTTGGCTAATCAAATAAGGAAAAGGGACTAAGTAGGTCTTTTTCCACGGCAGCAAGTGGGGGAGAAAAAAAGAGATACAACAAACAGCTTGCCACTTATTTAGTGAAGAGGAGGACTCTGGAACTGCCTTTTAAGATTTGAGACCTGGGGAAGCAGACTGCCCTTAATATTTATTTGAGGTCTTTCCCTCATTTTAAATCAGTGATTCTTAACCTGTGGGTAGTGGACCACCAGTGGGCTGCGAGGACAAAAGTCTGATCTGCAAAACTCCTTCCTCATTATTTATTTATTTCTGCTCCTTTCATGTCACTTGCCATTCCTTTCATATTGATGACCATGTCATATGTTCTGAATCAGAAACTAGAACTGATGTGGTCTATCTAATGCAATTTTCTGAAATAGCACCCCAAATCAAATCTAAAGCTGACCAAAAACTGATTCGTAACCCTTTTAGTACTAATGCTGGAGAGTGGTCAAAGTTGTCCCTGGTCAAGTGTTCTCTGGACAAGTAATACCTGGTCAGGTGGTCCCTCATCAAAGTGGTCCCTCATCAAGTGGTCCCTGGTCAAAGTGGTAAAAATTTTGGGAACCATTGCTTTAAAGCATGAATAGATGGGAGTAACCCAGCTATTGAGTTGCCAAAGGACTCCAGTGCTTCATCCTGGAGAAGGCTGAAGGTGAAGTCATGGGGACTTGGCTAATCTGGCACTAGGGACCTTTTCCCACTGCTTTAGCAAATGCTTCATTGGGCTGTTTCCAACAAGATCTCATGGTAGCCATCCCACAATGTTTGTGCCTTTCCACAGGCATTCCATTTGATCCCATTGGAAATGCATCTTCTGCCCATCCTAAAGAAAACTGGCCAGCAATAGTCTTCAGCACTCTGGAGCATATGGAAATAATGCCTGTTTGCCATAGGAGGGGTTCCATCTTGTTTTCCTACCTCCATTTAATCCCTTTCCCCAGTGATGTGGGTGGTGGGTGTGCCAAGGGAAGACTCAACTTCCAGATGAGTCTTTCACAGCCAACATTACTTCTATCCTTGTGTGACTTCTGGTAAAGAAAAAAAAAGATGAGGGTACATGGCCAGCTGAAACAGACAAAACGGCCATTGAATATGTGATACTAGAAAACATCTATTCTTTATTTACAGATGGGAAAAGATGGAATGTATATGAAGGCCAGAGTAGTCCTACAGTCTGATTTTTACACACTGAATGCGATTAAATTACTGCTCTGACCACTTATGAGCAATAAGGCCCTAGGTTACTTCTTCTTGCTCCTTTCCACATTCAATGCAGTTCATAGTATGAACCTAAAACACAAGAGTGAGAAGCTTCTTTCAGAAGGAGGTCTACACTTAATTTCAGTGAAGTTCTCAGGGGCACATCACGATGATGAGAAGATCAAAGGCAAGTTGGTAGGACCCCAAATACCATCTTATTTTAAAGAACGTTCTTACTCCCAGTAAGAAAAGCAATTTCAAATAGCAAGTGGGATATACAAAACTGGGAAACTGTTCAGTGATAATATAATGGGGAAGAGGAAGTAACTCAGACCTTGTCCACACAGCTGAATAAAATCCCACATTTTCTGCTTTGAGCTGGAATATATGGCAGTGTGGACTCAGATAACCCAGTTCAAAACAGATGTTGTGGGATTTTCTGCCTGATAATCTGGGTTATATGGCTGTGTGGAAGGCCCCTAAGTGGAGAAATCTAGAAGACCAAGGATTGAAAACCACTAGAACCACTTTCACTCCCACAGCACAATACTATGGAAACCTAGGAGCTTTAGTTTCACAAGGCTTTGAATCTTATCTGCTGATGCCTCTCCAAACTATTCCAGAAATCCATTACATTAAGCCTTGGTAGTTACAGAGGTGTTGAACTGTACTAATTCCATAATGTAGGTGGACCTGGGTCCTGATTCAGTTCTTGAACTTCACATTCCTCACTCCTAGAACTGTACTCTGTATTTGCATTGCATTGCATTGCAATTTCAAATTCGAGAATGAATAATATAAAAGGTAATGATTTGTATTTCAAACATGAATTTAGTTTTCATAGTTAGATATGATATTCTAGAAAGTAGAAGAGAGATACCAAATGGTTTTGTATGATAAGTATTTATAATAATCATAGCAGATACTGTTTTTAAAAGCCTCGGAGACAAATTGTATTTATCATGCACAAAATAACTTTATCTACCTTCTTCAGAATCCATCTGCTGAAACTCAGAAAAATGAGGAAATTGTTGTTTATCTTCTTAACACAGACTCTCAAAAGAGGGTGGGGAGAGATAATTTAGAGGTCAATGATAATAAATCAGTACCTCCCTCTGATATTTGAACTATTACTACTTGAACTGAATTGCGTTGGAATGAAAATATCAGTGAATCTTGAAAGACTTTTCCCCTTCAATGCAAAGCTCCATCTTTATATAATTTGGGGAGAGTCAGGCTGTAAACTGAAACTCTGCTATGTTGATTGCTTACGGCAAGATTCCATACGCTCAGTCACTACATAATGCATTCGTGTCATGGGGCAATTCTCCTCACCCACCACAATTGCTCTTGGTCCTGCAGTAACTCACAATGTGGTGATGTCACATAGAAAATTATCATTATTGGAGGAGAACTCACTGATTTTTATGCCAAAATTTAGAGTTCTCCTCTTTGGATTAGTACTCCTAGGAGGTCCCAGTCAACTTCTTGAGGACTCTGGCAACTACAGTGTGAGAGTTGTTCTAACCAATTCAGGTTCTAACCAATGTAATGCGAAATTTAAAGGAGGCTGTTAACTGATACTCCTTACAGGGAGCGGTCAACCCTCCTGTTTAAGGAGCTCCATTGGCTGCCGTTCATTTTCTGGTCCCAATTCAAGGTGCAGGTGCTTACCTACAAAGCCCTAAATGGTTTGGGACCTGCCTACCTGCGTGACCGCATCACTGTGTACGAACCCACACGATTTCTTTGATCATCTGGAGAGGCCCTGCTCGCGCTCCCACCTCCATTGCAAGCGCAATTGGTGGGGACTAGGGACAGGGCCTTCTCGGTGGTGGCCCCTTGACTCTGGAACTCACTCCCCAGGGACATCAGACATGCCCCAACGCTGGCAGTCTTTAGGAGGAGCCTGAAAACGTGGTTGTTCCAGTGTGCCTTCCCAGAATAAGGAAACGCCCAGCAATATCTCCCTAAATGCACTTTTTAGTGATCTAGGATTGTCTACATGCTCTATCGCTCTCCAAAATTTCTATCCTGTTTATATGCCACCTGGTCATGCCCAGCATTATTTTTTTTTAATTTTAATTAGTACATTTGGCCCTGCCATAGGTTTTTAAACATCGTTGTGTTATTGTTAATGTTTATTGTTATTTTCTGTTTATGAGTTTATTTATTGTTTGTATTACGGTTGCTATTGTTTTTATTGTTGTATTGTGGGCCCGGCCTCATGTAAGCTGCACCAAGTTCCTTGGGGAGATGGAAGCAGGGTACAAAAAAGTATTATTATTATTATTATTATTATTATTATTATTATTATTATTTCTCCTCTATGCCTGTCTCTGAGCTGTGACCTCAAGGAAAAAGAAGGCTGAGTTAAGAAGGTGATCAAAACAAGGAAACCCAGGAATCACCAAGGAAAAGAATGGCACTGAAATTCTATGTCACCTTTTCTCAATGAAGAAACCTTGTTAGTGAATTTTAAAATTGTTGTTTCGGAGAAAATATATGCATTGGTGCCTGATGTATAAAAGGACACATGCACATTGATGCCCAATGACTTCTTGGTGCCAATTTCATTGGTTCCAATGTACATCAATCCTTTTGCTGGCTCTGCTATATAGTAATGTAACAGCAGCCTTTTGCTGGAATTGGATGTTATAAAACTGTCCAGTTCTCATTCCAACCTATGGAAGTCAACATGAATGTTCATACAGGCTTCTGACCTGACACCTTTAAGGCCGGACTGTAAGAGAGACTGTGAGTGAGAGCGTAAAATAATCATGAGCAGATTAAAGTGAAAGGAAGGTGTAGATATACGAATTGGGCTGCACTAGAATAAAAGACCTGTTGTACTGCTAAATCTTGGAACCTCTACTGTCAGGACTGGACTAAGATATTTTGCTAGTAAAGGTGGAGGAGCAGATGGAGCTTCCCACTCAATCAAGTCAAAATGAACAGTACCTAAAGCTGTCCAAGTTATTTTTGGCACATGAGGCAGAAAACTCTCATAAAGACCTCTCCCCATCCTGGTAGTAAAAATAGAGTAAATAATAATTTGCTATCTATTCTTAACACTTAGAATCAGCTATCTAGAGTGACTGTTTTCTTTTGCTTAATGCAAAGCTGGTTCTGTATCTACTGTATCATTTCTTAGCCACCTGTCACTGCATATTCTGAAACCCACTCTGAATAGGGCATATTAATATAGGGCATGGAGCCAGCATGGAGTAGTGGTTTGAGTTTTCAAATTACAATTTTGTAGGACAGAGTTTAAATACCCACTCAGCCATTGAAACCTCTGGATGACCTTGGGCATTTTCAATACTTTTAGCCTCAGAAAACCATATGATAAGTTCACCTTAAGGGTGCCATAAAGTGAGAACATAGCAACAATGATTTTAACACTGGAATTTTTTCAGCACTTACCTCCAGCCCTCACTGCACAAGCTCATCATGGGCTATAGATTCACAACACAGTACAGAATTCAGTGTTCTGTTTGGTGGTCTCTCAATGATACATGAAACATGAGGGAGGCTCACAAAATGAATAGATGCTGGCCTTTTCAATGACATATTGTAGGAGCAAATCCACAAAAAGGGTCGTCCCCCCCCCCCCCCGCCGCCGCCGCCGCCGCCGCCGCCATTATGTCAGTATTCAACATTATTTAAGTGTAGGTCTATAAGATCTCATGAACTGCCTGTTCCCATAGAGCAGTTTTGAGCTGCCCCCCCTTCCCCTGACATGCTCACCCTGTTTTTGTTTTCTTATTGTCTTGAATGGGAGTGAGTGCTATGTCCTTCCAGTGGTATCTTTGCCTAGGATAGTCATTTTTAACCAATAAACATACCGAAAGCCCTAGATTATCTCTCTCTCTCTCTCTCTCTCTCTCTCTCTCTCTCTCTCTGGGTTTAGAAGACTATGAGGAATTCAGGGATTCCATGAAAGGGAGCCCCAGGGAAAAGTTGAATGGTGCTTGGACACCCAGAAGAAGGAAAACACGCCTCCTAATTTGTACATCCCCACTGGGATTTGGTTGGCTACTCCATATAATTGGGTTCCACAGTTCATCAGTACTTAGAAATTCTGCATTAAATGAATACAAGCACCAGGACAACTAATATGGTATTGTTACCATAAGAAGTACTAGTATGACATAAGGATCCCTTATGTCCATAGGAGAAAAGCAATGTAATAACAATGCTAGACTTTAAATAGCTGTGGTAACATGAATGTTACTGTGATAAACTCTCTACCAAACAAGGTATTATCATGTCATTAACTTTAAGAGATTGTCAAACTGAAGATATTTATGGAGGCTGACAGTGAACCAAGTACTCAAGGTATCAAGTACTCAGTGAACCAAGTACTCAAAGTACATAAATATGCTTGTGGAAGAAGAGAATCACTGGGAAGAACCTCACCCATGGCTGTTTGAGATACTGCATGTGGTATTGATGTACATTGTTGTTGCTTTTGTTGTTAGCCTTCAAGCTGCTTCTGACTTATGTTGACTTTAATGGCTTTATCAGGGGATTTTCTTGGCAAGGTTTGATCAGAAAGGGTTTGCTGTTGCCTTCTTCAAGCGGACATAACTTGCCAGATTCACCCAATGGCTAAGTAGGGATTTAAGCACTGGTCTCCCAGGGTCCTAGTATGACACTCAAGCCATCTTTAAGCTGAAAGAAGATCTGGAACAATGTAAAGAAGATCTGGAACAGTGGGCTTAAAGAAAAAAGAAAAGCCAGCTTGCTGCCCCAAGTGGAGGAGTAGATATAGAACTCAGATATCATCCAGTAAGGCCTTGACCTTGCAGAAAATACAACTCACATAGGGAAAGGGGACTACAACTTGGTCACTCTTCCTCATTTCTTCTGTGTCAAAGTAATATAAGTGGACTTCTGGAGTGAGCATCATGAACATAGGCAATTACTAAGATGATTATGGAACTATTGTGTTATTTACATCCTGGATCTCTGGAAATTTCTGGGTGGGCCACTGAATAGTTGAAGAAAACCATTCGTTGCTAGTTGATCCTACACTAAACAAATGTAAAGCAAAACTATTATTACAAGATAACATGAGCCTGTTATCTCTATAACTCTGAGACTGCAGATTGCTTAAGACCTCTATTAAAGGTCCAATGATGTTAATGGGGGTTTGACAAGTAGAGTACTTGGAACAAAAATTACTAGTCAGAAGTTGAAACTGATAACATAAATTGATAATGGCATCAAAAAGCTACTACTTTGTTTATTTAAACTTTTCAACAAAACATGAAGGTCACCATCCGCTGGAGAATTTTTCTCCTAAATACAATGAATTTGAAGAGAATAGAGACATTTTAATGAGATTTGCATAAAATGAGAATTTGATAATATTAAAGTTGATAATCGATATGACTGCCATTTTTCATATTATGCATTGCCCTTCCATAAACCCTCTCTCTAAAATCTAGTAGAAATGGCCTCATGTTTTTGAGCTGAACTGTTACTGATACTGTTTCATGTCAGCCTGCATAGTGGGAAACAGTGGGCGAAATGCGGTTTTAGTCCCAACTAGTGGACCCATTCACTTAATAAATGCTCCACAATTAGAATAATACTCTTTATTCAATAGGAACTTTGTGAGTCAACACTTATTCAAATCATATCAGACCAGTGGTTTACAATTTCATGACAGGACATATTCTGGTAATATGTGTGGAATTACAGGCATAGGGATCTGCTTGTACAGATTTACATTTATTAAAACTGTTTTAGCTTTTCTCAAAATCCCTCAAAGATTGTTTTTAATAAGGAACTCTCAAAATTTATTTTGAAATTTTCCTTCAGTGAAACCCAACAATGAGTTTAGCCACATAGGGAGTTGATGAAGTTGGCTACAACATCTTTTCCAAAACCAGTGCATTCATGGGGAAATACCAATTATTAGCCAACACTTAGTTCAACTCGGCTCTTCATCCTTGGGATGACAGGATCCACATGACAGGACTCCCCTGCATGGTCCCCCTACAATAAGCAGTGAAGGGCAAGCAAGAGTCAGGCAAGGTCTCTACACCCCAGGACCCCAAGGGGATTTCCAATACTACACAGTTAACAAATGTCTCATATCCAAGACCACCCCCTCAATGTTGTGACAGACATATTGATACATCAAGCATGAATTATGCACAAAACATACAAGCAATATGATTCCGCTGCAATAGGGCGAAAGCAGGAGAAACACTTTGAATTTAACTGGTAAGTGTTGTGAAAGTAGAGTAATACATATCCTTCCATATGCACACATAACCAGAGTCATGCCCACATCCAGGCCACTCCAAATAGAATCCATCAGCTTATGTATTCAAACCTTGCTTGGCTGATGTCTCCCATGTTGCCCCCAGAGCTGATCCAAGCTACACTGGCAGCCATGACTGGGTGGAATGTAACACATCTCTTCCATCACCAAAACACTGCCCAGTAAGTCAGACAGTTGCCACACTTATGTTCAGGTCACAATCCTATGAGTACACACTAATTATGCTCAGTGACACACAACAAGATATACCTGAACAAGATTAGGCTGACCTATCATGATGTACCTCTATTCCACCCCCCTCCCCTGAATGTTATTCCTATTTTGATTCAGTTCTTAAAAACCTGAGTAATTGTTTCTTACACACATGGTGGTGTGGCAGGTTAAACCACTGAGCTGCTGAACTTGCTGATTGAAAGGTTAATTTGAATCCGGGAGGTGGGGTGAGCTGTTAGGCCCAGCTTCTGACAACCTAGCAGTTCAAAAACATTCCAATGTGAGTAGATCAATAGGTACTGCTTCTGTGGGAAGGTAACGGCACTCCATGTAGTTATGCTGGCCACATGGCCTTGGAGGTGACTATGGACAGCGCCAGCTCTTCGGCTTAGAAATGGAGATGAACACCACCCCCCAGAGTCGGACATGACTAGACTTAATATGAGGGGAAACCTTTACCTTTATGCACATGTTGTGATCCCTCACAATCAGTCTCAGGATATTCTAACAAACTATAAACATATCAAGACTGAAAGGGAAATCAAGATTTCACATGGATTGAATCTGATTATTCATCCTGGTGTTGAAATATGTTCCAACATACTTAAATACATCCCTTTTGAACAGGCCAACAGCAGCTGGAACTAAAAAGAAGCAGTAATGAAAAATTTGATGGGAGAAATCAACAGCTGAAAAAGAGAAATATCTTAAATAAGATATCTGGGTGATTCATGCAATGAGCCAGTGTGGTAAACAAATGCATGAAACTCTCAAGAGTGGATGTCTTCATTTACAGGGAAGGAGGATGCACAAGCCATAAAACACTTTGTGAATCTGAGTAGATGCTTCAACTTTATAACTGCATCCACAGGAGGGAGCAAACTCGCCCCAAAACAGATTCAAATTGCAAAGTTCCACAGCTGCTTCTGCTGATTGTCAATTAAAAATCTCCCTCTGGCTGTATTTCCATTAGTGTCCCATATTGTTGTTTCTGAGGAATTTCCCACTTGTTTTAATGGGATGGCTGGAGAGATTAGCTCTTGCCATTTGAGAACTTGATATAGCACAGCTATAGCCCAAGACTCATGCAGATTTCAACATGTGTTCTCAGCATTATTCCACATTACAATGATAATTGCTTTCTTGTTAACAGTAACCAAGGAAACCAGCTATTTGGTTATTTATTTGTTCATTGTCTCCAACTTTGGCAGACTGAGCAGTTTGGAGAAAGAAGCTGCAGTATTATTTACTGGTCATCATTACACAACCCTTTAAAATGTGTTTCATGGGAGACTGTTTTATTTGTTGATGCAATTAGACATATATAATAAAAAAAATATTTGCAAAGGGACTAACATGCTCAAATAACCACCAATATTCTGAGTCTATTTTCATTGAAAGGATTACATTCTAAACTACAAATAATATTAAATTGGTGTTTAAAGCTACATTATAACACTAAAAAAAACACTAAAACACGACAGAATGATCTCTTCCACTCCAGTTTGAGCTTTAGAGAGAAGGTAAGGTGTAGCATGAATTTTAGAAATCACCACTTCTCATCCGTCCAACCAAAAACTCTTATTTTCTTTTCCAAATCTCATCTCTTTATAATTTCGTCTTTATACACAGACCATTTCTTTATTTCAGTGGTTTCCACATGGACCCTAGAAAAGGTGCCAAGTTTAAGTGTTTCAAAATTTAGGTTTCAAAGGGTACATCTATGCTGTAGAATTAATGCAGTTTGACACCACTTTAACTGTCATAATTCAATACTATGGCATCCTGAGAGTTGTACAGTATTGCCCCTTAACCCCTGAAATAACGAGACAGACAACAAAGGTATGGATTCAAATTGGGCAACATTTATTGAATGTTACCTATTTAACTTTACCTGAACTAAACTAAGTGTCAAGGAACTTGGTGGCAAGCTAAGGCATCGTCTCGAACTACTGAGCGTGTGATGTCAGTGTGCCCTGGATCCCCAACCGGGCAACCTGACGGTAAAAGTCTGGAGAAGCCTGTGTCCGATTATTGATATCAGCTTCTCTCTATACTGGGCCAATGTATGTCCCCTCACCCATTTGTTGACTTCAAGGTGAGTGTTTGTTGTACAGTGCCCCCCACCCTTAATGGGTGCCACGTGTATACCTCCATGTCAGTGTTTTCCTGAACTATTTATGCCACAGATTGGGGGCAAATGTCCATTTCGCCCCCATCCCCCACCAAGCCCCTTAAAACTTCCTAAATGCTTAACTGCAAATCAGTTAAAAAGTGTGCGTTACCCAAATCCGACAAATGAACCCCGTCAGAACGGTAAAACTGTGTTTTGTCATGCGTGATGTCCTTATGTGGGATGTAAGACCCCCTGCCCCGTGCTAAAGCCGTGCGCATGGCCCGGTTCACCCGCTTTCTGGCCTTCTCGAGCTTTCTGACATCACCGCCTCCTGCCACCGAAGGCGTGGAATGATGGCCGACCAAGCGATGTGAACCCGGGGCCATGCCTGCCAGATCTAAAAATGTCAGCACGGGCTTGTAGATACCGGGCCCTGCTGTAAAGCAGGCCCAGAACGTTACCTCCGATATGGAGCACCGGCCCAACGAGGGCCCCGAACACCCTTCCACTCGACCAATGCAGTGGAAGCGCACCCAGATGCTGGCCAAAGGATGAGTTCCTGGCGTATCTCTCCGCCCAGTGGACATAATTATGCCCACAACAAGGATTCTCCATCTATGCACCAGCCTGGCAGTTCCTGCAAAATAAACGACAAACAAACAAGCAAAGGGCGAACCTATCGCCGGTAATCGACCTATTTCCCCCCGCCCCGTAACACAGGAATATGAAAACCCTCTAAAACCTTCCCATATGTACTTAACTGCCCCCTTATGGGAGAACTGATCCAGCCAAACCTACAACTGATTTAATTTAATTAGGCTGAGGCCCCTGTGCAACCGCAGCCTGTCCTGAAGGCTTTTTAACGAATTGAGTGTCCCTAGTATTACTCCTCGCAGCTCTCCCCTTGGGGCAATTTCGGGATGGGTGAGTCCCATAACAAATGGCACACGAGTGCGCGAAGCGACAGTCCTTCCGTGAACAGGCTCCCTGAGCCACAAATTCCCAGCATAAAGGCTTTTGGCCCTGGGACTGCAGCTGGGGAGCCCCCTGCCGAGAGGGCTGTCCCGCTATGTTCTGAATAGTGTGCCCACTGTCCGCCTTCAAGGCAGAGGAAGCCCTAGATGGGTTCATCACTTCGATCCAAATTTGATCATCAATCAAGTCCCAACGCTTGTCCGGATGCGAAGCCGCCTCGGTTCTAAACCGTCTATCATATTCCAGCCAAGCGTTAGGAGGGCCACTAACGTACGCTTTGTTAATGATATTCTGATACTGCCACAAAGCCGTAGCCCTTTCCGGGGCAGCATCAGAAAGCAGGTTTGCATACATTGTAAAACAAGGGAGCCAGTTCTCCCAATTCTGCTCAACCTTGCGTTTCTTCATTTTTTCCTTACTATCTTCGTCTAGCTCCTCCTTCTCCTTCTTATCCATATCCCTAAAATACAGTGAAAAGATATCAACATATTCATTTCTCAATATCTTCTCCAGTGTTTTTGATGCCAAATGGGAACCCAAACCTGAGAGATTAACAGTAGGGGTCGCCTGTGGAGGCCATTTAGCAGTTCCCCAAAATTTGCTTGCCTCCCCAGTTCGGGCCGACTCTAGGGTGACAGTTACTGGCCTGACCGCTTGGGTGGTGGCATCATCCTTGTTTTCCCCTATCTTGGGATCCAAACCACCCACCGATGGAGCCCCTACTGCAACCTGTGACTGCGCCCCACCCCCGACTGAGCCAGCCCCTGGCCCCACGGCCATGTAATTGAAGTGGCCGAACTAACTGATGTGAGTGCGGGACTCCCTGATGTGAGTGTGATGCCATTACCTGCTGGGACAGCCGTCCCCAATTGTTCACGCCCTGCTACCTCGGAAGAAGCAGCCAACGACCCAACCGCCTGGGTGGACCCGGCCGCAGCACTGGACCCGGAGGCCAATGCCGCGGGCTGACTGGGTCCGGCCTCAGCAGCCGCCACGGACCCGGACGCAGCCTGCACATCTGGATGAGCCTCAGTGCTGGTGATGTTCTGCACAGCCGAAGACACCACAGTAGAGCCCACAGCAGCCCCCGGAGCAGCCGATTGGTCAGGAAGCCGGACCGCCTTCTCAGCTCCGACGGTCGAAGCTGCCTCTAAAATAGAAACCCGGGACAACAAAGACTTAAACAATTGCTTCTTACTTGCCCGGCGGGTAGACGAACTGGCCCCAACCAAACCGACCCCCCTACTCCTTTCAACTTGATTAACACGCAGCAACAGAGCCTCTAGGTCTTCCACAGAGACGCCATCCTCCTCTGATGATGACCCATCCTGACGCAAAGGTCGCTTGTGACCCGACCTTTCAACAGGACCCTTTCCCTTAGGGCCCCCTCTGTTCTTCCTCGAAGGCATTCTAAAGAAATAGAAAGGAGTAAAAGGCACCAATGAGAGCCAGCACCGCACCGTACCCTTGCCTCGGTGGCAGCCCCTCAAACCACCCTAAAGCCGAGTGTGAGCGCCCACCACCCATATGAACATAGAATCAAAGAGTTGAAATACACCCCCGGCGCCAGTCCACATCCCTTGACCGTGCCACCTCAGCGTCATAGAATCAAAGAGTTGAAAAACACCCCCAAAAAAGCATAAGCAGCAGGAGAAGGGGAATAACCCCTGACCCCCTAACATAATAGAATCAAAGAGTTGAAAGATACATTCCTGTAACAAGCCACCACACCAGAGCAGAACACACAAATTAGCAGAACACTGTCTATTTCCCCTATACAGTGACAAGGGGAGGGGTCATTTAAACTACAATACGCTCAGAAAAGGCCATTGGCATCATACGTTTTTGCCAAAAGCTCATATGGGCACTGAATTATTATTTATTTATTTTACCAAAGTCTAATTACTTTATTTATTCGACTAAAATGATCAAGGGTCTGGAGAACAAGCCCTATGAGGAGCGGCTTAGAGAACTGGGCATGTTTAGCCTGAAGAAGAGATGGCTGAGAGGAGATATGATAGCCCTGTATAAACATGTGAGAGGAAACCCCAGGAAGGAGGGAGCAAGCTCGTTTTCTGCTTCCTTGGAGACTAGGGCCCGAAACAATGGCTTCAACTACAAGAGAGGAGATTCCATCTGAACAGTAGGAAGAACTTCCTACTGTGAGAGCCGTTCAGCAGTGGAACTCTCTGCCCCGGAGTGTGGTGGAACCTCCTTCTTTGGAAGCTTTTAAGCAGAGGCTGGATGGCCATCTATCAGGGGTGATTTGAATGCAATATTCCTGTTTCATGGCAGGGAGCTTGACTGGATGGCCCATGAGGTCTCTTCCAACCCCTTGATTCTATATATTTATTAATTATTTAATTCTTATTTTATTTTTTATTTTATTTTTATTTTTATTTTTATTACTTTATTATTATTATTATCATCATTGTATTATTAATATATTATTTATATATATATATATATATATATATATATATATATATATATATATATTGTGTACGTATACCTTTGATTTTTAGTATTCTTACCACATTATAAAATAGCACAACACCCAAAAAGGAAAAAAACCCCAGGGAATGTAACGTTTGCATAACGTTTTCCCCAAAACATATACTCAAGGAGTTGGAAGATACCCCCTGTGCCATTCCCATCACCATGCCCATGGCTCCTATTAATCATAGAATCAAAGAGTTGAAATAGACACCATCCCCTCTCCTGCCCACAGGAGAATTCTCTTCAATCCCTCTGCCAACTGGGCATCCTAACCCCTCCAAATAGTTGGAATAGACCCAAGAGCCCCCCAAAATCTATTCATCCCATGATCAGGCAGTCCAGGAAATGCCGTGCCTAGAAACAAAATGGCGGCCGTGCGCCCAACAAAATGGCAGCAGCTGCCTGAATAGCAGCAACTGACAAAAGCCACCACCGCTAGCGAGGCCCGATGGGGGCTTAGGGGCTTAAAACTAAAGCGCGGCCGGATCGAGGCCCCAGCCTCTCCAACGGCCGAAGTGCGCCAAAACGGCCGCCGTTGCCGCCGAAACGGCACCCAAAATGGCGCCCGGTGCATCAGACGCCCAAAATGGCGCCCTGCGCAGCAACACGCAAAAGCGGAGCCCCAAGCCCCGAACGAGCCGCGCGCGCAAACCAGCTGCGCTCGACCCAGGCGAGGCGCTCCCCGAGCAGCCAGGCCCAGCCCAGCCCACACGCCGCCGCCAAAATGGACGGGCGAAGGGAAGCAAGAAGAAACCCTCCCCCCTCATTCAAACAGCCGCGGCGCGGCAAAGCAGCGGACGGACAAAGAAAGGCGAGGAGAAGCCCTCCCATGCCCCCGCCATGCGCGACAACGGCGGCAGCCGCCCGGGCCGACCCGAGCGCACGCCACCCGACTTCGAGCCTGGCTGGATCCATCCTCGGAGGGACGCCTCACCCGCTGCCCAGGACCAGCAGGGGAAGGAGGGAAGGAACCCCCTCCTTCCCAGCCAGCACCAAAGACCGACCTGAGCAGCAGGCAAAGGCACGTCCGTCTTCGTAGAAAGTCTGTACAAGACTGAAGGAGGGAGGCTGGCTCACGTGACAAGCCAGCCCCCGCCCTCCTTCTAGGAGGTTCTAACCGGAACCTCCTCCTCTCTGCCTTCAGGGGGTGGGGCAAATCGCTCTCCCCACCAACTACGTTGGTGTGGAGAGTCCCGACTCTCGCTTATCCAACATAAACGGGCCAGCAGAACGTTGGATAAGTGAAAATGTTGGATAATAAGGAGGGATTAAGGAAGTCCTATTAAATGTCAAATTACGTTATGATTTTACAAATTAAGCAGCAAATCATCATGTTTTACAACAATTTGACAGAAAAAGCAGTTCAATACACGGTAATGTTATGTAGCAATTACTGTATTTATGAATTCAGCACCAAAACATCACAATCTATTGAAAACATTGACTGCCTAGAGGAACAGCTGTGGATCTGGGTGGGAAGCAGACTGTGTTGGATTAGACAGAACGTTGGATGAGCGAAGGTTAGATAAGCAAGACTCTACTGTATTTTGTAATTTGGAGAGACACCAGCACTCTTTGGCAGAACTAGAACTCCCATGATTCCCTAGCATTGAGCTGTGGTAGCTAGATTAAGAGTCCCCATGTATTATTTATTGCAGAAAATACGAGACACAACAGGATGCAGTTGCCCTTACTACTTGTTGATTTACAATATTATTGATTTAGAATTATTAGTCTTTTGGTTTCATAAAGCTTGGTTCAGTTCCTGCAATCTTTTGAAATTATAAATTCATAAGACAAATAGAATTAATTTCTCACACAAACACAGAGCATTGAATATGGATCCTGTATTGACATTATTATTTTTTCGAAGCAGGGGTGGATCAGTAACTGATATTTATTTACAGTATTTGTATTCCGCTTTTCTCACCCCGAGGGGGACTAGTAACTTCAAATATCCCTTGACAGAGTTCATCTGCTAGATGTATTCTTGAGTAAGAGAACTGGATGTGACATAAACCTTGCAATTGCCGCAATGGCTATCACAAAACAATAAATATCTTTTCAAAAATCCAACAGTTATTGTAAAGAATTAAATGTAAGATTTGTTGACTCTTCAGAATTACTAATTTACCTAATAATGTCATTTAAATTCTGGAAAAATCTTTGGGTTGCATTCCCAATCTGAGTCACCCATTTTGATTTTATAAAGGTTGCCATCTTTGCTAACAAATGAATACATTTGATAACTTAATTGATTTTATCTAATTAGTTCATATCTCTGCAACTGTCAGAGAAACGAAGGAGTTCCTATGCCCTGCAATACTTTTCACCAGTGCTTTCAGACTTTAAGATTAGGAGCATTGTCTGAGAGAAAACTTTAAGAAGGAACTAAGAATGTTAATCCTTGCTTATCACATTCTTATGAAGAGGATGAAAATCACATTTTTTTTTGTGTTCTCGACAGACAAGACATGAAAAAAATATTTTCAAAAGTGCATTTACTTTTCGGGAGATACATTTTTGGCATCCATTACCAAAACACTTTTTAAAAACTCAATTTAGGATTATTGCTACTTTGTTTCATATACTTTTAAGAAGTATCAGGACTTGATTACATCTTTTTAATATCAGTAATCTACTCTTTCTGTGCTTGCTCTCTCTGTTTCTCTCTGTCTCTCTCTCTCTCTGTATGTTTTGTTTAATGAAAGAGGAAAATTAATTTTATTTAAGGATTGCTCATGAATTACTGATAATCTGACAACAGAAAAAGTGTTTCTCCTTTAGCTGGAGATGTAGCATTTTGCTGCAGTTGCTGATTTTTCAACAGGGATTTTTAAGATCTGTTGAGTCATTCTATTCTCTTGAGTTTTTGAAATCTAGTGAATATTCCTAATACAGCTAGTAAAACTCAAGCAAATATTCTTTATGACCCTGTTTAGGGGCATTGCTCTTTGCTTGCATAAAAAGCACCAAATGGTGTACCATAAAACAAGCTTACTTGATTAATGATCCACCAAGGCAAACACAGGCCGCCAATTATAATTCCAATGCAGACATTGAAAAATGAATACAACTCTCCATATCCCATGAGCGAGCATATCCCGTGACCATGTTCCCTAGGAGAGTCTGGAGATGAAGCAAAAGAGAGAGAGAAGAAATCCTATCTCTGTTTGAATCAATGCCATATTTTATTTCATTTAATGAAGTGTTTTATTTCATTTTGAAAGTGTAAAACAGGGGACTACCTAATACATGGTGTGCAAAGACCATTCTATGGAGATTTGAATAGAGACATATGCAGTGTTTCAACACATTTGTCTAAATGGGACAAATGGCTGTAATCCAAAATCTCCTTGGCATAACATAGATGTTAGTAGGTGGAAGTATACTGCATCAGCATTATGCAGAATAACAACCTGGTGCAATACTTGTCAATGACTGGATACAGTTGTTTACAGGGCAATAGGCAACAACAATATGTACAAGACAATGTGATACTGCAATTCACAGTTCATAACTACAATGTACAGTACTGCAATATAACCAACTCCACTTCAGCTGCTGTCTGTAAACATGTATGTTGTGTTATGGCACATCATTTGTCCCACATATGTATCATGCACATATCTCATAAACAGAATGGCAGGCAATGTGCTTGGCCTCCTCCAAGATAATGGGAGAGTTCTTTTTAAGATATTGATGTGGAAAACAAACACTACCACCCCATCTTGGCAAAATAATGAAAGCTTAACATCTAGAGTACATATGAGCACCCTTTCCATGCTGATCACCAGATTTCATGTCATGCTACTGGGTACAAACTGGCCTTGTCACCTGAACATCCACATGCCTCTATGTGAGCAACTGTCTTTCCATAGCCATGATATTTGGAGTTCTGTGACAAGATTTGTCCTACAAATACCGCTGAGTTCAAAGCTTCAATTTTTCTGTTTCAAGTCTCAGGGCCCTTCCAGACAGATCCAAAATGCAGGAGCAATCTTGCTTTTACTGGAGACGTCCAAACGATTTCAGATAAAAGCAAATTAATGAGGAGAAAATTAGATTTTCCCTGTTTAATCAGCATTATTAGCTTTCCTCCTCCTGTCTGCCTGGGGTAGAGGGTGATTTGCCTCCTCCACCAGAGAGACAATTGGAAATAGTTCCAGCTAGAACACAACAAAAAAAAAAGCCACTAACTTTAGGTGCCTTTCATCAGTCTATTTCAATTTGAACTGTTTGGATACACTATTGCACTCCAATATTTGAAACTTGTTTCACACATTATGAGACTTGGGAACATCATAGGTATTCTCGGTTTGCTGGTGCATAGACAACAAGTCCTGATTTTTGGTCATAAATATATCCACTGTATGGAACATAAGGCCCATAGGGGTTACTTTGGCCAGCATCTGGCTCTCTCCTCAATGACCAGTGTCAATTGAAGAGGGTGGAGAGATCTCTGCTCGGATGGTTTATGCCCTTCACTGTTTGAGTTGGGGAGAGGACATCAGGAGGGGTCCTGATGTCCTGTTGATCCACCTAGGAGGCAACAGCTTGGGACTCCTGAAAGGCAGAGTGCTATTTTTGCAGGCTTTGGCCTTTTTACAAAATCTTAATCTTAATGGCCTCATACCCACATTATGTGGTCATGTTGCACTCCAGGCCAGGAAAGCCCTCTGACTTTAAACACCACACAGCTGAGTAGAAATGCAGGCAGTTTATTGAAGATATTTTAAAAGCAGTAGCAGTAAAAAAAAAACACTCTATAAAATAGGTAAATCCAATTAGGTAGAAAGATAAGCAGGAATAAATAGTTCAGGTAATTAGTCCATCAGAGTTCATGAAAAACAAATGCAGAAACTTCCAAGGTAAAACTCCAAAACTTGAATCTTGAATCAAAATGCACTTAACACATGAATCTATCCAAGGCAAGGTTTTCAAGGACCAGGAAAGGTGTCTTGACTAAATTCCAACAATGCTTCGTCTGAATTACGATTCTGTACTTGGCACTTTTATCCCCTAATCTACTCATTGTCCCAAGCAGCCAGGACGGGTTTCATTTCAGCCTTGACTCTGTTATCAGTCTCTCTCTGAGCCTGACAGAATGCCTAAGAGATTGGGTTGTATGTCTGTGCTGACTAAAAACGTGCCTTCTATCTACTGGCTCATTAATTTCTGCAGCTGACCCAAGTGTCGAGCTATTCTCAGGCTCAAAGTCATGGGAATTCTCTGGTAGCAATTCAGGCTCTCTCCCAGGAACCATACCATCATCCTCAAATGCTTCAGGAACATTCTCATCAGAAAATACACTTTGAACAGAAATCCCATTGTCATTCTCTGCATCAATAGCAACCTCATCATTAGATACATAAACCTCATTGCCATTCCCAACATCCAGAGTAGCCTGATCATTAGACACAATCACAGGCTGAACTCCAACAGGTCAGCTATCATCCCAAGGAAAAAGTGGCCAGGAGACAATGGTGTCAAAAAGCTCGATGGAGCCAGGAATAGGGTAAATCAAGCAATTCACAAGGCCTTAAGTTAGGATATAGGATTCTACATACACCACCAGGACATAATTCACATTGAAAAGGATTTCTTCCAAGCGGATGGTATCAATATTTCGGATTCAGGTAATCCTCAATTATTTGTGACCCATAAAGGGGAATACAAGCTGTTTTGGTGGACTGTGGGGGATAGGGGTAAAGCAGATGCTTGGTCTTCTTTTCTTTTTTTTCCCCTTTGTATGTAAACTTTGTATAATTTTTGGGATGGTAGGGATGTATTTTGTATCTTAAAAAGTTGACAATAGAAAAAAAACCTGGAGTCATTTTTTGATTCAGATGCCAAAAGTTTGTCAAAAACAAGTGTCAAACCTAACTCAATGAAAATTGTATTTCCCAGTGTTGTTGTTGTTGGTTGTTCTTGTATACCCCCAAGTGATTACCTATTTATGATCATCCCAAGGCAAACAAATCATAGCAACATTTTCTCAGGGGAGTTGACCTTTGCTTTCCTCTGAGGCTGAGTGTGATTTGCTCTAGGTAACTCAGGGCAGATCCAGACAGTCTTTTATCCCAGAGGCATCCACATTTTAAGAAGTGGATGTTTCTTTGAGTCTGTCCACACCCAGTCCGGAAAGCACATGCTTTCTTGGGTGAGTGTCCAGACGTTCTCTCAGAACTAGCCCGAGAGAACATCTGGAGGCCCTACTCCCCTCTCCTGAAGCCCCCAGAACCCTTAGAAAAGTAATAAGAACTTACGCGGACTCCATTATAAGCTTCGACCAGCTCTCCTGGCTCGTAGAAATGACGGGCCAGGAGACCGGGGGGAGGGGGCTTTGGGGGAGGGGGTGGGTATTCTGAGGGCTTTGGGGTGGGGGATGGTTATTCCCACAGTTTACCAGGCTTATTTAGCTCGGTAAACTGTGGGAATACTGTCTGGACTACAGACAGTCTGCAGTCCAGAACTGGAAATATCTAATTAATTCACTGCAAATCAGGGTTTTCCTGGTTTGCAGTGAATTAATTCGGGACTGTCCAGAACATTGTCTGGACAGCCCCTCCTTTATTGTGTTAGATACTACAATAAAGGTACTGTCTGGATGGGCCCTCCATGATAAAACAGGAATTTAAACGAAGGTTTCCAGAATCATGGTCCAACACTAAAATCAATATACTACTCTGCCTTCCTTTTTAAAATAAGACATCAAAAGTTATATTTTTCAAAATAGCCATTACTTTTGTCATATGGAAAAAGCAGCATAATATTAATTTCCCCATAGCATCATGCAAGCAAAACTGCAGATTTAAGGTACTAGATTGTGGAATATTAAATTATTTTAACAGTCTGACTGTGGAGAGCCATGGTCATTCTGTTCAATGTGAAGCAAGCTATCATCAAGTAATCTAATGATTTTGAGTATTTGAGTTTATAATGCTACCAAGGAAATAGAGATATCAGAGTAATTTGCAGTACAGAAAGTGCCTCTAACAAAGATGTTCCCCTTGATAATATGTTCACAGTTATGTAATATTTTCTATCACTATGTGTAAAATAAAATTCCTTCAGGATATATATATCGCAGTGACTATAACATTGCCCAGCTGCTTCATACCCTGTAAACTACTCATTACTATAAAAGATAATAAAATGTGAGGAAATAGTATCATTTCTCTTTGGCTGCTAGTCCTAAACCAACAGTTTGGTTGCTGTATTCACTAGAACCGAGTAATAGCAATTGATAAGATATAACATTTACTCCTTCCTTGAATGATGTAATGATATGTGTAAATGATTTAATCCCTCTCTCCAATCATATGGGGGTTTGTGTTTCTTTACAAATACACCCCCTCCCAAAAGGCCACTTGTAGCATCAATGACACCCACTTTATATATTATTTGATTTTCTCAAATGATGGAGGATCCGATTATTAATCCTTCCAAAATCTTTATTACAAATTCCCTTAACATTGTTAACATTCTAATACCATCAAAGAACTCTAAGGTATTTTTTTCCTGTAACATACCAGCATTATAGTAATAACATGGGGAAAAAGATACAAAAGTTATTTCAAAGAGTAAAACAAAATATGCATAATTAATCCTTTACTTACATAGAATATAATACTACAAGATGCAATAAAAGCCAGCACTGTATATTGGTATGAGTGTTGAACTATGACTCTCAAGACCTGAGCCTGAATTCCCATTCAGTTATGAAAACCCACCAGTTGACCTTGGGCAATGTGTATACTCTTTTTTTTAATGTATTTTATTAAATTTTCTGTGACATAAATTCAAAGATAAAAGGGGTAAAGGAAAAAGAAAAAACAGAAACAAAACACTAACCCAGGTAAGTAGTGTAGGGAAAGGAAAGGGAAGGGGTGGCAGGGAAAGGCCGGAAAGGGAGGGAATGTTGTAACGGGAAAAAGGAAGGAAAAAAATGGCGCAGTTCTTCATGACTTCCTGAGTAAGTTGGTGAAGGAGTTTTCCTTTTCTCTGTCTCCTTTCCATTCGTCTGCCATAGTCTTCTCTCTTTCCTTCCTTGTAGGGGTTCTTTCTTTTATTTAAACTATTGTTTTATATTTTGTCTCTTTTAAATAGTCGGTAACTCTTCCCCAATCTGTCTCTTGTATCGGGTTGTCCTTACTTCTCGCTATTAAAAAAGTCAGTCTGTCCATATTTCTAATGTCGTAAACTTTCTGTAACCATTCTTCTGGTGCTGGTATTTCTTCTTTCTTCCATAACTTTGCGTAGCACATCCTCGCCGCCGTTGTTAGTAAAAATAATAGTTTGTCTATATTTCTGTCCATTTTTGATGAAGTCATTCCTAACAGAAATGTTTCTGGTTTTAGTTGAATATTATTCCTAGCATCTTTTGTATTATTCCGTGTATTTTTTTCCAGTACAGCTTTGCCTTGTCACATATCCACCACATGTGGAACAGGGTGCCCTCTTTTTTCCTACATTTCCAACAACTTGTGTTAACATTGCTGTAACATTTGCCTAATTTGTGCGGTGTCATATACCATCTAAAAGCCATTTTCAGCCAATTTTCCTTGAGGTCTGTTGCATATGTAAACTTTAATTTCTTCGTCCAAATTTTCTTCCATTCTTCAATTTTTATATTTCTTCCAATATTTTCTTTCCATTTCTTCATATATTCCTTGTCTTCGCTCGGGTCTTTGTTCCATTATCTTAATTTTTTGTATATCTTTGTTATTTTTTTCCCGTCTGCATTATATTGTCCCAGAATGATGTTTGATCTTCGAAGCCAATCTTTTCATCTTTTTTGAAACTTTCTTTTATCTGGCCAAATTGAAACCATGAGATTTTCCTGTTGATCTCTTGCATCTCTTGCTGAGTTTTTAGTATTATTTTTCCTTTTTCTTTTTTCACCAATTCTTTATATTTCGGCCAATCATTCCAACCTAGTTCTCTTCTTTGTATGGCTTCTAGCGGTGAAATCCACATTGGGGTCTTCTCACAAATTTTTCTCTTGTATTTCTCCCATATTTTGTATATAGCCGAGCGAACAAAGTGGTTGCCAAACTTTTTTTCTTTTTTGACTCCTTCATACTACAAATACTGGTGCCAACCTGCTCTTAAGTCTATCCCTTCGAGATTCAATAATTTTTCATTTTCTAATTTTGACCAATCCCTTACCCACATTAAAGCGCATGCTTCAAAGTATGTCTTAAATTCTGGGACTCCCATGCCGCCTCTTTTCCTTTCTTCAATCATATAATTAAATTTTATTCTTGATTTTTTCTTTTGCCATATGAAATTCATTACGTCTTTGTTCCAGTCTTTCAGTAACTTTTGGTTTCTTATTATTGGCAGATTTTGGAATAGAAAGACCATTTTTGGTAATATCTTCATTTTCACAGTTGCTATTCTACCTAGTAGACTTAAATTTAAACTTTTCCAATTTTCCATATCTTTTCTTATTTTCTTCCATATTTCTGTATAGTTATTTTGTAGCAAATGTAGATTTTTTGCTGTCAATATGATCCCTAAATATTTTAATTTTTGTACAATTTGTATCTTCCATATTTCCTCAATCTTTTTTTGTTCTTTGGCTGATATATTCTTCGTCAATGCTTTCGTCTTTTCTATATTTATTTTGAATCCTGCTACTGATCCAAACTCTGTAATTGTTGTTAGCCACTTTCCTAATTTTTCCAAGGGGTCCTCTACAATGCATATTAAATCATCAGCAAATGCTTTGATTTTGTATTCTTTTCCTTGTATTTTCGTGCCCTTCAGTTCTTTCTCCTCTCTTATATTATCCATTAAGACCTCTAGGGTTAATATAAATAGCAAAGGCGACAAGGGACATCCCTGTCTCGTCCCTTTCTGAATTTCTAAACTTTCTGTTTCGTATCCGTTTATCATTATTTTGGCTTCCTGTTTTTCATAGATGGCATTTATAATGTTCTGGAAGTAGTAGCCAATGTCTAATTCTTTCATTAAAAATTTCAAGAAATTCCAATTTACATTATCAAATGCGTTTTCCGCGTCGATAGCCAATAGCATCACTTTCTTTTGGTTTTTAATCTCATAATATTCGATTAGATCTACTATTGTCCTCACGTTTTGGTTTTGATTTCGTTTGGGTAAAAAACCCGCTTGGTCTTCTTTTATTATTTTACTTAGTAATTTCTTTAGCCGTTCTGCAATTATGAAACTGAATATTTTATAATCTAGATTTAAAAGGGATATAGGTCTGTAGTTTTTTACATTGTCCGGGTCTGTGTTCTCTTTGTGGATCACGCAAATGGTTGCTTGTTTCCAATGTGTATACACATTGGAAACAGGGGGGTTTCGGGGGGCTGAGTTTCGGGGGGGGGGGCTGAGTCTGAGTGAAAGAAGATCTAGCCTAGCAAACCTTTTGTATCATTACCCCAATATCCCCTCAAAAAACCTATGACAGCTTCATCTTAGGATCACAATAAGTCAGAAATAACTTAAAGGTCCACAACAACATTAATATGCATTACCTGCAGTACTGACCATGAGATGCCTATGTTCGCTTTCCTAAATATACCAATATTTTCTTGTATCTAGTACAATTAGCTCTCCTAGAAAAGCACAGCCAACATGATCCAATTTTTATTTGTTCACTTGCAACCATTTAAAGCAAAATGCATCTAAACAAAAAAAAAACCATTAATACAGTATAATGAGTTTTTTTAAAGAATAAAAAAAATGAACCATTAGCCTCTAGGTTCACTTTAGCCTTTCCTGGAGTATTTTCCTCTGGTCAGGTGAGCTGGATAGGATATTCCTAGAAAGATGTCACAGTGCTTTCTCTGAAGTTTTCTTGCCTAAGGTCAATTGTTCTCTGAGTGGAGGTGATTCTATAAAACCACATTCCAACTTTATGGCTTGCTGCCATAAAATCACCTCTCTTCAATGTTGCAGAAACTTTTACCTCTTCCTCCCATTTTTGTTTCAACTGAACATTTGAAAGTAACCTTTTATATCACTTTAGCAGGGACACTCAGGCTCCATCTATAGGCTGATGTGGAGGCAGATCAGTCCCTAATACAAAATTCATTGGAGGTGATCCACCTTATCCTAGATAAACAGTGTAATATGGTTTTCATGGAGAGTTAAGCTAACTAAGGAGAAAGCTTGACTCCTGATGCAGGAGTTGGGTTCCCACCAGGCCCGTAGCCAGGATTTCGTTTCGGGGGGGGGGGGGGTGTGAATTTTTTTCAGGGGGGTTTCGGGGGGGGCTGAGTTTCGGGGGGGGGGGGCTGAGTCTGAGTGAAAGAAGATCTAGCCTAGCAAACCTTTTGTATCATTACCCCAATACCCCCATGCATATGGGATATATTGAGTATGGTGATCAGATCATGATATGAATAAACATAAAAGTTTAAATAATGCACCAGTAAGGCTACCATGAGAATTTCGGGGGGGGGGGTGAAGCCCCTCAATCACATCCTCCCACCTCATCCCATCTTCCTTCATGAGTCATGCAACATGGAAAAAAATATTTATTTTACTATATTTATATCCCGCCTTTCTCTCCCCTGGAGGGGACTCAAGGTGGCTTACAGATAGGCAATAATTCAGTGCCTCAACAACAATATACAAATAACATTAAAATTAAAATTAAAATCAAAATTGAGTACATTCAAATATTATAAAACATGAATATCACTATAAACCACACAATCCACAATTATAATCCAAATTATTCCAGTAGTCATTACACATAATTCCCGGTTATTCTATTGCACTATGGTTCTTCTCTGAAGGTTTGATCCCATATCCATGTTTTTACTCTTTTTCTGAACGTTAGGAGGGAGGGGCTGATCTAACATTGCTGTCTTTTTGTTGGAATTCAACCACACACTGCTCAAGTTCTCAATGAGAAGCAACAACATAGAATTAGGCTAGGCTGAGGGAATCCGGAATGTCTGTTAATGTATATGTTTTTTTTTCTCTTTCTCTTTCTCCTCCCAGTCTAATTGATGGCATAGAATGGAATTTCTTTAGGACACATGTCCTTTCGTTTAAAGACCTCATGGTCACAATTCTTTTTCCACCTTTTCATTCAGACTTCTCTCTACTCTGTGTGACTGAGAAAATGTAGCATTTAGAGGGTTTTTTTCCCTTTTGTTTGAACTTTAGAAGTAATGGAGTTATAGAGAAGCTTAGACCCAATCGTTTCTATCAAGAAATGCAGTTCTTATATTTTTAAATAAACCTTTTGAAACTGTAAGGATTGATCTCTACATCTTTGCCTCCTTAGCTCAAGAATACTTTTACAGCCACAACACTACACCTTCTGCTTGCTGTGAGCCAAATGCTCAGTTAAGTATTCTGTTTTGTATTTTAAATACTCTGCTATTTTGGAGATTTCCCTAACAATAGGCTTATGGGCCCAGTCTGTGTGTGTGCTGAAAGAAAGAACTTGAAAGAAAAATAGGAAGGCTAAAAAGAGCAGAGAGGCTTTTTAAAAAAGGTTTTTATATTTTTGGATTTTTTAAATTATTTTCTTGGAAAGATGCAAAGAATGGAAAGGAGGCAAGAGTTCTTTTCCCGAATCTTCAAAAACTCACAGAAAATGAATCTACCTTGGAAGAAGAGGTTTGAGCTACTTCTGGATTCAAGGCTGTGCGGAAGTTATTAATACTTTGCATGTTTTAAATTGTATATATATGTATGGGGGTTAGCTGCAGTAACACTGGAGCGGCCTATTTCAAAGAAAACCTCAGTCAGCGTTGCCATGGTGACCAAGTCAAGCTGGCAGCAGTTAGAGAAGTGGGAGGAGCCAAGGGGAGAGAGTGGAGCAATGGACAGTTTGTGTCAGTTGGAAGTTGGTTAGTGTTCTGGGAAGCAGTGAGTTTGTATGGGGAGCAGTGAGAGAGTGAAAGGAAGGGTGAAGTAAAATAGTGAGGCTTTGGGAACCTGAATAAGCAGTCTGGAGGTTTCTCAGTCTAACAAGGCTGTGAGGAGAAACATAGCCAGTTTCTTTAGTTAGGTTAAGGCTAAAGAATAAGCTTGTTGAGTTATTTCATCAAGGACAGATCAAATAGGGGAGATATACCTATATTGAAACATTATTTAATAAAAGGAACTTCACCTCAGGAAGAGTAAATGATACAGTGTAACCTGGAAGAGTAAACGATACTGTGTAACCTGGAAGAGTGGAAAGTATTACAAACCAAGTATTTCTTCAAAGTTCAATGAGAAAAGTTTACAACTTGCAACCATTTGCTGTTTACTAAATAAACCTGTTATCTTTAGTTGAAATAGTCTCATCTCCATCAATACTGATGTGCCATATCTCACAGTAAAACCTCATACCTCGCGTTGGTGGCAGAATTTAAAGAAATATACAATAAATCATCTTCCGCTCCCCTGCTTCCTTGCAAAGGCAAACCAAGATCTGTCAAGAAGATCCATCCCAGGCTGATGATGCTCCCCAGGCTCAGGTGGCCACAACACTTACACCTTCCATACACTTGGGGGTCCATCAGGCTTCTGATGGGCCTCGTGACTCATGAAGGAGGCTGCGAGGAGGGGGAGAGGAAATCCCCCCCTCCAGCCTCCTTCACAAGTCATGAGATCCATAAGAAGCTTGCTGGATCCCCAAGGGTGTCCGTGCTGTGGCTGCAGCCAGCTGTGGCACGGGAGAAGGGAGTGGCAGGCAGAACCTCTGCCCAACAGCACTGAACAATGTTTATGGGTTAGTGCAGAAGGGCCATCAAGCTCTGTAAGAGGCTGCTACTAGCTCTGGCAAATAACAACACAGAGTTCTTTCCATAACATTTCCCTGCACAATTTCTTAGTCAACAATGCATGCTCCCTTTATTCATGTGATGCTCCTAGGTCTGTTTGTAGGCTTTTCTTCAACATCTAAGGATTCATAGTCCATTCATTGTGCTTCGTTGAATGCTTTATACATAAAAGAAGACATAACATCAATCCATTGGCATTTTCCCCAATGGATGTTGAGTACAATTTTCCAACTACAATTCACTATTCTGCCTTTGCTTTATGCCTCATACACAAGTCATGTTTTTACACTTGAAAATAACAAACCATACTTTAGGATACAGAGCTCTTTCTAATGTTTTTTAAACAAAGCAAAGCTTTTCATAACATACATTCTTGCTTAGAGGAAAAAACACTGGGTCTTCACTTTTAGATAGCCCCATATAATCTTATCTTTGTGGCTTTACTATAATGATATGAGAAGAAAACTGTGTAGCAGAATAGCAGAAAGAGGCTTTTGTGGATATAAAAATCTGCTCTTTGTTCCTAAGACTGTGGTGACAAAAACACTGATTCTAGTACCACACTTTAACTGGCCTATCATATTTGATATCTCAGTGTTTAAAATTTAAATACTGAGGTTGCAAATATGATACAGTAGGTGATAGCAATGTTGAGCCTATGCTATTAATTTTCGTTCCCATTCTTTTATGGCAACTCTCACAGAAACAGGTTTGTTTGTAGCAAGTGTGTATAAAGCAACATACTGGGGATTAACTTCACATGTCATCTAGTCCATTCTCTATCAATTCTGGATATATATTCAATGTTTTATCACTTGCTATGCAGGGTTGCTAACATGAATGCCATTTCCTGAATATACTGAGTAAAATATTTATTGAGGCATTTTCCCTACCTCTACTTTTCTGTGTTAAAGCATTTTAAAGTCAATTTTTTTCCCCAACTCAAAAGCCCATTTGCATTAGATCCCCAAAAATGGCTCTGTGTAGGGGTAGGTTGATTCTCACCACTTCTTGAACTTGCCCATCACATTTGTGACACTGTCAGCATTGGCATCTTGCCCTCTTATTCCTAGTTTCCAGTTGGCACCACAGTTTGACACTAAGACATTCACCTGTGCTTACTGTTGTGCAGCTAATGCCCCACCTCCTCTTTTCTGTTTAGAATTTCAAGAATTGTTAAAAATGCAAGCCATGGGAAGAGGTAACAGCTGAATCCTTCTGGGATATTAGTAACATTTGTGCAGACTTCACTGAATATAAGATGAGCTCAAGCTGTCACGCTTCGCAGCTACTTTAGCACCCATAAGACTCATGCGTTGTTTGATTTTATTGCCTTAATGATGAGCTGAGTTTGTCTTAGCATTGCTGTCAGGCTCTTTCCCCAATATGTTCTGCATATTCCTTTTGTGCAAAAATAAAAGTGTTGGCAAAGTGAAAAGGCACTCCTGGAAAGAAAATTCCCAGAAAGGACACCACTGCAATTGAGCTTGTCAAACTCACGGTCTTCCCTGATTATGAATAAAATGCTTGCCAGAGGGCAAAAAATATATACACAATTAGTAAGTGGTAAAGGAGACTGGAAATAAATGTAAAAGTATATAGAGTCAGCTAAGTGGGGTCGCCATGCTAGACTGAAGCATGGAAATTGGGTGCAATTCAACCGAGGGGATATTTCTATGTTGCTATACCCACTGTTTCTGTAAATATGGATTTCATACTTTTTTTTCTTACTGATTCCTACTACAATACTAGCTAAATGAGGACACATAACTTTTAGTGTATTATTCCTATATTCTTTTCCACTCTCTACTTTGATGTGTTCTGGGCATAACTTACCAGGGCTTTATTTGTGCACTAGTTTTCATTTTCAGGGCTAAATATTGGTATCTAACTCAATTATTAGAAAAAGAGTTGAGATACAGCCTGTCAATGGCTAATGGGCCTTACCACCTCATCACATGGAAAGAAAGAAGAGTCCCAAAATGCTGCCAGGACATTTCCTCCATGAAGCTCAATGGATGCCATCACCTGGCATAAGGCTACTTCTGGCAGGACTATGTAGAGAAAGTATCCTGGCAGTGTGCTAGGACACTTCCCTGAGAACACAGGAGGCTTCTCGTGTTCTAAAGGGAAGAACAGGGGAAGCTGAGTGGTGATGCTTGCCCCCGTGAAATAAGGTAAGGAGTGCAGTGGGCAATGCAGAGTGCGGGGCTATAGTTTCCCCCCGCTGCCACATGGGTTCACCACAAAAATAAATGAAAATAGAAATTACTCCAGTTGGCAAAGAAGATGGTTCCAGAGCCTGGATTTTTCCTCTTCAGAGAGAATTATTTATTTATTTCACAGTTTTGTATACCGAGCTTCTCAACCTCGTCGAGGGACTCAGCCCGGTTTACAGCCATAAAAACATATTCATTAAAATATCATATATCACAAATTACAAAACAACTTTAAAAACACTAAATATAAAACTACAGTGGTCAGTCGTCCTAATAAGATGGATCTATATCCACTTCCATCCAGAGTCCTATGGTGTTGTCTCATTCCTCGAAGGCCTGACTCCACAGCCACATCTTCACCCGTTTCCTAAATGATAGGATGGATGGGGCGGTTCTGGCCTCCAGAGGGAGAGAGTTCCAGAGTCGTGGGGCCACCACCGAGAAGGCCCTGTCCCTCATCCCCACCAGCCGCGCTTGCGAGGCTGGTGGGACCGAGAGCAGGGCCTCTCCAGATGATCTTAGAAGTCTTGATGGTTCGTAGGGGAGAATACGTTTGGAGAGGTAAACAGGGCCGGAGTCGTTTAGGGCTTTATAGGTCAACACCAGCACTTTGAATTGTGTTCGGAAGCTAATTGGCAGCCAGTGGAGCTGGCGTAACAGTGGAGTGGTGTGCTCCCTGTATCCAGCCCCCGTTAGTAATCTGGCTGCCGCACGTTGGACTTGCTGCAGCTTCCGGGCAGTCTTCAAAGGCAACCCCACGTAGAGAGCGTTGCAGTAATCTAAGAGGGATGTAACCAAAGCGTGTACTACCGTGGCCAAGTCAGCCCTCCCAAGGTACGGACGCAGCTGGCGCACAAGTTTTAATTTTGCGAAAGCTCCCCTGACCACCGCTGAGACCTGGGGTTCCAGGCTCAGCGATGAATCCAGGAGAACTCCCAGACTGCGTACCTGAGCTTTCAGGGGGAGTGTGACCCCGTCCAGCACAGGCTGTAACCCCGTACCCTGTTCGGTCTTACGACTGACCAGGAGTACCTCTGTCTTGTCTGGATTTAGTTTCAATCTGTTGTCCCTCATCCAGTCCGAGACAGCGGCCAAGCACCGGTTCATGACCTGAACAGCCTCCTTAGTGGTAGGTGGAAAAGAGTGATAGCGTTGGACATCATCTGCATACAGATGACATCGCACCCCAAAACTCCGGATGATCTCTCCCAACGGCTTCATGTAAATGTTAAACAACATAGGGGACAGTATTGAACCCTGCGGGACTCCACAGTGCAATGGCCGAGGAGTCGAGCAGGAGTCCCCTAGTGACACCTTCTGGGAGTGACCCTCGAGAAAGGACCGGAGCCACTGCAAGGCAGTACCCCCGAGACCCATTCCCGCGAGGCGTCCCAGAAGGATACCGTGGTCGACGGTATCGAAGGCCGAAGAGAGGTCCAGTAGAACCAACAGGGACACACTCCCCCTGTCCAGTTCCCGGTGCAGATCATCAACTAAGGCGACCAAGGCTGTCTCAGTACCATGTCCCAGTCTAAAGCCCGACTGTGCCGGATCTAGATAGTCCGTGTCCACCAGGAATTCCCGGAGTTGCGAGGCCACCACACGTTCCAAGACTTTGCCCAAATAGGGGAGATTGGAAGCCTGCTGGGAAACTGCATGGTGATTCCCCCCACTGCCACATGGATTCAGACCTCATGTGATGAAGTCCTTAGAGTCTTTGACCGTTTTAATATTTCAGAATGGAAAAAAAATACTCAAGCTTATGGACACAAACAAGAACATGGAAACATACGATCATTATAATCTACAAAATAGCCTCTCATTATACTGGGAGGGAAAAAGAATGCAGTTAAACTGTAGAATTAATGTAGTTTAACACCACTCAATTTCCTTGGCTCAGTGCTATAGTCATGGGGGCTGGAGTTTTGTGAGATATTCTTTGGCAGAAAAAGCTAAATGTTTGGTCATTTTATTCACATAATGCTCCTAGTTATGGTTGCAGGTTTTCCTTCAACATCTAAGTTTTCCATAGTCATAGGTGTTAAAGTGGTGTCAATGGTGAAGGAATACTGCTGTAAGATTGTGTGCATGTGTGTGTATATGAATGCATTGGAGACATGACAGATTAAAACAAAACAAAAGCGCCAGATTATGTCCCCATTAACAAATGACATTCTTGGTGCACAAGATGGATTTGACATTACAAATGCAATTCCTAAAATAGGAAAGCTTGATAATTATATCTACAGGTGCTAATTCGAATACATTGAATGTCTCCAAAGGCCTACAACTCAACAAGCACAACCTGGCAATATATTCAAATAAGTCAAATAACACATATTATTTTTTCTTGGAAGCCATGTCACACACTTATTTCAATAGCTAGAATAAATGTGGTTTACATCTTCCAAAGCCAAGATTTTGGGTTCATTGTTTTTGTGAATTTTAATCGTTATAATAAAACAAGGTATCTGGAAATTATTTTTGGCTGAAAGACAGAAAATAAACTAGTTGCCTGACTGATTTGGATTTAACAAATGAAATAATTACATCTGGTGTCCCCGCCCCCTAGTCAAACAGAGTTCCCTAGTTTTGCATTATAGAATGCTACGGGATTATTTGCACTACAGAACTATAGCTTTACAATTCCAATTTAAATGCCATAGTTCCAACCAGTGAAATACTTGGGTTTGTAGTCTTGTGAGGGGTTGGAAAACTTCAACAAAAACCTAAATTTACCTCCCTAAACTACTAATAACAAGATTCCATAGGATTAAATCAAAGCAGTTAAAATTGATCAATATTGCTAAAATTATTTAGTGTGAAAGGGCTGTAACTACTTCTGCACTATTTTTGAACGTCCAAATATGGAATAAAATTAGGACTATTGATTAGCTTAGTGTATCATGATTAGCTTAATTCCTATTGATTTCAATGTGCCTGCCTTGAGTATGATTAGATTTCAGTGTCTTATACCTAAGATGCCTAATAAGGAAAACATTAACGACACTTTATTCCCCTACATGAGATAGCTTACAAAGCACTGTACTAAAGTGCACAGTATGAATTTGTTTCTGAAAAGACATAACAGATGCTCATTGAGGATATGAAACACTATACAATGCACCATTTCAAGGCTATGTCTATACAGGTAGATGCAGAATGAAAAGGGCAGTTTTCTGAGACCACTTGGAAGATATACGGTATTCACTGATGTAGAATCATGGCCAATTGGTAGGATTGTGTCCAATTTGAGAGCCTCATTTTTAAAATAATAATAATAATAATAATAATAATCTTTATTTATATTCCATCCTATCTCAGTTTATGGTGTACTGAACAAGGATATTGCATTTCATTGTTGTTTGATATGAAACAAATAATAATAATAATAATAATAATAATAATAATAACTTTATTTTTATACCCCGCCAACCATCTCCCCTAGGGGACTTGGGGAGATGCCAGCTGTTCCAAGGAAGAATCAGAAGGCCCTCCACTTTGGTGGTGGCAGAGGGTTAGGGACATAGGACCCCTATGAAAGTGGAAAAAATAATTAAAAAGCTATTTTTTAAAAACTTGAGAGAACATCTTTCTAAGAATCTCTAAATTCTTAGACTTATATGTTCTCTCTAGGAATCTCTAGGTCCTCCAGCATGACTCAGTAGTCAACTTCTGGCAGAACATGACCATAGAGTCCTGCTGGAGGACTTCTGGATTCTTAGAGATGACATATTAATCAACTCTCTTAGCAATCCAATTCACAAGGGTTAAACCCACAAAGGTGAAAGACTATATAGGGAAGCTATCTTCCCAAAATATATTTTCAATCTTCTGATTCAAGAGCTTCAGATAGTATTTTAAGGAACCCCAAGAACACACTAAATTAAGGCAGTCATAATGCAGGCAGACATCCCATGTCCCTTCCTTTGATAATTTGGAACCTAATATATAACTCAATCATCTGCAAATTTCACCCAGTTCAGACAATGACTGATAAAAAGGTTTAAATGAGGTAAGAGATGGTGCTCATCTCAGCAGTAAACCACTGAACATATCTCACTAGTTTATCAGTTGTCACTCGTTATTAACTATTGTTCATGCTCACTCAGGCAGTTTTATGCCATATAATGGGGGCTCATATCCATCTCAATTCGATTTCACAGAATTACTCTGAGAGGAACCATACCTAATGCTTCACTAAAACGTGGCTGTATCTGCTACACTGCATTTTGTTCAACCACTTATTTTGTTAGGATACTCAACAAAGCAATATTTTGTCCCCTCTTATGAAAAATCAATATTTTCAATAAAGGCATATAGTTTTGTTGTTCCTTTTTGTATTATCTCCATTTAAAATCAGGTTGAATCAGGGCCATAATGAAGAGGAGAAAACTGCCATTTCACGCAGCCTGTAAATAGAGGAATGGATTAATTTGAGAACACTATATAGGAAAAGCAAGCAGTTTCTCAAGGAGTGTCTCCAATAACAAAACAAAAACAGAAAAAATATCTACAAAACATGCGATTCATCTGTGATTTTGGGCGTGGGGGTGGGGATACTCCTTATTGACCTCACTGGCTTCAGTGACATTATCATATAGTGGAATTTAATTTGTTATGAAATCATTGTAATCAAATTCATTTGTCTAGGTAGCATTGTCCCATTCATGCTTAATCTAATTGGGATTATCTGTATGAATAATTCAAAAAGAATGAAGCAGAAGCAGCAGCAGTAGCAGTCAGAAATGATGCTAATACTAGTCAAAAGAAACAATAGCCCTGCTAAGATTAGGGAAAGGTGAATTTACAGATGCAAAGGTTGAAATTCAGTAATGCATTTACAAATGCATAATCTAGAGTTATGTGTTAGTGAGTGGTTTGTATACACATATGTGCTAGTTTAAAGAACAGACAGGGACTGTGGAAGTCCCCCAGCACTCAATTATCAGGCAGCAGCTGCTGAGAATGACAGGGGTCTGTTCTTCTGTCAATCGGAAAACAGCTGATGTTTTTACTCCCATCCCAGGAGTGACCTTCAGCAAGAAGAGAATTGAGATGGGTCCTATTCTGGTTGCCATACTGGGATTGCTCATGGGGCACAGTGGAGAATCAGTCAGCTGTTTCCCAACTGACAGAAGAGATTCCTGTGGCTTGCAATGACCATTGCTTAGTAATTGATGGCTGATGGGATCAGGCTTGGCGACACTACATAGGTACATAACAAAGGTGGTTACACATTTGGAACTACTTTTGGTGGATTTCAGGTAACATTCAAATATATATATATATATATATATATATATATATATATATATAATCAGTTATTAGGCTTTCTGTTTTTTTTCCTGCTAAATTTTTTCATTAGAGGGTACTGACCACGGCATAAGCTTTTGTTAAGAAATAATCATATCACATATTCTTGTGATAAATTCTCATGCATAGAAGGCAAATTGTTTCTATCTTTTCTACAATAAGATTGTAAAATTAGCACCAATGGGTGAGTTTCCTATAAAATAAATGCTAGGTTAAAAGGTGGAGGTTTGCAGCATAGAAAGAAAGGATCAAATGATCCTTTCATGCCTCTTGAAACCTCAGTCATAACTGGCACTTAAAACGGTCTGATTTTTTTAAAAAAAACTTGATGGAAAATGCAAAAATTAAGTGCATTTTCGACCTTTAATGATATAGAGTTTCACTTCATATTGTATACACATATCAGATTTTGGGCTGTAGTCTCCATGTTTGCAATGATATATTTTCATTCCCCCTCCCCCTTTTTTTCACCTCTCTAACTAGATATAGAGAGAAATGGGCATTAATAGGGAGTTCTTTTACAGACATGGCCAGTTTGGAAGAATGGCCAAATTCCTATATGGCATTTATGTATAATCAAGTAGAATACTTATGGTGCTTGCATCTCACTTCTTTGCCATTAGCCAGGCTTTTCTTGCACTGACTGACTGTCCCCTTGTCCCCTCCCAGCCTGTGAAAAGGAGGATCCTGCTGGTGGCCTCACAGAGGTACACTGGGTCCAGTAGTCCCATACTACCTCTTCCCTTCCCTTCCCTTCTTTCAGCTCTCTGCCAGGACACCTGTTTCTGACAAGCAACCTTCATTCATTTCTTCCTTTCCTCTTTTTCTTTCTTTTTTCCTCCTTTTTTCCTTCGTTCCTTCCATTTCCCCTTCCATTTTCTTTTCTTTCTTTCTTTCTTTCTTTCTTTCTCTCTCTCTCCCTCCCTCTCTCTTTTTCTTTCCCTCTCTCTTTTTCTTTCCCTCACAGCCACCTGGGAAGGAGGAAGAACAGTGATGAAAAGTTTTTTTCCACTCCTTTTCCAGCCTCTCACTCCGAAGGAAAACCTGGCTGGTGCACTTTCTCTCCATTGCTTCACAAATTATCCTGGCTTTGCAACATCATTAGTAGAATAAACATTTATATGGTGTTTAAAGATTGCTGCTGTGGTTTCCATTCAAGAGATGGAGAGAGAGAGAAAACAGAGCCAGAAACTATCTTCAAGGCAGTGTTTTGTAAACAAGGAACCATGCTGTGTTGAGGCCACTCCTGCACTGCCAGAATTTATTTTCCTTCACCTTAAAAAGGAAGAGGAGGCAGAGATAAGCCTTCCAATGTGATTGGGAAGAACAACAGAAGAGAACAGGAAGGGTAATCACATGTGGTGGTGCTGAACTGAGGAAACTACAGAAGGAAAGACAAAAAAGGAAAACAGGTATGATGGGGATCACAGACCTCTTAACAGGATGAATGGCAATCTTAAAATACATGCTACATTCCAGTTCTGGCACCCAGTGTGAAGAGTTGCCTAGACTTTCTCCTCAGATATTGCAGCTTGACATGAGAATCTTGGAGCTGTAGTCTGGATACATAAATGGGGGTGGGCTATCATTCATGAAACTATAGAAACTAGTCCCTGCAGCTGTTTTTGGACTAGAACTTGCTGTCTGAAATTGAAGGGATTCTTAGTCTCAAAACATTTGAAGGGCTATAGTTGATCATCCCTGCTCCATGAGTTCATGTTAGAGAGATATGAATGTATCTGTTTCACTTTCTATATTTCCACAATGTCTGTATTTTTCACATATTATTTTTCACATAATATTTGTGAAGAGATCAAGAACAGCAACAATAAAGTGTTGTCATATTTATAAAATTGCCAAACTACAAGGAATATGCACCTTGGTGTGCATAGAATCATTGAATAGAGTTGGAAGAGACCACATGGGCAGTCTAGTTCAACTCCCTTCCATGCAGGAAAGAACAATCAAAGTGTCCCTGACAGATGGCTATTCAGCTTCTGTTTAAACGTTTCCAAGTTAGGAGCTTCCAAACAACACTCTGAGGCAGATAGCTCCACTGTTGAACACTTGTACAGTCAGGAAGATCTTCCTAATGTTCAGGTGGCATCTTCTGTCCTGTATTTTGAACCCATTGCTCCAAGTCCTAGTTTCAAAGCAGAAAACAAGCCTACTCCCTCTTCCTTATGACACCCTTTCATATATTTATACATGGATGTTTCCTTTCAACCTTCTCTCCTGCAGGCTAAACATACCCAGTTATTTAAAACACTCCTCATAGGGCATGGTCTCCAAATCTTAGAACATTTTAATTGCCCTCCTCTAGACACCTTCCAGCTTGCAGATATTTCTTTTAAACCGTAGTGCACAGAACTGGACACAGTATTCCAGGTGAGGTCTAACCAAAGCAGAATAGAGGGAGACCATGACTTCCCTCGATCTAGACACTATGCTCTTTTTGATGCAGCCCAAAATCCCATTAGCTTTTTCAGCTGCTAGATCACACTGTTGGCTCATGTTCAACTTGTTGTCCATGGAAACTCCAAGAGCTTTTTCACATGGACTGAAGCCAGGCATCACCCATTCTGTATCTCTACAAAGTATATTACTTTGCGAAGTCAGTCAGTTCAAATTAATGTGTGCATTTAACAAATCTTGCTCCCTTTGCCTTTCCTAAAGCTAAAGGTAAAGTTTTCCCCTGACATTAAGTCTAGTCGTGTCCAACTCTGAAGGGTAGTGTTCATCTCCATTTCTAAGCCAAAAAGTGTTGATGTCTGTAGACACCTCCAAGGTCATGTGGTCAGCATGTTTGCATTGTTTAAGTTATAACAACTGAATAGGGCTCACACTGAGGTTCAAGGTAAAACATGTGAAATAAATGCCCTTTTCTCACAAAATTCGCACTATCTTTTGGATTCCAGAAGGGGATGCAACTTGTTTGAAATGCATTATAGACAATTTCAATAGCAATTGCACACATTACAGTGATGCAAAAAAAAAAAAAGCAAAACACAAATACACATTGGATTCCATTCACCCCTTCCAATTTTAGACTTGCAAATAACATATTGATGCATTTAATGTTTTTGTTTTGCTGCTTCTCCACCTCAACTGAAATAGAATCTTTCCATTTTTTATTTCTTGTCATAGGCATTAGTCCCAGTTGGCAGGAAATGTGTGACAGGAAGTGTACAACACAAATGCTTCCGATTTCCATCTATAAATAGTTCATTCAAATGTACTTTACATATTTTTTTCTCACTTAAATTCTGTGATATGAAACTAATGATAGGCTCTGGGTTCAGAGCCATTCAATAAGTCTTATCTTTCCTATGCTACTACAAAAGCTAAGCATTTTCTTACATCACTCTTCTTATCTACAGTCCTAAAAGTGTCCTATTTTCCAGACAAAAGAACAGGGCAGAATGGAAAGATAAATGTCACTCACTTTACACTTGAACACTGATGCTGATAACATTTAATTTTATGATGCTCAAAAATGCACACACCAGAGATAAGTGGAATAAGCTTGTGGGGGGGGGGGGGATAACTAAGCTGATATCACATATGATGAAAATAACATTCTTGTCCACTTGTTACATGTCTATATTCATTTGTAACTGATATTTATTCAGAAAGAAAGAAAGAAAGAAAGAAAGAAAGAAAGAAAGAAAGAAAGAAAGAAAGAAAGAGAAAGAGTGACTCCTGTCAGGGTCTCCATGTCACCTGACAGGAATCACAGTGGCTCCCAGTCTTGATGCTACATCCAGCTATGGAAAGTCACCAGGAAAAATGTGCAGAAAGTGGAGTCTCACCCCAATAGAGAATGCTACCCAACTGAATCTTATTATAATTCAGATCCTATGCAAATAAACCTCAAAGTCTCCTCCCTCTCCATTGATATGGTGGCATTAAGTAGTCAGTTCCTTTCAGCCTTTTTGGAGAGTGAAGGTGGAGAAATAATGAGCAGGAGCAAGGGAGGCAGACAGTAGGTAGCGAAAGGATACACCAAATATGATGAGAAGTCATGGACCAATACCCATATCAATATTCCAGAAATGTTTGTTTTATCCTGGAGGGCTAGTGCTTTAGAAAGAGAAGTCTAAATATAGTATCCGACTCCAAAAATAATAAATCAGACATTGGGATCTGAATTATCTTTCACTTCTTTCTTTTGCATTTCATCTCTGAAAGGCAAACTCTCTACTTCTCCATGCCTCTCAGCCATTTCACAGAGAAACAAGCTTCATTTGCATCAAGTTATTCTAGCAGAAAATTATTATATTTGTTAGAAACAAGGCAAACAGCAGGTCCTGAAATAAATCGGTCTGAAATTTCTTGATAGTTATTTGTTTCACACATCTCACCTACAGCAAGGACTTGGTATACCTACACTCTCTTTGAAACTAAGCTAGAATTACCTTTCCTATCCACTGAAAATCTACGTTGCATTAAAGGAGTTTTGTAACCACAGATTCAACCAACACAGCTTGAAAATATTTATAAATATTGGAAAAAATAAATCTTGATTTTCCTGTTTGTCAAACACTACACTGATGTGTAGGCATACACTGCTGCAGCCTTCTATATCTCAAATCTTCAGATTCTCCTGCACACATTTCAACAACATTTCAGCAAACTAGATATTCTCAGAGGATCTGAGATAAGACCTTGAAGTCCAGATGTGTCAGGCATGATGTCATGGGTGTTTTAGAGGGCTTAAATCAAATGGTTTGATTTCAGGCTTTTTAGAGGAGACAACGTTGCTATAGAAGATCAATCTCCTGTTCATGATTCCTTTTCATAATTCTAAGTTTATGATTCCTGTATTGTCAAGATTCCTGTTTCATGTTCCTGTTTATGCCTAGGTTGTTTTTTTTTTTTTTTGGAGAATTTACTTTGGAGAAGTTCCTGTTATCATGTTCATGGATATACCTTGGGATTAATTCTGTGTTTTTGGGATTACTTGGCTTTGTGTTCTATCCTAGTTTCTTTGTTTCTTTGGAGAATTGCATTTTCTATCTGTACTGACTTTGGTGGATTTGTCCCCCCTTTCCCATTTTATATTCTTTCTTTAATACATATTTGTATATTGGATCACTGGACTCTGGTGTGGTGCTGGGTGAAAGGATGTTCCAGTGCTAGGGTGCAACACCTCCTGAGATATTTTATTGAAAAGGTGTTCCAGTAAACTCAGGTTCATTTTTCTTAAATTCTAAGACAAATGTCATGTCCAAAAGCATGGGTTATTACAATGCTGTAGACAATGCTGATAATATAAGCCAAACACGGAATGAATGAAAGATCTATTAGAAGTTAAAGACATTCTAATCTCATTGCACTTTTTCTGCAAAATCTAAAGCTTATCTGTGACTATCATGGCAAAAAGGATGTTGAACTATGCCATAATATATAAACTGCAATTAAAACCTCCAAAATTCTTTATTGATTTTAACATCACTGTGTAATAAAACTAATTTACATTTTATTTTTTTACAGACACTTAAGAGATGGTCCAAGTGAACAAAACCAATGACTTCTAGCATTAATTTCAAAATACCTTATGGATTTAGAGTTTGAGTTGGATTAGGGCAGTGTTTCTCAAACTGTGTTCTTCCAATTGTTTTGGACTTCAGCTCCCAGAAATCCCAGTCATCTTACCAGCTGTTAGGAATTGTGGAAGCTGAAGTCCAAAGCATCTGGAGGAGCACAGTTTGAGAAACTTCAGATTAGGGAATAACCTGACTAGTAGTTGCATAAGACAAATCAAAATACTGTTTCACAGTTATGGCAATATTTCTAATTCACAGATATGTGTGATACAAGTAAAAATCCATTTTCTATACATGAACATTTAATGACAGTAATATACAGCATTATTGCCTAGATAGCTAGAGCAGTCTCTTTTCAAATAGTTTATCTCCTAATATACTTTTACTGGCAGGTAAAGACGATTGCATTCAGAAAATGGAAAAGATATAATGTGATCTTTTAATGTGGTATTTTAAAACTGTCTTCATTGGTGTTTCTGTAGAATAGTTGGTTAAATGTGTTTCACTTTTCACTTTTCACTCATTTTCTTTTCACTCAAGGGCAAAACCCTTGTGGTTTAGGCTTTTAACAAGCAATCACTTACAGGAAGGCTTCTGTGATAGATCTACCTTTTAGTCAGCTAGGCCGAAGCCTGCATAGCAGTGTCTGGCATCTTGGTGTTCAAGAGAGCAGGAGGAGGAGTCAAGCTGACTCCTGATTGGGTGTAGCAATTGGGGGAGGAGTCAGCTTAGAGAGGGAAAATAAGCTGCCAGTTTTGACACAAAAAAGGGAGAAGGATCTTAGACTAGAGACAGAGAAGGTTGTGGATTTTTAGAGAGGAAGTTACAGCAGGGATCTGACAGAAAGGGAAGAGCTTTTAGTGAGCCTTTAGGTTAGGGAATAAGGTTAAGACATTAGGCTAGAGTTTTACTACGTTGAGAGGACTAGTAAAAGAGAGCTGTGTCTTATTAAACTTAAGAGAGGTTTAAAGATACCTTATAGTCCAGTGAGTGAGGCAGACTAGAGTCTGTGCTCTAAGAGAAACTGTGTCTAAAAGTAGAACAGTTTGTTAAAGGGACTCACAGCTGTAAAAGCTATTCTGTCAGGAGAACTGTTTGTTTTAAGTAACCAAGTTTATGCAATTGAGTCAAGATCCTGTACCACTCATTTCCAACGAGTTGTTGTTATTCTCAAGTTGAATAAATTCTTACTAGTTAACTTTTAACTGGTGTATGCCTCAATCCATTCGTTTCCCTCAGAACTCACATTCTCTCAAAATCATTTTTAAAAGTCCAGTCATCCAGTGGAGGAAGCCATAGAAAATCAAGTGCTCAAACATCTATTACCTATTATACATTCACACCCTTTGGTTCCTCAGGCCAACAATTCTGAGGTGGTGGCGGCTATTACTACCAAGTAATTCGGTCACTTAGGATCAGCCTTTGTTCTACGCTAGCTCTAATTTCGCTATATTGGTGGCAGCGGTGAGATTTGTTTGTTCCACCCTGCCTCGATATTCTTTTAATTTCTTCATTGGTGTTTCTGTAGAATAGTTGGTTAAATGTGTTTCACTTTTCACTTTTCACTCATTTTCTTTTCACTCAAGGGCAAAACCCTTGTGGTTTATGCTTTTAACAAGCAATCACTTACAGGAAGGCTTCATATTATTGTCTGTACTTTTTTTTAAAAAAAAAGTATGCTTTTAAATGATTTTATATTGTTTTAATACAATGTTATTTAACCATTTCTGCAATGTTATTATTATTTTTTATTTATATCTTAATGTTAGTGAAAATTTCTCACTTTAAGTAGAAGCCTAATGAAAAAATCATAGCCATCAAATGTATAAGCATCTGACAAGTCAAAAAGGACACAGGCTGCATTTGGACTTCAAAATAAGAACTTTGATCATGAATAATGGTGTAATCATATGGTCCTACCAAGCAGTGTGCTTTATCCCTAATTGTAATCATTATTTTTAAGCAGTTAAAATTGCTTGGCCTTCACCTTCATGTCCAACAAAACTAGAAATGCTTGCTGTCAATTGCTAGCCATACCAAATATCTGTCATGCTGATTAAGAAGAATGAATGTATATAATTTGAACACAATCTTGAGGTTTGCTTGAAACTTTCACTAGAAAATATGATATTGCTTTTATCCCTTTTGCTTACAGTTTTTGATATATTTATAGGTAACACTGAATTTTGTTTGATTGGGGATTAATAAATAGTATATTCTTTTTAGAGCTTGGAAGCATTATTCTTTTGGACTACAACCTTCAGGACATCATATACTATTTCTGGGTGCCTCCAGAAGGGGGTTATTTTTTTCTTGAAGTACCAAGAGTTACGAATTCTATGTGTGTGTTGACTTTACCTGCTTATATATGGGGTACATCCCATATGTTTAATGAAATACACTGAGTTTCCCTCCTCCCTTTCCCTTGTGTCCTTCCTTTCCCCCCTCCAATTCTTATCATATGCAGTCTCACTCAACATTTTGGAAATTGATTTTCACTCATTCCATTGTGCAATTATTATTATTATTATTATTATTATTATTATTATTATTATTATTATTTAGCATTATGCTAGTTAAGATTGGGATCATTTTGTTTCCCTGCCAGCATTTATATTTTCCTTGCTTAATTTTTGTTGAATCTGCATCCTGGAAACAATAGCTGTGTTTACCAGTGGCCATCTTAGCTAATTCCAAGAATGTAGAAGCACACAAAGAAAATACATATGTGTGTGTGTGTCTGCGCGCATGTGTGTTTTCAGAAAATACTAATTTACATTAAAGTGACCTGGAGGAAGAAAAAGTAAAGCACTTAGTAATACTGGAGCTTGCAGGAAATACTTCAGCATCGAATGGCAATCACAGATACAATTGAAATTGAAGAACACAGATACAAAATACAATTGAAGAAAACAAATACAAAACCCAGAACTTCCAGAGTGGAGCCCCTGGTGGCACAGTGGGTTAAACCCTTGTGTCTGCAGGACTGCTGACAGGGTGGAGGTTCGAATGTGGGGAGTAGTGTGAGCTCCTGTCTTAGCAGTAGCTTCCCATGCAGGAACCTGAAAGAAGCCTCCCACAGGATGGTAAAACATCAAAACATTTGGGTGTTCCCTGGGCAACGTCCTTGCAGATGATCAATTCTCTTCCCAGTTTTCCCATTGTCCATACTAACTGCATAGAGTTCATGGAAGGGGGAAAGTTTCATTGCTGGAGAAGAAACGTCTTTCTCAATTTCCCTCATGGCAACCCACACATGGCAAATTAGGAAACACTTATTTGAATAAAAATGTAAGGTGACATGAAATCATTGTGGCTTTGAGCATATTCAGTGATTCTGACTAACTTCATGGCACACATGGCAGCCTTTTGTTCCAATATTTTGCAGCTGAAATATTCTATTTCCACCCTGCCCCAGAATATTGGACATTTCCTCTACTTCCCCAAGTATGTATCTACACAAGGCCTGCACAACTTGTGGCCTTCCAGGTGTTTGGGCTTCCAGTACCCAGAAGCCCTAGCCAGCATGTCCAATGTCAGGAATTCTTGAAGCTAAAGTCCAAAACCCCTGGAGGGCCACAGGTTGTAGAGGGCTGATCTACACTGTAAAATTTATTCAGGTTGATGCCACTCTGTTTGTCATGGTACAATACTATGAAATCATGGGAGTTGTTTTGTGAGGCATCTGCACTATTTTGGCAGAGAAAACTAAAGACTTTAGGCCCTTCTACACTTAACTAAAACTCAAGAGGAAGCAGGTTAAAGAAATCCCACTTTCTCCCCTGTTTCAGTCCCCCCCCCCCCCAATCCCATAACCTTGGCTTTCCCTCAAGGGGTGGAAAGCTTTACATTAGTCCAGATTTACTTTGGATTAATCCGGGTTTACCTGAGGACTATAACAGGTTTTGTGCCTGTGTAGAAAGGCTCTTTGTAATAGTACAACCCCTGTGATTCCATAGCATTGAGCCATGGCATTTAAAGTGGCGTCAAACTGCATTAATTTTATAGTGTAGATGCACCCAGGAAGGCCAACATTTCTTAATCTGATTGAACACAGCTCTTTGGGATCTCCAATAAATTGATATCACCAACTATCTGATCCTTTTAACTGGAGAAGTCAGGGCTTCGACCTGAAAGTATCTATATGCAAAGTACATGCTGTATAATGGAGCAATAGTCTCTTCATGACAGTCTTTTCTATAGTTAAAGTATAAACTATCAATGGCTTATAGGTATATTTAATATACTTGTCATGTTTCAAGAACTGTATACCTCAGCTAAAAGAAAGAGGCAAAAGGAAAAAAATTGGGAAGATAACATGATGTAGCTTCTTGTGTCTCACACAAGTACATTCTTGTACCCACCCAGCCTTTTGACATAGTAATTTAAAATGACAAAGGGAAGTGAAGCTGTTTAATTTCTGAGGAAGTGCTATTCCCCTTTGGACCTTGTCACAACATCTCTGTGCTCCCACACAGTGGTGCAGTCCAAGGCATGAAAAGATGATAAGGTGAGGGGACTCATATTTTCTTCACAGCAGGTGACATCTATAGAGTTTATTGAAAAGAGATGTGAAAACTGGATTGTGAAGGGCAAGGAGAGAGTATTCAGCTACCGTATGTGTCAATGTGTCAAACTACACTATAACAGTGTAACAGGATAGGGAGGAAAGCTCTCTATTCCATGTTCCTGTCGACTTGGGATGCATCTCCAGGTCTCTTCCATGTTGTAAATATTTGCTCTTTTTAAATAAATAAATAAACAAATAAATAAATATCCATGGCTGTTGAAAGCTAAACCCCATTTTCTATATGAGACTTTGGTAACACTGCCTTTGCAGTTTTTTTAGCATAACATTTGCATATTTATTCAGAAGACCAATTGATCTTGCACCCAGTCAAATAGAACAAATAGATTTAAACATGTAAAAGGCAGTAGCATTGACAGAGGCTATGTAGTTACCAGTCCCATTTGTGTTGGTAGTATTTCAAAAAAATAGAAGGTGCTATAACTTCTTAATCTAACATTGATTTGACAGGGAATACTGATTCAGTGGAAGTGTATACAAAATTCTTCAATTTGACTCATAGAATCATAGAGTTGGAAATGACCACACAGGCCATCTAGTCCAACCTCCTGCCATGCAGGAAAAGCACAATCAAAGTACCTCTGACAGATTTCCATCCAGCCTCTGTTTAAAAGCCTCCAAAGAAGGAGCTTATTGGGACATTTTTCCTAATATTTAGGTGGACATTCCTTTCATATAGTTTGAATCCACTGTTCTGTTTCTTAGTTTCTGGAGCAGCAGGAAATAAGCTTGCCCCCTCCTCAATGTGGCATCTTTTCAAATACTGAAACATGGCTATAGTGCTAACACTTGACTTTTTTCACAATAGACTTTTTTTACTTGGATGTCCCAATAAATTTGGAGAGATGAATGCAATAGTATAATCCTGTAACTGTTTATCCACCCTAATGAGCTAGAATTTATTTTCAAGGTCTGGCTTACATGTGAAAAACAAAGGTCAACAAAAGTCATGTACATTTTTGTAGAAATAAAACTAAAATTTGGAGCATCCCAAATGTTTAATATTATTGTATAGGGCACAAAATTTTAGTGATCTGTTTCAGATTAATTAAAAAAAACCTTCAGCAGAGATTTAATATGTTAAAGCCTGAAGATCAAGATAAAATTAACGTTAATCCTAGACAATATTTTAATAATACTAAATGAGACTTGAAGACCTTTTTGAAATTATACATTTGTTTATCTCTTTCCCACTAATACATCAAACATTTCTACTATGTGGCCTTGGTCAGATATATATACAGCTTTCAAGAAAATCCTCAAAATAAATAGTCTCAATTAGATTTCATTAAAAGTTGTATTAGAGGGTATATTTTGGGTTTCTACATAAGCAAACCATTCGAGAACTTTCAAAAATGATAGGGAAGAGAACCTTCTTCTATATTGTTGTAGAAGTAGGGGTGCCACATTTTTGAGCATTTTGCAAACACAAAGGTGAAGCTAAAGTGAACACAGTCAAAACTTCAGTGGTGGTGGCTGTTAATCTTCAGCACTGCTACTTTTTCTGGCAAAGAAAACTCAAAGTAAGACATTCCCTCTATTGATGTGTCATAATTGCTGGCAGTTTTGCTGAAGAAACCTCCATAAACCAATGTTCCTTAAAACTAAGGGTAACACTCTGTTTATGCTTTTTTGTTGATAAGGTTCAATGAACACCAAGAGAATTCCATATAGATAGCATTAAATAAATGTTAATTTTTGCCAAAGAAAAGAGCACTATTTCTTTTGATTTTGTGATGTTTGAACAAAACATCCAAAGACTGACTTTGAACTAAAGATAATAAATCTTATCAGCTGTGAGATTCTTATTGAGATTAGCTTTCCTGACAGAAAACTTCACCTTGCCCATACGTAATGCCAGGTCAGTTAAAAAAGCACACACAATGAGGCAGTATTTCAAGGATTTTCTATCCCCTTGAGAGATTTCTTCACTACCATGATAGATGCCAAATTGAATTATGGTGGTAGTGGTTTGGTTTGGTTTTGGAGTTTTAACGATTCTTTTGGTCATTATTTCTGAAATTTATGCAAACTATATTCTGTGTGAAACTGCAGTGACTGAGCAAGACGAGTGTCTTTCTCTTTTGTGAAATTATGAACATAAACAGCAAGTGAAACTTGATCGGTGAATGTATATCCCTTTCTTCCCTAACAAAAGGTTGTTACCACTTTTACTAACAGGCAACAATTAACACATCTTGCAGTGCTACACATTTTACAGAAATGTGCAAAAATCACCTGCAAAAATGTGCCAATTTTATGCAAGCTCAGCATTAACACCACAAGTTTAGTGTCTAACAGCAATTTGCACAGAAGAGCACACTTTTAAATTCAGCTCATTTGTTGCACAAAAATAAAAGAAGGCAGGATTAACATCTATGTTGTTTTGCAGGAAGGGCTGAGATTATTGAAAGTTTGACAATATGTATCCTGCAAGCGACTTGTTTAATAAGAAAATAATATTATGTTATATTTCTTTCTTCCTTTTTAATGAAAATGCTTCATTCTCTCAGAAAGAAGAAAGGTTAAGATACAACTGAACTTACCCTTATTAAAACAGTCTATTATCAAGTTAAATATATAATATAATTTAGCATTAGCTTCTCACCTCAGTCAGGATCTTTTCTTTTTGAAAAAAGAATATTTCTTCATCTCTTTCTGATTTTTTTTCAAGAAAATCTTTCCACCAAAATTGTCCTCCCATTCTTTATTTTGTCAATGAGCTTCATTTCATTATTGGAATAACATGTTCTTAGCTACTGAATAAGAACATTTATTTACCTATCATTGTCTTTTACTGCAAAAGAATGTAGGAAAATATTAATAGTTGTTCTTGTTATGTACCTTGAAGTCACCTTTGCCCTGTCATAAACCTATCCTAGGGTTTCCTGATAATACTTAATCAGAAGAGGGTTGTCTTTGGCTTCCTTTGAGGCTGATTGAGTGTGAGTTATCCAAGGACACATACTGGGTTTCCATTGCTGTGCAAGATTCCAACCCTGGTCTTCCAGAATAGGGACATAATTCTTCACTAATTTTCTTCTCACTCTGAGACAGTTTTCAAATACCATGTAGTTTTTGAAAGCCATCCACAATTTGGATTTTATTCTCTGCAAAATTTGTACATATTGTTGCCAAGTGTTAGCAGCTCTGAATCCCTCTGTGAGAGAGTGGGTGGGATAGAAAACAAAACAAAACTTACAAAAAAATAAACAAATATTGTTTTGCACAGAAAACAGCATTTTTTCTATGCAGAAAGCATTTCCTGCAATAAAAAACCAAAAAAATATATGCATAAATATTAATTCCTTCAAAGAAAATGCTGGTTTTATGCAAAAATGTTATTTTCTTTGTAATTCAAACATGCATAATTTTATGCAGAATAAATATCCAATTACCGCATTTTGTGTGCAAAAATTAATATTTCTGTTATCTTTTTTTACAAATAGAAAACAACCAAGTGTGAATTTTGCACATAATAAGTCCCAAATTGAATATTCTTATCAGTCCAGTATGCTTCCCATAAGGGTTTCTCAACACTCAAAAAATTGTTTTACAACCATTTTTGAAAAAAAAATCAAATATTATTTCTATCATTTTTCCAGAGTTCTAGTCCAATACTGAAACTACTACAACCTGCTGGCAAATTTGCAACTGAAATAGAAAATGAGTATTAACTGGTCAGGCTTTACTTGGAAGAATTACTCTTCTGCACTACAAATCCCAAAATCTCATTGTCATTATGCTAAATGGTAGGTATCCTGATAGTTATTTTGAAAGTGCCAGAAGCCCATTTATATAATAACTCCCATTTTGTTAAATCAGCCATTATTAAGACAGCTTATTGTGTGCCTGGACATAAATCTGAATAATCCTCAAGAAGCTACTCTGTTGCATGCAAGGCTCTATGTGTGATCAAAACAATGCTATCCATCTCATCTTCTAAATGGTGTTCATTTTAAACTAGGATGTGCAGCTGTGATTGAAAATAGGATTCCAATATACCAGTGAGCTGTAATTAGTGTAATTCATTTATGTTGAGATGCTATCTTGGGGAAAAGCTGAGCTGAAGGTAAAGAAATATGCCCTGAAAACTATTCTACACTGTCTGAGAGTGCAAGTTGCTTTTTATGAGCTAGTGCACCAATTCAAGTTATATTATTGCCCTGTCCATCATAGCAAGTGTTTTTTTCAGACAGTAACCTGGTGACTGCTGGGTTGGCACAAATTATTTTGCTGCCTGATGGGAGGAACAATATGGTGCTACTTTCCACTTTTTGTGCAACAATCCATTGGGCTGTTAACTGAAGCTTTCTTCCCCAAGACTTATGAAAGGACAGGATTCTCTATCATACCTAAAGCTTGGGGAGGAGGTGATTGGGTCTCACAATTCTGCCTTTCAATACCTTCTTCTGCTCCCAGCATCTATTTCTTTTATTCAAAACTTTCCAAACTTTTCATGTTGGTGATGAATTTTTTTTTAGACATTCATCCTTTTGTGATATGGTAATTCAATTTTACTAACAAACTAGAAATTAAACCAACCCCTTATAAGAGTTTTATATAATACACATACACATAAACACAAACATTTCATATATTCTGTACTGGATAAGTGAAGTTTGGAATATTTTTTCCATTACACTTCTTATGCACTAGTCGATTCTTGTGTAGTTTCCTCTATTTCCAGCCAATGTGGTTCATCACAAATATCATTGTCAGCCAATTTTCTTTTCTTAATTAGAAACTTATCAAATTTAGTGGTAATTATTGCAACTCAATCAACTAATTCTGTAAATCTGTTATAAAGTTATCTGTAAATCTGTTATAAAGTTAGAACAGTACCTACATTTGAACAGCACTAGCATTCAACTTCTGTTGTAATTATACATCTCAGGAGGTTTTTAAACAGAGACTGAATGACTATTCAGAAGTGCTTTTATTGTACACTCTTGCCTGATAAAAGGGGGTTGGGCAAGATGTCCCTTTAGGGAGTCTCCATAAGAAAATAAAGTTTAAACTGCCTGAGAGTTCAATAGCATCATCTTCTCTAGAGGTTTTTGAACAGAGATGGATGGCTGTCTGTTGGGAGGGCTTTGACTGTGTCTTCCTGCCTGACTTAAAGGGGGTGGACTAGATGCCCTATGAGTGTCTCTTCTAATACTGTACTTCCCTTCCCACTATGGGCCCCTCGCCTGAGCCCCTCTTTGTCCTTGCCTTCCTCCTCTTCCCTTGCCCCTCTGTGGCTGGGACCACTGTTTGGGCTGTTGCCACCATCAGGGGCAATGCAGAGCTCAGGCCAGGTGCCATAACTGAGGACAAGAGGGAGAAGCATGGCAGGGTCTTGGGCTCAGCACCACCCAAATGGCTGCTGCTGCTGCTCCCACTGGTGCTGCCTCCTCCTTCTCCAGGATGCCTTTTTTCCAAGCATCATATTGCTCATCAGGTAGCCTTTGTTTGTGGGGCAGGGCAGGGGTCAGGGGAGCATTTTTCATGTAATACACTATAGACTACAAGTGACACACTAGTGTGTTGTGACACACAGTTTGGAAAACTCTACCTTAAGTGATTAAACTCACACTTCCTAATAGCAGTTGGATAGGATGCCAATGTCCAGGAAGTAGTGGTAAATTGAGCATACATCAAATTTTTAAAGTTTCTTTAATAAATGTAATTTGACAACCCATATTTAATTAATACTTGAAGATACCTTTGCTTCCCAGCAAAAAGCTGACTCAACTATCCCTAACTGTATCACCTTTTCTATGACATCTGCGATGTTACTACTGTGCACATGCATGCACAGTACGAGGATCCATGGAATGGCTACTGCAAGTATGCTGTAAACACTTTGGAACAAAAGTGTTCAAACCCCTATACGGCTCCAGCCCAGCGTATCTGTCCGAACGTATCTCCTTCTAAGTCCCATCTCGGAGTTTAAGATCTTCTGGGGAGGCCCTGCTCTTGGCCCCACCTTTATCACAAGTGAGACTGGTGGGGACGAGGGACAGGGCCTTCTCGGTAGTGGCCCCTCGTCTGTGGAATGCGTTCCCCGGGGAAATTAGGTCATCAACATCCCTCCTCTCCTTCAGAAGGAAGTTAAAAACCTGGATATGGGACCAGGCCTTTGGGTAAGCTGGCAGATGGATAAAACACAATGACGACCAGAGTAGGAAAGGACAATGACAATGCTGGATGGATTATGGATTTATGAATTGACGAACGTTGACCACAAGATGATTTTATTGCTGCTATTGTTTTAATTTGACTGTTATAATTAGTTATAACTGTTGTTGTTATATTGTAATTTGTATATTGTATTTTGTGAATTGTTGGGTGTAATAGATCTAACCTTTGCCGGCTAGGCCGAAGCCTAAGAGTCAGTGGGCTGAGTCTCCATCTTGGGAAAGGCAAGTAAGCAGGGGAGGAGTCAGCCGACTCCTGATTGGTTTAAGCACCAAGGGGAGGAGTTGGGTGTGAGTGAAAAAGCCTGTCACTTCTGACAGGAGGAGAAAAGGGTTTTAACAGCAGAGAGAGAAGTAGGATTTCAGTAGAGTGGGATTTAGACAGGGAGAAGGTAGCTTTTGGGTGAGCCAAGCAGTTAGGGAATAAGAAAGGAACAAGGGCCTCAGTGTTACTGTACTTGGAGGGTCAGTGAGGAAGACTTGTCAACTTGTATTGATAGGACGTACAAGAGAGCTTATTGCCCCGAAGAGTAGATTGGAGAAAGTCTGATTACTCTGTGAGACAGTCAGGGGGACTGATCTCAGGAACACACTGTTTCAAAGAGTTGAATAGCGTGGAGAAAGGAACTCACTTCAAGTTAAAGTTACACCTTTTGTGGAAGTCTCATATCTAATAAGCCAAAGCCTCTGTAACAGAATTGTGCGTGTGTACCATTCATTTTATGAGTTGACATATTCTTGAAGTTCAATAAACTTGTTCCTAGTTTATCTTTAACTGGTGTCTGCCTCAGTTTGTCGCACTCAGTGAAAACCAAGTCAGCCTAAAAACCTCTTTACAGTCCAGTCAGCAAGTAAAGGAGATAATAAAGAAGAACTGAAGCCAGGGTTATATTGCCTCAAATACATTCACACCTTTGTTTCCTCAAACAATACAATTGAGGTGGTGGCGGCAAAAATCTAGCAGAAACATCGGTCTCTAATATCCTTAGTTATTCCCTCAAGCAAATTCCTGTCTCACAGGTGTGTTAAGGGACACTGCGTTCCTGTAATCTCCCTGACATTGGTGGTAGCGGTGGGATAGAAAGGTTTTCCCCCCTGCCAACTGCCGAACGGTCATTAGTCCTGTTTACATTGGGCATTGAATTGTGCCTTTTATAAGCCTCCCTGAGTCCCCCCTAGGGGGTTGAGAAGGGCGGGGTAGAAACACTACAAATAAATAAATACATACATACATACATACATAAAATTTGCAAGATTCCTTCATTTTCTTCTTCTATTGTACATGCCAGGGAACAAATAATAATAATAATGTATTGGCCAGAATCACTAGGTTGTTGTAGGTTTTCCGGGCAATATGGCCATGTTCTAGAGGCATTTTCTCCTGATGTTTCACCTGCATCTATGACAAGCATCCTCAGAGGTAGTGAGGTCTGTTGGAAGTAGGAAAATGGGTTTATATATCTGTGAAAAGACCAGGGTGGGAAAAGGGACTTTTGTCTGCTGGAGCTAGGTGTGAATGCTTCAACTGACCACCTTGATTAGCATTTAGTGGCTTGGAAGTTATGGTTTTAGCTTTGGAAATATGTGAAGACAATCAAAATGTAATTTTAGTACCACCATCCCCAATCCTCAGGCTTCTGCAGACATTGTTCCAACTTCAGAAGCACTGTCATGCCATTCTGAGGGAACAAGAGAAAACAAATTTAGAGAGTGCTCTTAATAAGTGTCTTCTGGCCTAGTTTTATCCTTTATGTGTTTTGTGTGTGTACATGCATGTGTTCATGGAACATGCCCTACACCTGGAAGAAAGATGTCAAAACCCCTTTCATCATTGGAATTTTAAAATGGTACTTGAAGAAAGCCAAGTAATCCAGAAGACTTTGCTCAAGCCCTGTGCTGAGTGTTTAATTTCCCTCTTACATACTAGTTGAAAGGCTGAAATGTCATGTAAAAATGTAAAAGATACAAAAGCAGCTTTGCTCTGGGGACTACATTCCCAAGTGCAGAAAGGGTATCTCAGTGCTGCAGAAGCAGACTGTATATCTTGCGACTTTGGCAATAACACCTGCTATACAATTTATTCAGCAGATTTCACAGTGGTTAAATTAAGAAACCATTTGTCTGTCCTCAAGGCTGGAGACAAGGCATCCTATCACGAATGCTGTAAATTGGATACAGAGAGAAACATGAATATCTTGCTAGTAATAAAAGGTTTCCATGGAGATTCAGACAACAACTTAGGAACGAGAAAGAGGGCCACCCTAAGGAAACTGGACCATCCCTTGTCAACCATGAAATGACCATCTTAGGCCTGATAAACTATTGTATTCGTTGAATAAATAGACCCACCACTGAGAAACTATAATGATGATATTCACCTGCCTTTATTTCTCTGTATGTGGGATCCTAAGGAGAAAAATAATTGCAAAGATTTTTATTGAACATTTTTATTAGAAGAATCACTATTACATATTTCAAAAACCCAAATAAAGCAATAGTAAAAGAACAATGCAACCCAAAGAGAAATATGTCATTTAACTGTTGAATCTGTAACATTCACAAGTCCAAATTTACCTCTTTCATCCAAGTTATTCGGTACATAAGTTATTCTGGTAATCCGTTCTTTTCACTGAATATGCAGACCCACCACTGGGTGACTATGCAACTTTTCACACACCACCAGAATCGTCGAGTATCCTTCCCCCCTACCTCATCACAATGGGGGAAACCTCAGTAAGCCAGCTCAACCCATATTTTCTTATGGAAAGATGGGAAGCCTCTGGCTATTTTTTGGTGGCAGAGTTTTGTTTTTTTTTTTGGCAGATTCTTTTTGTCATGGAACTGCACCGGAAGTACTTCTCCTGTGTGTGATGGGAGCCAATGGGCTCCATGGCAAAAGTGCAAAAAACTCGTTGACACCACTGATTTTTAGCCTGTGTAAAGAGATCCTATAACAGCTCTATTCTCCTTTCATTTCTCATGTGTGGGGTCCTACAGGACTTAATAGAAAGAAAACTTGTAAACATTTGAGTGGAACATTTTCTTCAGTTAGAAGAACCACCATTATTTTAAGACACACACACAATAAAGCAATAGCAAAAGAACAGTACAACTCACAAATTCTCTCTGTCCAAAGAGAAATAAATAACCCATTTCAATAATCTGTGACATCAGCCAGTCCAAATTTGCCTCTTGCTCACCCAAGTTGTTCAGCACTTCAGTTATTCTTATGAAGACTGTTTAATCTCCAAACAAATAGCAAAATGATAGTAATGTGATTTCACCATACCTTAGTACAATTATGGTTGTGGGGAGAGTAGCTTGCTAGCCTCCATAGAAGAAAAGCCAGTATTAATTCTTCCTCATACCATGTACCAGGACAGTGGACAGGGCAGTTACACTCCCCTTCTCCCTGAAGAACATCAACCAATGCCTTCACCTCCTGGTAGAAATGTTTTTCCCTTTATTGAGGTCCCCTCCCACCTATATCATTGCAGGGGACCAAAATTGGGAAAATTCTTATCAGTCCTGGATTCTCTTGCAAAATATTTGTTCCTACTTGAGAAATATTTTTCAACATTTCTTTCATCTGTATAAGTTCCACACCCGTGGAAGTTTCCTCTTTGTCCCTTCCTTATCCAGTTTCTACCTGTCTCTATCACATTTGTGAGAAAAGTCCATCATTTGCTTTGTGGTTTTTTTAAAAATGTGTATGAAATGATAATATCCTTTTGAAACTGTACTTTTTTCTTGAACTCACTGTCTTCATTGACTAGAACTAAACATTCTAGGAAATATTTTGTCTGCATTTGGAATGTCCAGTGTACATTCCTTTACAATATATGAACCTAAGTCCTAATATCAGCAAATGTAGTTACAATACCAGAGCTCTTCTCATCATAGCTTAGCTACATCTGCAGATGCTATTTCTAAAAAAACAAACAAAAACAAAAACAAAAACCCTCTTAAATCAGACAACACCCAAGTAAAATGTTTCAAAGGAGTTTCATATTGGGCTACTGAAAAATTAGAACAGGAAGATGGAGAGACATCTTCAAAGTCCTGCTGCAGTTGCTTGTTTCATTGAGCTCTGTGACTTGGATATAGCTGCAACCATCACTTGCCAATGCCTCAGTTTGAGTTACTTTAGAAACCCTTTGCTTTGGGTACTGCCTGGTTTAAGAGGTAGGTTTTTGGGGTCATATTCAGCCATTGATGACTGTGAATTTGAATTTGAATCTCAAAAGTTATGAGGTCATACATTATTTATTTATTTATTTGCTTTATTTATACCCTGCCTTTCTTACCCCATTGGGGGACTCAAGGCAGCTGACAGTTCTGGCAAAATTCAATGCCATATGAACACAGTCATAAAAACATATTCCATCAACTAAACAATTAAAACAGTTAAGCAAACAAATGCACAGATCAATAACAGAGTTAAAAAGATATAAGGTGCATAGTACCATTCTTCCATAATCCTTGATCATAATCTTTAATCCAATTTTATAAACACTGAATAAGATGACAATCATGCTTTTCTTCCCCAGAAAAAAATGGTGAAGACTTTCAAATGGAAAGTACATCTGACCAAAGAACGTTATGAAAAATGCAGCCTAAGCCAAACATCCAATCTCAGGATAAATTTAGATTTCTTGCACAGTCCTATGCACGCATGCCTCTTTCCCTGCAGGGCAAAATCAAGTAAGATATCACTAAAACATACTAAGAATTGGTGTCCTAAAGCATCATACCAAAAAGCTGATTGAAACCATATTTATTCTGAATAATAATATCTCCTGTGTTAGAGTCAGTAGGAGATATACTAAGACAGAGCTTTCCAAATGGGATCAAAACACAGTAATTTATTGGCTGCAGTGTGTAGGTGTGCCACATAAACATAATGAGAAATTTCTGAGTCTATGTGAAATAAGCAATAAATCATCTCTTTTTAAAAATATAAATGAAAATTTTTAATGTGTTCCTACACATTTTGTTATTACAATTTATGGACATATCCATATCTCTTATAAGGGATTGGTTTAACCTCCATTTTGCTATTAAATCTGAATTACTGTATTGCAAAATGAAGTATGTCAAAAAAGTGAGCCACCAACATGAAATTTTTGGAAAGCTCCATGCTATGCTATCTAGTTGCAACAATTGCTTTTAAAACAAACACTAATAATTGTAACAGAATGTATGTACACAGTATGGACCTGGTTGTATACCTTTCAGAGAACACCTGTAATTCAAAATATCTAACAACATTTATAAATAGAAAGGTTATTTGGCCTCTGTGTATATGTAAAGGAAAGTACAAGGAAATCTTTCTACATTGTGTAACCATTGCAGACATCTCTTGAAATTAAAGGTGGGAAAGGATGCTATGTAGTAATGTTTCCTTGGTGAGAACATTTCCTGTACAATTTTCTCTTGACATTGTTGCTGTGGAGGCCTCCTCTATGTTAGGAGACTTCCTTAATGATTAATCCTAACACTGAGCAGTGTCATTCAGGTCAGAAATATATTTTGAGGACAAAAATACCAGAAGAGGCCTGTCAATATTTGAGTTTAGCTTATCAAGTTTGTTTAATTATTTGAGTTGTCTTTGTATATGTAATTCTACCCCTTTTGCTATCTGTGTCAAAGAGTAAAGATAAGAAAAACTGAGTCGTAAACTGGATCGGAAAAAGTAATTTTTAATTAAAATTCCCACAATCCCTTTACTCGTGCTCACTTGGAAGATTCCAAGAGTTGTAGCCCAAGAAAAACTTTTCTAAACTCTTTTTTTTGGGGGGGGGGGGGGGACACCTTTGAGCAGACTCACATTCAATAGCATTAACTTTGTCAAAGAACAGGAAGTTATCTAAGGTTCCAACGAGAAGAACTGGGCTTAGAAACTATTTATAATTTGCACTATGTAAGGCTCTCTGAATTCTTAACAGGCAAAATATTTGTTGAGAGAAGAAAAACCTATAGTTTCTGTAGAGACTACAAGATGTGCTTCAAATTGCTCATGTTCAAAAGAAAGAATAGAAATTCACTTTCATATCTTACTGGCAGGCCATAAATTCCAAGTCATAATTATTTTGTATTTTTTCTTTTTTTTAAAGTTAATATTATTGCATATAAAGATATGTATGTTAATGTGCAAATAAATGTTTAGTAAATGATACAGAAAATATAATGATATTTGCCTGTACCCACTAGTAATTTTTATATTCAGGCAATTACAACTGTACAAAAAACTGTCAATTTATCTTGAATGAATTAAGGCTTAATTAACTCCATATCCCCTTAAAATCATTGATCCAGAAACAGCAAGCCAGTAATTGGAACAAGTTACTTGTGACATCACTTACTTTCTTGGAGTCTGCAACAATCTGCTTTACTTATATCTATCTGCAATTATCACTTAAGTGGTGTCTTGCAATAACCTGTTCTCCTGTAGCTTTTATGTTCATTGTTCATCCAACCCATTCCTACATGCTGTTACCCTTATGGGATAATTAACACACACACACACACACACACACAAAGAGAACGAGTCTTTAGTCTAAAAAAAGATCAAATACAGATGATGCTGAAGTTTTATAAAATGAGGCTGCTTTCCAATGTGCTGGATGCCATGATTTTTTTATGATCAATTGAAAAGACCCTCTTATATATACAAATACATGTATGTGTGGGTTCAAGATTTATGGTAGTGGTTTATAGACAGAGATTGTAGACAAAAAGCTTTGGAGAGTTGTATGCACAAAATGCTAAATGGACATATGATGATTCTTCATCTCAGAATTGTAGGAAGGGATCTTTGGGATTATTTAGTAATTCTAGGTTCTAATCCAATCTCCTGCTTTGGAAGCTAAGGAAGTCCCTTTACCAATTTATTTATTTATTTATTTATTTCACAGTTTTGTATACCGAGCTTCTCAACCTCATTGAGGGACTCAGCCCGGTTTCCAGCCATAAAAAACATATACACTCATTAAAATATCATATATCACAATTACAAAAACAACTTTAAAAACACTATATATAAAACTACAGTGGTCAGTCGTCCTATTAAGATGGATCTACATCAACTTCCATCCAGGGTCCTATGGTGTTGTCTCATTCATCGAAGGCCTGACTCCACAGCCACGTCTTCACCCATTTCCTAAATGTTAGGATGGATGGGGCGGTTCTGGCCTCCAGAGGGAGAGAGTTCCAGAGTCGCGGGGCCACCACCGAGAAGGCCCTGTCCCTCGTCCCCACCAGGCGCGCTTGCGAGGCTGGTGGGACTGAGAGCAGGGCCCCTCCAGATGATCTTAATAATCTTGATGGTTCATAGGGGAGAATACGTTCGGAGAGGTAAACAGGGCCGGAGTCGTTTAGGGCTTTATAGGTCAACACCAGCACTTTGAATTGTGCTCGGAAGCTAATTGGCAGCCAGTGGAGCTGGCGTAACAGCGGAGTGGTGTGCTCCCTGTACCCAGCCCCCGTTAGTAATCTGGCTGTCGCGCGTTGGACTTGCTGCAGCTTCTGGGCAGTCTTCAAAGGCAACCCCACGTAGAGAGCGTTGCAGTAGTCTAAGTGGGACGTAACCAAAGCGTGTACTACCGTGGCCAAGTCAGCCCTCCCAAGGTACGGACGCAGCTGGCTCACAAGTTTTAATTGTGCGAATGCTCCCCTGACCACCGCTGAGACCTGGGGTTCCAGGCTCAGCGATGAATCCAGGAGAACTCCCAGACTGCGTACCTGAGCTTTCAGGGGGAGTGTGACCCCGTCCAGCACAGGCTGTAACCCCATACCCTGTTCGGTCTTACGACTGACCAGGAGTACCTCTGTCTTGTCTGGATTTAGTTTCAATCTGTTGTCCCTCATCCAGTCCGAGACAGCGGCCAAGCACCGGTTCATGACCTGAACAGCCTCCTTAGTGGTAGGTGGAAATGAGTGATAGAGTTGGACATCATCTGCATACAGATGACATCGCACCCCAAAACTCTGGATGATCTCTCCCAACGGCTTCATGTAAATGTTAAACAACATAGGGGACAGTATTGAGCCCTGCGGGACTCCACAGTGGCCAAGAGATCTGTTTTGATGTCTCCTGTTTCTAGACCAACTTTGCAGAGTTTTGTTTTGTTTCTAAATCAATCTGACTCTGAGTAGGAAACTGGACGGGTTTTTAATTCATCCTTTTAAAAAGGATAGCACAGGTGACAGCAATGATGAGTAAACTGGAGAATTTGAACAGTAGTAATAATAGCAAATTTCCTGTGTAAGTTCTGGATATTTCCTGTGGCTGTGTGCAGCCAGGTAGCCAGGACAGAATAGGGATTCTATTAGTTTATTGCCTACCCTGCTGCTCAACAGTCTCCCTTTCTGAGCTAGCTGGGGTGGTATTGGGGTTGGTTTTGGAGTCTCCGTGGCTAATAGTGCTGGGAGACTTCAACACCCATGTTGAGATTGCCCTGTAGGGAGTGGCTCAGGACTTCATGCCCTCCATGACAACCATGTGTCTGTTCCAAGTGGTGTCTGGTCCTACTCATACTGCTGGGCACACTTTGGACCTTGTTTTCTGTGCAGAGTGGGATGATGCTGACTGTAGTATGGAGAAACTTGTCAGAATTCTGTTGTCATGGACTGATCACTACCTGATCAGGTTTAGACTCACTAGGACTTCAAATCTCACAGGAGTGGGGGACCTATTAAGATGGTCTGCCCTAGGAGGCGTATGGATCCAGATGGATTCCTGACAACATTTGAGGATTTTTCTGTCACCTCAGTGGGTGATTCTGTCAAAGCTCTGGCCGACCTCTGGAATGGGGAAATGGCCAGGGCAGTGGACACAATTGCTCCTGAACTTTCCCTCTCATGGAGCAGAGCCAAACCAGCCCCTTGGTTTTCCAAGGAGATGACAGCAATATAGCAAGTGAGACAGAATAGAGAGAAGTAGGTGGAAAACTCAAAGCGAATATGATTGAGCATGGGCTAGAGCATATTTGAAAGCCTAGTCAGAAGCAATGGAGGCAGCAGAGAAATTGTTTATTGCTGCCACCGTTGCATCTGTAAGGAGCTGTCCAGCTGAGCTCTTTTGAGTAGTCAGAGGGCTATTACAAAGTGGTCCTCAAGGAGAAAATTCTGATCATTCAAAAGCCTGCCATGAAGAATTTGCATGATACTTTGCAGATAAAGTCGCTCAGATCCCTTCTGACTTGGAAGCTGTTATTGATACAGTACCCATGCATGTAACTCTGGCTCCTGCTTGTCTAGTGTTGATGGATACCTTTCAATTTGTGCAGCCTGAGGCTATAGACAGGATCCTTGGAGAGATGAGAGCTACCACATGCATTCCTGGCTGATCAAACAGGCCAGAGTGGGACTGGCAGAGTGGTTGAAAGTGGTGGTCAATACCTCCTTGTAACAAGGCAGAATTCCAACTTGCCTAAAGGAGGCAGCTGTAAGGCAAATATTTAAAAAATCATCCGGGAACCTCTCCATAATGGAGAATTATTGGCCACTGTCAAACCTTTCCTTTCTAAGCAAGGTTTTGGAGCATGTGGTGACCTCCTAACTGCAGGGATTTCTGGATGGAACAGATTATCTAGATCCATTTCAATCTGGTTTCAGGCCTGGCTATGAAACAGAGAAATCTTTGGTTACTTTGGTGGGTGACCTACTCAGAGAGCTAGATGGGGAAGTGTGTCCCTGTTGGTTTTCCTGGATCTCTCAACAGCTGTCGATATCATTAACCATGGTATCCTCCTGGGCCATCTCTCTGGGATGGGACTGGAAGGCAGTGTTTTACAGTGGCTCCATTCCTTCCTAGAGGATTGTATCCAGAAGGTGGTGCTGGGAGACTCCTGTTCAAATCCGTGGCCATTCTTCTGTGGAGTTCCCCATGCTCTTTAACATATACATGAAATGGCTGGGAGAGGTCATCTTGGTGGCTACCCCTTGACTCTGAAACTCCCTGCTCAGGGAAGCCAGAATGGCCCCCTCCCTGCTGTCTTTCTGGAGGCAGGCTAAACCTTTTTATTGCAACAGGTTTTTTAAAAAAAGTTTAAAGATTAAGTCAGGGGTAGCTATGGTTTTTAGTTTGAATATGTATTTATTGATTTAAACTGATTTAATACTAATGATCTTCACTTCTGTTTTAATGTTTATATATTTGTAGATTTTAAATTGTATTGAAATTATTTTATTGTAAGCTGCTTTGAGTCCCCTTGCGGATAGAAAAAGTGGGATATAAATAAATATAATTATAATAACAACCCGTACAATCCTGTATTTCTCTCTATATATACACACACACACACACAAATGCTTCCCCCCCACTCCCTCTTAAGAACAGATATGGTAAGTAGTCCAGACATGGTTCTGTCCATGGATAGCTATCTTCCATCCATATGTGTTAGGGGTCCTTTGATTGTGCTTTTCCTGCGTGGCAGGGGGTTGACTAGATGGCCCATGAGATACCGACTTCTCGCTGTGAAGCGTTTGCTCGGTTCTTCGCAGACAAAGTCGCTTTGATCCATTCTGGTCTGGATACCATGTTAATGGCAGTCTCTGAGGATGTAACACGAGCACCTGCTTGTCCAGTTTTGATGGATTCATTTCAATTGGTGAAACCCGAGGATGTGGACAAGATACTTGGAGGAATGAGGCCAACCACATGCATCCTGGACCCCTGCCCATCCTGGCTTCTAAAGGAGACCAGAGGGGGATTGGCTGAGTGGGTTAAGGTGGTGGTTAATGCTTCCCTTTGGGAAGGCAAGATTCCAGCGAGCTTAAAACAAGTTATAATAAAACCGCTGTTGAAAAACCCATCACTGGACCCCACTAAATTCGACAACTATCGGCCAGTTTCCAATCTCCCCTTCTTGAGCAAAGTCTTGGAATGTGTGGTGGCCTCACAACTCCAGGTATTCTTGGTAGACATGGATTATCTAGATCCGGCACAGTCTGGCTTTAGGCCGGGACATGGTACCGAGACAGCCTTGGTCGCCTTAGTGGGAGTGTGTCCCTGTTGGTGCTGCTGAACCTCTCAGCGGCCTTCGATACCATCGACCACGGTATCCTTCTGGGACACCTTGCGGGGATGGGTCTTGGAGGTACTGTTTTGCAGTGGCTCCGGTCATTCCTGGAGGTTCGATCTCAGAAGGTGTTACTGGGGGACACCTGCTCGACCCCACAACCTTTGTCTTGTGGAGTTCCTCAGGGCTCAATATTGTCCCCCATGTTGTTTAACACCTACATGAAGCCGCTGGGGGAGATCATCCAGAGTTTCGGGGTGCGGTGTCATCTGTACGCGGATGATGTCCAACTCTGTCACTCCTTTCCACCTGCTACTAAGGAGGCTGTCCAGGTCCTGAACTGGTGCTTTGCTGCTGTGATGGTCTGGATGAGGGTGAACAAATTGAAATTGAATCCAGACAAGACAGAGGTACTCCTGGTCAGTCGCAAGGCCGAACAGGACATAGGGTTACAGCCTGTGTTGGATGGGGTCGTACTCCCCCTGAAGACGCAGGTCCGCAGCTTGGGTGTGACCCTGGACTTATCGCTGAGCCTGGAACCCCAGGTTTCGGCGGTGACCAGGGGAGCATTTGCACAGCTAAAGCTTGTGCGCCAGCTGTGCCCGTACCTTGGGAAGTCAGACTTGGCCACGGTAGTCCACGCTCTGGTTACATCCCACCTAGACTACTGCAACGCTCTCTACGTGGGGTTGCCCTTGAAGATGGCCTGGAAGCTCCAACTAGTCCAACGTGTGGCAGCCATTATTCTAACAGGAGCGGAATGCAGGGAGCATACAACCCCCCTGTTGAGCCAGCTCCACTGGCTGCCGATCTGCTACCAGGCTCAATTCAAGGTGCTGGCGTTGGCCTATAAAGCCTTAAACGGTTCCGGCCCAAGATACCTATCTGATCGCATCTCTGCCTGTGAACCCACCAGGACTTTGAGATCTTCCGGGGAGGCCCTGCTCTCGATCCCGCCTGCTTCTCAAGCACAGCTGGCGGGGACGAGAGATAGGACCTTCTCGGTGGTGGCTCCTCGGCTGTGGAACACCCTTCCCGCGGACATTAGGCTAGCACCATCTTTAATGGTATTCCGCAAAAAACTGAAGACCTGGCTGTTTGTGCAGGCGTTCGAATAACTAGTGCAATGATTGGCAATGAATTTAGGAATGGAACAATGGATGATGAATTCTGGATTATGTTTTTTGGATGATGAGACGATAGTGATTGGTTAATGTAGTAATATGTTAATTTGTTAATTGCTGTTACATGTACTATGTTAATTTGTTAATTGCTGTTACATTATTGCATTGAATTATTGCTGTTTTTATTGGTTGTGAACCGCTGTGAGTCGCCCTCGGGCTGAGAACAGCAGTATATAAGCAAAGTAAATAAATAAATAAATAAATAAATAAATATCTTCCAACTCTATTATTCTATGTTGTGAACAGAGATTGTTGTGGTATGTCTTCAATTCATTTTCAACCTCTGACAACTCTTATCATGGGTTTTCTTAGCACAATTTATTCAGAGGGGTTTTACTGTCGCATTCTTCTAAGGCTGAGACAGTATGATTTGCCCAAAGTCACATAAAGCATAGGCAATTAAGGCGATTAAGGACTAAAATCCTGGTCTCCAAAGTAGCAGGCCAACACTCAAACCACTACCCCACATGGGCTCCTTGTAAATAGCTCTGCACAATGAATTTGGCATGAACAGATGGATGAACATTTCATTCTAGTTATTTCTGAAGAATTTGTCACAATCCATGTATCACACTTTTGGGATGGAAACAACCTGAAGGGTTTTTTTTAAAAAAAAGATGAATGTGAGTGAAGGTGATAAATGACAGGTTTCTTCTATAGTTAACCTACATAGCTTCAGTTTCACTGAGATGGCCTAACTCCTCACATTGGAATACTGGGACAGAGGAGGCTTGCAAAACTCATCAAGGCTTTCTTTAAAGTAGTATTCTCATGAAGATGTCTGTTTTCCTCACATATTATGATGAAAGCTTGAAAACCCAAATTAATTACAAGCTGGGAAAAGCTCACCCATGGACAACACAATCTGGTTATTCCAAATCAGGATATTACTCATCTACTTACAATATTGTAATCTAATGCAAAGTTATGTGCATTCAGGTCCAACCATTTTCAGTGGAATGTGTGGCCCCCGTAGACATAAAACAGGCCTTTCTCGGAGGGGGAAATGGAGAAATGAAGTCTAAATACCAGGAAACTAATCTCTAGTGCCTCTGAAGCCTAATCACAAACATGATTCAATAGGAAACAATCTTGAAGGGACTGGCAGAAAGGCATGGTATTGCTTTCCAAGAGTGATAGAATACAGGACACCATGACAAATGAGATAAAGTACTAGCTCAATTAAAAGGCTTTAGACAAAAGGGAGCGCCTCCACATCCTGCAGCCTCCCTGGCTTTTTCTTTGTCACAGCTGTTCCTCATGTGAATTTGTCAATCAAGGAGCTCTTCCTGAGCAGCAAGGAGTCTCCCATTCAACAACTGTCATTGATGAGCAGGTATACAATTTCACATGACTGGTTAGCCTTAAAGTTCTGTCATTGGTGTAGATGTCCCCGCCCCTTGTGGGAAAGTTTGACTCCACAACCCCCGCCATAATGAGCCCTCCTCTGCAAATTATCTGCTTCTCTCTTTTATCTCGTCTGAGTTTTTAATTAGTTTTAATCAGTTTGTCTTTTAACCATTACATATAGCCCGCCCATTGTCACTGTGCCTGTGTCTACTGTAATTCTCATATTGTTATCTATCCATATGTTTTATGTAATTATGATGTTATTGTCTATTGTTCGCATTTTCGGTTGTGTCTTGGTTTTCTTTATTGTAATTGTTGTTCAGTCCTGGCCTCATGTAAGCCACTCCGAGTCCCATCGGGGAGATGGTGGCGGGGTATAAATAAAGATTATTACTATTATTTATTTATTTATTTATTTATTTCTTGAGACAGAAACAAGAACTCTGCTCTATATCTTGAGTATTATATTACAACAATGCCTACTAATGCTTCTTTGATAGCGTCTGCTAGCTCACACCTGGCAAAATAGTTCAAAATAATTCGATCTCTAACGACGGTTCCTACCGTCCCAAAAAGTGGTGATCAGGCCCCTTCAGCCGAGGTTTTTCAGAGCTATTTTGCAGACAAGATCTCGCTACTTCGCCGGTACCTCCCCGCCACAATTGATACAGTGAGAGAACTTTCAAAGGCCTTGCATGGTCTGGGGCCGATGTACCTGAGGGACCGCCTCACCCCCTACCAACCCTAGAGATCCCTCCGTCTGATGACCAAGATCTATTGGAAATTCCCAGTGTCAAGACCTTGCGTCTAACAGCAGCCAGACGCAGAGCCTTTACAGCAGTGGCACCATCACTCTGGAATACTCTGCCACCTGAAGTCCGTGCTTTGCGGGACTTATCAGCTTTCCGCAGGGCATGTAAGACATACCTGTTTTGACAGATTTTAGCCATTCTTGTAAACCACTCCGAGCCCCAGGGGAGTGGCGGCATATAAGTTCGAACAATAAATAAATAAATAAATAAATAATGCAAGCAAGAACATTTAGTAATATTTTGACATGTCCACATACAGCTGTAATCATGGAAGTGACATCTGATTCACTCTCTGTATAGTTTGAATCATTCTAATCTTCTTTCCCCTGTTTTCACACAGCTGTGTGAACCAACAGTGAGAACCACTCCTTAGGAAAGTATCCTCTTCAAAATGGCAAGCTTGTTTGCATGGATGTTTCCTTGATAACCTTTTTGTTTGTTTATTATTAAGAGTAAAGTGGTTCATCAAGCAGAATCCTTATATTATTTTTACACTTGATAGGATGTATGTGCATGCAATGGCTAACCATTCTGATTAAAGAGCAATGGCATCAAAGATTACAGTAAACAAACAAAAAAATTAGTTATAGAAATTTCTTTAAAGTTAAGAAAGCTCTTTAAGGATGCTGAGCTTTGCTAGGTTAAGTAGAGACAGAAGGAGCCAAACTAAGCTAGCTTCAGTTTTGTAGCAGAAAGATAATAAAGAGGATGAAGTGGAATAATCCTTTAGAAAATCAGTCTATATCTCAGTTACGTAGGGTAGGCAAATAAAGCATGTGGAAACCTTAGTTAACATAAACACTGTTTAATTCCATCACTCCTGTTCTTTTTAAGACACATTTAACTCTTTGAACAATGAGCATTGCTGCATTTAAACAGTACTTTCTCCAAAGCAGTATTACATATGGTGAAAATGCAGCTTGAATTGATTGTAAAATTATTGCCTGGAATTTACTAAGGCAATTACAAATGTACAAATGAGAGTTATGTAATTATAAATGGTTTGTGTTCACAATCCATACTTATATCCTTGTTTCAGGAACATGTAGGAACCATGAAAATTCTCTAGTCCCCATTTACTGGACAACAACCACTGTGAGCAACAAGAGTCTGTTTCCTTGACAACTGAAAAGCAAATGGCTGATGCTACATCCAGCACAAGGGGAAATTATTTCATTCTCATTTTATTATCTCATTGGAGATTTCTCTCAGGAGGGTTTGGGAACATCAGTTCCCCATCAACAGGAGAACAGACCTCTGTCATATGCAGTAGCTGCTCCTCCATTTAGGGCAGTGGTTCTCAATCTGGGGGTCCCCAGGTGTTTTGGCCTACAACTCCCAGAATTCCACTCAGTTTACCAGCTGTTAAGATTTCTAGGGGTTGAAGGCCAAAACATCTGGGGACCCACAGATTGAGAATCACTGATTTAGGGAGAAGTGGTGGAGGGGTCTGGGCTATATAACTGCTATACAACTGTAGTCATTATGCACTGATGCAGTGATTATAACTTAGTGAATGCTGGCCATTTATAATGGCTATCAATCTTAACCACCATATCTAAAAATCTACAATTGTTTGCTTATTCTGCACAGTTAATTATTGTCTGGCATGTTTAAAGACTGTACAGGATCTGGAATGTGGAGTAGGATTGTAATAGATGGAAAGAAGAAAATGGTTAAAGCTTCCTGTTCTCTGCTTGATCGAGACTTGGTCATCTGCACTTATGCTTTAAGAAATAAAAGAAGGAAGGAAGGAAGGAAGGAAGGAAATAAAGAAAGGCATTGCTGCTAGTGAAAGCTTTAAAAGAACGTGACAGGGAAACACAGCTAGACTGATTGTAATATTCTGAATGTATATCTCTATATTGTAATACATATATAGAACATTAATGAAAGGGAAAAAAACATGACTTTCTTTCTATACACTGTTGTGGACCGCTCCAGCACATGTTTGCATTTTAAAATCCTGAAACAGCTATTGTAGGATGTAAACAAATGGAGCCATGAACACACAGGTGGTTAAATGGAAGCACAAATGGAAAACAATTCCCATGAGAACTCTCTGCAACCATAATAATAATAATAATAATAATTTATTTCTATACCGCTCCATCTACCCGAGGGGACTCAGAGCGGTTCCCAAGTAATATAACAAAACATACAGAGTAAAAACAACATAACCATAAGATTAACAAACAAAATAGAAACATAAAAACTGTCGCCATAACACACATATATTAAAAGGGATGGGGCCTGTCTTATTTCCTTTGGAAGGGCAATCCAGGCCACCACTGAGAAGAACCTCTCTCTCGTCCCCACCAACCACGCTTGAGACTGTAGTGGGACCGAGAGGAGAGCCTCCCCAGAAGATCTTAGAGCTCGCGCTGGTTCATAGAAGGAGATGTGATCGCGGAGATAGGCGGGCCCCGAACCGTTTAGGGCTTTCTAGGTCATGACCTGCACCTTGAATTTGGCTCGGCAACTTATCGGCAGCCAATGAAGCTGTTTTAAAGGGGTGTTGTATGCTCCCTATAGTTTGCTCCAGTAAGGAGCCTGGCTGCCTCCCGCTGAACCAGATCAAACTTCTGGGCCATCTTCAAGGGCAGCCCCACGTAGAGCGCATTGCAATACTCCAGTTTGGATGTAACCAAGGCGTGGAGCACCCTGGCCAAGTCAGACTTCATGAGGTATGGTCGCAGCTGCCACACAAGTTTAAGTTGTGCAAAGGCCCTCCTGGCCACCGCTGACACCTGAGCATCAAGCAACAGTATTGAGTCCAGGAGGACCCCCAAGCTACAGACCTGCGCCTTCAGGGGGAGTGTAACCTCATCGAGCACAGGTTGCCACCCAATACCCCGATCGGTCCCGCAACTGACCAGGAGGACCCCTGTCTTGTCTGGATTAAGCTTCAACCTGTTAGCCCTCATCCAGTCCATCACAGCCATCAGACACTGGTTCAGGGTCTGGGAGGCTTCCTTGGAATTCAGTGGAAATGAGTAGTAGAGTTGGGTGTCATCTGCGTACAGATTGCACCCAATTCCAAAACTCTGGATAACCTCACCCAGTGGTTTCATGTAGATATTGAAAAGCATGGGGGATAGAATGGAACCTTGCGGGACCCCACAGGTCAAAGGCCATGGGTCCGAGCAGGTATCCCCCAGCTTCACCAACTGGGAGCGGCCCTCCAGGAAGGAGCGGAGCCACTGCAGAGCACGGCCCCCAAGACCCATTCCGGAGAGCCGCTCCAGAAGGATACCATGGTCGATGGTATCGAAAGCCGCTGAGATATCTAGGAGAACCAACAGGGACACACTCCCCCTGTCAAGCTCTCTTCGGAGGTCATCCATCAAGGCGACCAAAGCTGTCTCAGTACCATGGCCAGGTCTAAAACCAGACTGTGATGGATCTAAGTAGTCGGTGTCATCCAGGAATTCCTGGAGTTTGGAGGCAACCACCCACTCTAGAACCTTGCCCGAGAAAGGGAGGTTAGAAATTGGCCGGTAGTTATTTAGGACAGGAATCTAGGGACACCTTTTTGAGTAACGGTCTCACAATTGCACTTTTCAGGCTAGATGGAATATGTCCCTGTTCCAATGAGGCATTTCGAGTTTTCCACCAGTGGCGCTCTAGCCTCCGTCTCGCCTGCTGCATCGCTGCCACCTCACCAGTAAACCAGGGGGCTGGATTGACTCTGCGTAGCGAGAGGGGACATTTGGGGGCGATCGTGTCCTGGCTACTTCCTGCTTGTAGAGGTCAACCAGGGCTTCGACAGAACTGTCAGCCACCATGGCAGGAAAATTCCCAAGAGACAACAGGAATCCTTCTGGATCCATAAGCCTCCTGGGGCGGACCATCTTAATGGGTCCACCATCCCTGCAGAGGTTCGAGATTGCGGTAAGCCTAAGGCTGATCAGGTAATGGTTGGTCCATGACAATGGAAGAATTTTTAGCTCTTCCACATCAACATTACCCCCGTCCGCAATAAAAACCAGATCCAGAGTTTGACCACCTACATGAGTGGGACCTGATACCACTTGGGACAGCCCCATGGTTGTCATGGCAACCATGGGGATCATGAGAGAAAAAAGTAAAGACAGCAGGAGGGTGAAGAGAGATAATGAAAAGAAATCTGCTTGTGTGCACATTCAGATATCTGCACCAGCATTCATGAGGTCCAGTGCATCTTGGAGTGTCAATTTTAAAAAAAATGAAAAGTAAACTTCCACCGTCCATCTTGCAGACTTCTAAAATCGCTACAAACAAATGCGTCAGGATGGCGGTGGAGCATTTACCAGGACTGACAGATTGTTTTCGGACTTGCTGTCAGGTACCACAATTTTTTGCCCAACTTATTTGTCCCATATTATGAGGTTGTCTGAAATTGTATTGTCGAAGGCTTTCATGGCTGGAATCACTGGGTTGTTGTAGGTTTTTTCGGGCTACATGGCCATGGTCTAGAGGCATTCCCTCCTGACGTTTCGCCTGCATCTATGGCAAGCATCCTCAGAGGTAGTGAGGTAGTGACAGACCTCACTACCTCTGAGGATGCTTGCCATAGATGCAGGCGAAATGTCAGGAGAGAATGCCTCTAGACCATGGTCATATAGCCCAAAAAAACCTACAACAACCCGTTATCTGAAATTGCCCTAAGTGGGGAAACATCACGCCCATAGATGCCAGGTATCCATACTTCCTGGTTTTGGACATGTTCCTGTGTTTTTTGGTGTTTTATCTTTAGTGTGGCTATTGGTTACCCATAGGACCTCATTCTACCCAAATAACTGTGCTAAACCCAACCCTACTTATCCCCCAAACTGTGCATACAGATTGCTTGGCATTTGCTGTTCAGAAGAAACCATTAAACTTTTAAACTAAAATATTATGAAGCAATCATGACACCATTTTGCTTAATGCCATGTCAATGCTCTTGAGCAGTAGTTTATGCTGGAGCAGCAGAGTGGGACACTCTGAAATAGTCACCTTCATAATTTAAGAGAAATCGCAATAAACGTATTTCTTCATGTGTCATAGAATCATAGAGTTGGAAAGATCATAAGGGTCATCCAGTCCAACTCCATTCTGCCATGCAGGTATACACAATCAAAGCACTCCTGACAGATGTACATCTAGCCTCTGGTTAAAAGTCTCTAGAGAAGGAGACTCCATTGCACTCTGAGGCATCATATTTCACAGCCAAACAGCTTTTACCATTAAGAAGTTCTTTCTAATATTTAGAAAGAATATTTAGAAAGGAACCTCTTTTCTTGAAATTTGAATCCATTGCTCTATGTCCTACAGCTCTTTGTAGTAGGAAATCTTCACATTGACTACACAGGATTGAACAGTAACAACATCTTCAGGTATTTAATTGTAAAGGCCATATGGAAAAAGTCAGATACAATTCAAGGGGGGGAAATGGAACTGTGGAGCTCCTTTGGGTCTTCTCAAAGCTGCTCATAGACTACCCTTTTTTCTGTAAAGAACCTAAACTGCTTCTCCTGAACATCTCTGGCAGGAACATTACATGTTTTGAACATCATTCCATTGTTATGTGGTCATAGTAGCAGAGAGTGTCCCAATAAAGACCTTGCAATTTTTATGGACTCTGAGGACAAAGCAGCACAGCGAAGTAAACCTCAGTATGTCTGCGCCCCATGCACGGGTTTTGTCCCATCAATAGTGTGGGGTAAGTTAATTGTAGGGAGGAGGCAGATTGGTAGTGGGATCCACATACTGTCAAGTTCAGTGCTGGTTTCCCTACCTCGTGTGATAAGATCCAGCATCTGATGAGCCTATTCCTCCCTTTAACTACAATACTCCTCCTTTTGTGTGTGTTTTTCCTGTCTTATTTAGGCTATAAGTAATAATAATGATTCAATTTAAAAATAAAAACCCTAGCAAAGTATAGTTCAAAAAGCGAGGTAAATGGAATATATTCACTAATCTTTTATGACAGCAGGCAGTGGAAAATATTCTTTATTACTGTACAGTCCTGTACTGTACTGTACAGTTGGAGGAAAGTTCTGACAGTGCCTTGGACTGCGAGAAGATCCAACCAGTCCATCCTCCAGGAAATAAAGCCCGACTGCTCATTGGAGGGAAGGATACTAGAGACAAAGTTGAAGTACTTTGGCCACATCATGAGGAGACAGCAAAGCCTAGAGAAGACAATTATGCTGGGGAAAGTGGAAGGCAAAAGGAAGAGGGGCCGACCAAGGGCAAGATGGATGGATGGCATCCTTGAAGTGACTGGACTGACCTTGAAGGAGCTGGGGGTGGTGACGGCCAACAGGGAGCTCCGGCGTGGGCTGGTCCATGAGGTCACAAAGAGTCGGAGACAACTGAACGAATGAACAACAACAACAACAACAACTGTACAGTCCTTGGCTGAGTTGGTTTTTAGGTCCTTGCACAGAAATGATAAAAACTTTTCTTGATAGAAAATTAGTGTGAGGTGGTTAAATTTTCTGCGGGCAAATGGACTTCCATAATATAATTGTGCTTCCTCATCAGCGTGTTATAAACAGAACAAGGCAACCCACATAATTTACAACTGAACACCAGGCAGAGTGTTAAAATGATCCATTGCATCTTCAAGCTGTGAAGGCATGTAAAGTGATGGGCAGTAAGTTTTCAGCTGAGGGAATTGCTAGCAAATCATAATGGCTTGAGCAGGTGAAAAATGGTAATAATATCAGATAAGTGGTTTCCCTGTTGGCAGAGGATCTTTCAGACTCCCCTTTGAAAGAGGGAGAAATTGTTAAAATAGATTTGTGCTCTACCTAAGTTCAAATACAAGACCCACGGAAAGACCTAATACATACTACTTAGTATTCTGATTCAAGTAGAAAGCTCAACTTTGTAGCAACTCCTCTTTGATACTCCAGATATGAACACTTATGTAATATATTCACTGCATGATTAAAAACAAACACAGTTAAAGATATGTTTTGTTGCAAAGTTCTGGTAAGTTGGCATATATATTCTGCAATAAAGAAACAGGTGAGGGTCGGTGAAATATTTTCAGCACATAAGGAAACAATGTGCCACATATTTGTTAATATAATCTGGAGAGTGTGCCTAAAGTGCATCAGTAGCAAAGAAACACAATTCTCAAAGATCTTATCACATTGAGCTGGCAGAAATTGGGTAGCCACTAGGCAGCTATTTTTTTTCAACCTGGTCTTCTATAAGATAAATGTTCTGCACCAACTTTTAGGATTGTGTGTGTTATAGATACGGTTTTGTCGTGTGTATGTTGGGTGAAATGAGGAGGCCTAAGAACATCTGGATCATCAGCCTCTGGTGACATGCCTGCAAATTACTTCATTTTCATCCATAGCTGCAAAAAAGCCTAGTGGTATATACAGAAGACAATTATGCTGGGGAAAGTGGAAGGCAAAAGGAAGAGGGGCCGACCAAGGGCAAGATGGATGGATGGCATCCTTGAAGTGACTGGACTGACCTTGAGGGAGCTGGGGGTGGTAACAGCCAACAGGGAGCTCTGGCGTGGGCTGGTCCATGAGGTCACGAGGAGTCGGAGACGACTGAACGAATGAACAACAACAACATATACAGGGGTCATTATTTCTGCAAGGAGTCAGTTCTGTGCTCCCTAAAATTTTCTTAGAGAGTATAGTTTTAATTTGTTAAAAACCTTTCCTTCAAATTCTCCAATTTTCAGACTTATGCTTCAACCCTCTTTGTTATTATGATGGTTTAACCAGCTTATATCACTGGACACTAGTTTTTTGGTCACTGTGGAATTTGGAAATTTATACCAATAATGCTATGACCAAAATTCCCTCAACCCCACTTTTTTTTCTTTTGCATCTCCCCTCTCCCCCTGTCACTTTCATGACTAGTGGAGAGCAAGGACAGTGGCAGGAAAATATTAAACTATAGGTGGATTCAGAGAGACAGCCATCCTTAAAGACTTGAATCATCGTCAAATAAGAAACTTCTACTCTTATTCTTGTAGTTCAGCTTTTGATTGTGCCTGCACCTGGTCTCTCTGGGGATTCTGGGCCTGTTAGTCTTTCTGATAACACCGGGGATTCTGGGTCTGCAAGTCGGCTGGAGAGTCAACAAGACTTTTTAAGCCCTAAAAATGTGTGATCTGTATTTGATGGCCACATTCCTGAAAGGCTAGGGAAGCAAGGTCAGAAACTGATCTGAGCTCAGAGGATGAAAATGAAAATCCAAGTAGACAGACTAATGAACAGTTAGATAGGAGATTTATGTTCTGTCAACATAGAGCTTCTCAGGAGAGTTTACGAAAGGTTAAAATGCCTAATAGTCAAGAAGTCATTGTCAGTTTCCCAGGGGAGAAGACAGGACGTTCTCTCTATATTAGCTAGCCCAGCAGGTGGGTCTGTTAGTTCAGGCAACGTTGGTATTTGAGTATAAATCCATTGTCAAGTCAAGGGATTTCTAGTTCCACATTCCATGTTTCCTTTTGTTCATGTCTTACGATTCCAAGTTTTGTGGACTGTTCCTGAATCTCATATTTTGGATGTATTATGCTTTTGTATTCCTGGTTTTTTATGCTACTCTTGAATTTTGATTTCTGTGGATTATTCCTGATATTTGGACTTTGGTTTTTTTATACTATTTTGCTAAATTGCTTTTCATATATATTCCTCAATAAACTGCTTTGCTATTTTACCTTGGACTGAAATATGTGTTAAGTACAAAGGTGGTTCCCCAGCCTTGGAGTGCAACACTGATGATGGTTTAATTAATAGCCAACTTATAGAAAATAGCTGGGTACATCTCTGTCATTCTCCCCTCATATATGTCACATATCTCTTGATATAGGATCTTGGCCATAATCTTTGCATTGATGAGTGCAATAATTTGTTTGTTTTGGGGTTTGTTTGTTTGTTTTTTTTTTAAAAAAACAAACAAACAAAATATTCTGTTCCAGTCATTTTGACAGTGTGAATGTGAAAAAACCCTCTAATGTTCACACACATAAAGTGATAGTTACACTGAAGAAGAAAAGCAATTCAAAGCATATTTTCTGCAAAGGGTGGTGTTTTCTCCCTTTTTAGAATCTCTGAGAACATCAATAAATGTGTAAATGAACTGATTCAGTAGGCATCAAATACAGGGATTTCCAAAAGGCTTCTGAGAAAGCCGATCTCTAAAGAAGCGTAAGCAAGCTCAACAGTGATGGGATATGAGGATCAATCTACAAGAGCCTCATAAATTGGAAATGAATAAATTGGCTTGATTCAACTGATGTTTCACAATGGAGAGAAACAAATATAATTCTGAAGTAGATAGCAACTTCTCTCTTTCCAGTAATAAAATTTTCCTTGGGAGTCATCCTACAATGTAGCTCAGCAGCAGTTATGGATGGAAAGCTGTGTGGGAGATTGTAAAGTTATGTCTATTTTGCTTTTGTTTGTGTAGGATCTCCCAGCTTTGGTTATCTTGGGTCAAGATTATACTGAAGAGATTTTGCCCCACATCAGCTTCATGCAGCATTTGACCACCATGGATGTGATCTAGGGTCATTTTGTACTAAGTGGCCAGTGAAGATGTTTCCTGGGTCTACTATTTCTTATATGACCAACAAGCATAGGCATTATTTTGTTTCTACTCACACAAAAACATAGGCTGAATAAGCTCACTCCTCCTACTGTTCTAAATGTTGGTGCAGGTGTGAATTACTCATTTCATAGAATCATAGAATCATAGAATCAAAGAGTTGGAAGAGACCTCATGGGCCATCCAGTCCAACCCCCTGCCAAGAAGCAGGAATATTGCATTCAAATCACCCCTGACAAATGGCCATCCAGCCTCTGCTTAAAAGCTTCCAAAGAAGGAGCCTCCACCACACTCCGGGGCAGAGAGTTCCACTGCTGAACGGCTCTCACAGTCAGGAAGTTCTTCCTAATGTTCAGATGGAATCTCCTCTCTTGTAGTTTGAAGCCATTGTTCCGCGTCCTAGTCTCCAAGGAAGCAGAAAACAAGCTTGCTCCCTCCTCCCTGTGGCTTCCTCTCACATATTTATACATGGCTATCATATCTCCTCTCAGCCTTCTCTTCTTCAGGCTAAACATGCCCACTTCCCTAAGCCGCTCCTCATAGGGCTTGTTCTCCAGACCCTTGATCATTTTAGTCGCCCTCCTCTGGACACATTCCAGCTTGTCAATATCTCTCTTGAATTGTGGTGCCCAGAATTGGATACAATATTCCAGATGTGGTCTAACCAAAGCAGAATAGAGGGGTAGCATTACTTCCTTAGATCTAGACACTATGCTCCTATTGATGCAGGCCAAAATCCCATTGGCTTTTTTTGCCGCCACATCACATTGTTGGCTCATGTTTAACTTGTTGTCCACGAGGACTCTAAGATCTTTTTCACACGTACTACTCTCGAGCCAGGCGTCATCCATTCTGTATCTTTGCATTTCATTTTTTCTGCCAAAGTGGAGTATCTTGCATTTGTCACTGTTGAAGTTCATTTTGTTAGTTTTGGCCCATCTCTCTAATCTGTCAAGATCGTTTTGAATTCTGCTCCTGTCCTCTGGACTATTGGCTATCCCTCCCAATTCGGTGTCGTCTGCAAACTTGATGATCATGCCTTCTAGCCCTTCATCTAAGTCATTAATAAAGATGTTGAACAGGACCGGGCCCAGGACGGAACCCTGTGGCACTCCACTTGTCACTTCTTTCCAAGATGAAGAGGAAGCATTAGTGAGCACTCTCTGTGTTCGTCCACTTAACCAATTACAGATCCACCCCAAACTAACTTTTGCATGCCCAATTCTTAGTGAGAATAGAGTTAGAAATCCACACTAAAAAGATGTAAAAATAAACAAAAAATAATTTAATTGTAAGAAAAATCAGCACCTTAACTCTTTCCAGGGTCTGGCTGATAAAAAAATGCTTTAAAGAAACAGAAGGGAGCTCAGAACTTAACCAATGTTCTTTTGATTACTTTAGAAGAGATCTTCTTTCCGAACAGTTTTAAATGGTGTATTTTAATATTTTGATTTTTTTTAATGTTTATGTATTGTATGTGAATTTGTGTTCCGGCATTGAATGTTTGCCGTGTATATGCTGTGCTCCGTCCTGAGTCCCCTTCGGGGTGAGAAGGGTGGAATATAAATGTTTTAAGTAAAATAAATGAACTCTCTGTTTCCTTTATCCAACTTTGTCTTCCTAAACTTTGAGTTTCCCCAACTTTAGACTTCTTAAAAATGTTTGCAGCCCCTACACTCCTGACACCCTTTTACAACTAAAATGGCTGCAAAAGAACTGCTGAGGGGGACTAGAAGACTGCAATCTTCACCTCTTGGGGAAGAGGTTCCTAAAGGGACAGAGTCTAACTAAAGTTCACTCCCACAGAAAACAATACAGAAAATTATTAGCTGGGTTAAAAATAAACAAAGAAAAAAGTCAAGTCTTAACAAAGAACCTGACAGGATTGGAAAAACAAGAATTAAAAGAAAATACAGAATACAATATTACACAAAAAGTCAAATACTTAGGAATATACATTACAACAAAGAACTCAGAATTATTTAAAAATAACTATGAAAAGGTGTGGAGAGAGATAAGAAAAGAATTAGAGGAATGGAACAAATGAGGACTCTCCCTATTAGGGTGGATATCATCCATGAAGATGACATTACCAAAAATGTTATTTTTGTTCCAGAACATACCCATCATCAACAATGAAAAAATCTTCAAAATTTGGAAAAAAGATATTTCAAAGTTTATTTGGGCTGGAAAAATACCAATAGTAAAAATGAAGATACTTAATGACGATAAATCAAGAGGTGGCCTTTCTCTTCCAAATCTACAACTCTATTTTCATGCATGCTGTTTTAATTGGATTAAAGAATGGGTGACCTTAGAAGACACTGAACTACTTGATTTAGAAGGCCTAAATCTTCCATTCGGATGGCATGCATATTTGGACATACAAAAGGCCAAACCAACAGGCATATTTAATGATCACTATATACGGAGAGCAATTCTAAATACCTGGAACAGATATAAAAACAGAATTTACACAAAGACACCAGAGTGGATGTCCCCACATGAGGCATATTATAAAAAGGAGAATATCCTCCAACGGAAATGGCTAACCTACAGGGAACTGATCCAGACTGATTTAGAAAAACCAGAAATGAAATCCCTAGAAGAATCGAACCAAAAGGGCTTTAAATGCAATTGGATTCTGCATAGAAAATTGCGAGAGAAATTTAAAGAACAACTTAAAACCTCGGGCTTCCAGACAGCGAAAACATGGTTTGATGTGGCAATGTTTCAGAAACCAAAAGGTTTTATATCATATATATACAAAAATTTACTGACTTGGCACATGGAAGAGGAAATAGTAAAAGATTCTATGGTTAGATGGGCCCAAAATATAGGCCAAGAGATAAAAATGTCCCAGTGGGAAAAGACATGGAAGAGAAGAATGAAATACACTGCATGTCAAAACCTAAAGGAAAATGTTTATAAAATGCACCTGAGATGGTATCTCTCTCCAGAGAGACTAGCTAAGATGTATAATTGATCCAACAAATGTTGGAAATGTGGGAAAGAAAAAGGTACATTCTACCACACTTGGTGGACTTGCAGCAAAGTAAAAAATTACTGGAAACAGATCCATGTATATCTTGAAAAAATGTTAAACACAAATTTCAAAATGACACCTCAAATGTACCTTTTGAATATGCTTGAGGACGAATTAGAAAGAAAATTTGGAAAAAATTTGTTTTACACAACAGTGGCAGTTAGAATAGTATATGGTGGATATTGGAAAAACCCCAGATATACCTCCTTAAGAAGAATGGGAAAAATATATTATAGATATGTTGATAATGGACAAAATAACTGTATTATTAAGAGGAGAAATATTAGACAACTTCATTAATGAATGGCAACCAATGATTCAACACCTTAATGTAAAGTTAAATTAAAAATGTATATAGAGGATCCTATAAGACTGTAGACAAGGAAGAAGTCGATGTAAAGTAAGAATCTATGATGTCTTTTTATGTATTATTTAGATAGTAGACTGTGAGCCCTTAATAGAAATATATTATCAGATAAATGATTATAGAACGTTAATAGATAGAAAGTATTGCACTGTATGCAACAAACACTTGCAAATGCATGTTTACTTAAATAAAATAAAAATAATTAAAAATATAAAAAAGATAACTATACAGAAAATAACTAAACCAATTTAACTGAGGTTTGACAGGTAAAACAATAAAAACCTCTATGACAGGGGTCCTCAAACTAAGGCCCAGAGGCCGGATATGGCCCTCCAAGGCCATTTACCCGGCCCTCGCTCAGAGTCAACCTAAGTCGGAAACTACTTGAAAGCACACAGCAACAATAACAGTCCTATCTCATCAGCCAAAAGCAGGCCCACACTCCCCACTGAAATACTAATAAGTTTATATTTGTTAAATTTGATCTTCATTTTAATTATTGTATTGTTTTGAAGGGTTTTTTTGCACAAATAAGATATGTGCAGTGTGCATAGGAATTCATTCATGTTTTTTTCAAATTATAATCCAGCCCTCCAACAGTTTAAGGACTGTGACCTGGCCCTCTGTTTAAAAAGTTTGTGGACCCCTGCTCTATGAGGTCATGACAATTGACCATGTTGGAACTCAGATGCCTTAAAGAGCCAGACACAATAATGTAATCAAATCAACAGTTTATTAAGTCAAAGTAAACAAGATTCAGAGACACTTTCTTCAGTGTCTCTGGCCAAAACTCAAAGTTTGCAGCAATTTGCAGCTTGAAAAACAAATTTAGCAATTAAACCGGATTAAACTGGCAAAAAATCTGGATTAAACAAGAGTTCTAGCAAAATGTACCAAAATCACACAGTTCAAAGAGAAGGCTCAAACAAAAAGCTGTGAAGAGAAGCCGTTGTCCAAAAGCAGTCCAAAGTCAGTGAAGTCCCAGTTGAAGATACCAAAGTCCAAAAAGCAGCAGCGGCGTCAGAAACAGTCCGTGGTCAAGGAGAGGGGAAATCCGCACTTACGAGAATCCAAGCCAGTCAGCACATGAAGAACACAGCAACTTGCAGTTCCAGGATCCAAGCCCAACAAGAGAAGCGGCAGTAACAAGACCCAAGGCACGTAACCAACACTTTGCCTACTGCAAAGTTCCATTCTTTCAGTGCCTTCATTTATCCTACAACTCATCATCCATTGATGAGTTGCCCCCCCCTGCCCTTTCCTCATTGCTGTCAGTTGTCTTACCCTTTACAGCTGAGCGCCAACACCCATCCCTCCTACTCTTCCACCTCTTGTCAAGACTTAGGTCTCCCCATGAACCCCTGGAATCACCAGACTGCCAATCCCGAGAAAAATCCTCAAACGTATCACTGGATGTGGGTTGCATGCACACTTTCCTGACTTCTTGCACTTGAGTCCAATCCAATGGTTCCCCTTCATCCTCACTACTCTCAGACCCATTACTTCCAATAAAACCCATGAAATCCTCATCTTCAGTGGGAACACTAAGTATGTCCCGGATTCTTTTCCTCTGACGCTTTTGTCTGACTCCTACTCCTGAGTAATCCATTTGACACCTCTACTCCCATCTCCCTCCTCCTCCTCACACATTTCACTCTCTGAGAAACCTTTGAAGGAGTCTTCGTCTGTGGTAGACATAAGAATCTCCTGGATTCTCTTCTTTTGTTGTTCTTCTTCTAACACCTGAGCACATTGTTTCTCTCCTCTACTACTCTCACTAGTAGTAATGTTGCCAGCAGACTCTACTACATCAGACCATATTTCAAATATGATTGTGAAAAAAAATCTTTCTATTACTAAAATTTTGGAGGAAGCAGGTTGATTCAGCATAGTGAAACAATTAGATTCTCCTACCCCCATAAGAAATTGCCAAACCTATATTTGTGAGATTGAGGGCACATCTACACCAACTACTTACTACTAGCTAAGTGTACAAAGTGATCAGACAATGGCATCTAAATGCTGTACAGGGATATCCACTGATTTGGATTTTCATCTCCCCTCCAGTCTCCTTAGCATACTGCAAGGCCTGCAAAGAGGCTACTGGACCTCTGCCTGTAACTTAAGTGGTTGTGTCATGGCTGGGGACAAAGTGACATAGGGGTAGAGCCATGCCAAACCATGTAGTGATAGTGGGGATTTCCTGCCACTTCGGAGGTGGCTTAAGGAGGCCCTTTTCAGGCCATCATGTAGGCTTGATATGGCATAAGCGATGCTGGATTGGCCCTGCATTATCAGTCTGTGTAGAAGGAACTTGAGACGTCAAGCAAAGTAGTTTTGATTTCTTAATTTGGCACCCACAGATTATTTCTGTCCAAACCAAGGATTTCCCCCTTATTGTTTGTGAAACTGAACACACAAAGCAACAAAAAAGGATAGCCTAATCAATTACAAAAACAGAAAAAAACATACTATCACTACTAATGATAAATACAAAAAAGCAACAGTTATTATGTTTTCCCATAATGCACATTGTAAAACCTATAAAAAGTGAAAGCTTTCTCCAGTTCTTACAAAAAGTCTCTTCATTTGGTTCTGAAGAGGATTTATTGATTGATTGCATTTTTCTCATTTAATGCACAAGGGCAAGCCAATGTCCTGCCTAAGTGACTGAATTGGGACCTCATCACATTGAGGCCCTTGATGCAGGGAGAACAGGGAGGGGGCAGTCAGACAGCAGGGCAAATCATGGAGCAGTGGAGTGAATCTGTTGCCTGGCGCTCCACATTGCTTGCACCACCACATTGTCCCTATGATTCTCTATCTGAACACAGGTAGTGTCCCATGTTCAGATTTCCTCCTTCTACCACACTTTCTTGACATAGTTGTCACAGAGCGCCGCTGGAAGTAGATGTGCATTGTGGGATGAGATCCAGTGGGCTCCATGCTGGCTGTGTGAAGGAAGTGTCATAGAATGGGGAATTTATCTAATGTGATAAGATCCTTATTTTTTTTAAAAAACAAAAACAAAAAAACAACAGCAACACATATTTCAAATTCCTCAAGCAAGCAATGAAAAGTAAGCAAAAAGTCCCTGCTACCTTTTTCTAATCTTCCAGTCAGGTAAATCATGGTCAAAAATTCCTACCTCACTATGAATCATCCAGATAACTTGAACTAGAGCAAGAAGGTCGGCTGAGCATGCAAGAAGGAGGCAACTAAGACTTATATTGCCTCTAGCTCCCTCATTGGTGCAAAATGTTGGGAATATTGTTTCCTATTTCTGCCTTGAGAGGGATTCATTACATACGCGCAGAACATAGAGTCACAAAAGCAGAGCAATAATTCTTGAGAAAACAAATCAAAAGAAAAAAATCAAAGCACACTCAAGAAATAGATAGTCAGGAAACTGAAAGCAGGAATACAGTTCTGTAGCTCATCTAACTTTATATAAAAAGATCACTAGAACTTTTAAATCAGATATCTATTCAAAACTACGACACTAAAAATGGAGTGGGGTGGGTTTGGTTCAATCTGAAGATTTGAAGTGATCAAGAAAGCTGGCATTTATACCTCAGGCATTCACTGTCTCTAACGCTCTGATTACTGTATTCCCCCCACCCATGTTATATTTTAATTATAGCTATTGAGTATAGGAGATGTAGATTGAAAGACTACTAAATAAACTATAGGGAGCTTTGAAGTGACACAGTAGGTGCCTGAAGTGAAAATTAAACCTGACATGTTCCTTAGGTTCACACATTTTTAATATCCTACTTCAAGGCAGCCACTGATGGTATGATACTTCCAGTCTTGTGATATAATTAATTGGTTTAATTTCAAATATTTCAAGAGCAAACAAGTCCTTCATCCTGTGTTAATGAGAAACCTTTGCGGGAGTTAAGTATTTTGTTTGCATATAGGTATTGAAAATATCATTAAAGATTTGGGGTACCAATTACTTTTACAACTGTTTAGAAATAAATGGTCATGTTTTGACCTTCCCTCACACCCTTTCAACCCCATTGACACCATCTCTCTTAATTATTTTATATCATTCTTCCACTTTCAAGTTCACTTACTCTTCAAAAGCCTTCCTTCCACATATGAAAGCTTAATTTTCATCATCTGCCCTATTTAAATGAGAAAAGAAGAAAAAAACCTCAGAGAAAATTCATTCTCATTTCTGCAAACAGAAACTAAGTCAGCATAATACCTCTGGTTTTGTAATAAAAAAATGATATGGGACATTAAGTAGGATTATTTTGGAAGCTTCACTAATATGTAAATATTCTTTATGAGGCAGTTTTTCTGTGAAATTCTTTAGATATGTTTGACTGAAAAGGATCTCATGTAGCAGCTCCTGGAAAGATTCCATAGGCATTAATGATTTTCAACAATCCAGAATTCATCTCATCAGGGTTTCCTGATATAAAGACACGCGTATGGCAAACAACAATAGCTGGACAGGGGGTAAAGCAGATCCCACCAACTGTCCCACCAAAATAAAGAATTCACTGGCACCTATATACCGTTTGAGGGGATGTCTCTCTAATTAAACTTCCACTGCCACCAAAGTAAATGTACAGGAACACCCTAGTTGTTAGAAATATTAAAAAGGCTTTTTAAGACCACCAAGACCTGTGTTTTCTTATGTGCTTCTATAAAGGAAAACAAGTTGAGGTTGAATGAAAAGAACTATAGCCACAAAGGCACACTGGACTCAGGCTTTTAAGTTTCAAAATAATCAAGGAAAGTTTATTGATGGAATACAGAATAAAGTGTAAATGCTGTTTAAAATCTTGGTGGTTACAGATAAAATGTTCTTGTCTTTAAAGCGTAATGGTTACATGTAAAATGGTTCTTTCTTTGTTACAAAACAGAGATTTTTGTCTCTTTAAAAACCAGTACACTTGACAGGATCTGAAGCTCTGTCAAGATACATCTGTAGCTTAGCTACCCTAAACTGAGGCCTAGCTAACTACAATCCCAGCTATTTCTCCCTAAATAGCTGTACCCAGTTTGCTACAGCTTACTTCGCTGGCAAACCTAAGGCAAACTGCCTACTCTTAACACGAACTCCTAAAAACTTCTCTAATCCTGCTCTAAACTCTAACAACAACAGACTGACTGAAAAAACCCTCTTCTTTCCCTCCAAACAGTCTAAACTCCGCCCCCTTTAATAAACCAATCCTGGCTGTTCTAAGGCTGGCTCAGGCCTAGGCCACTCCCCCTCTCTGAAAATGGTGCTTTCCCTAAACTAAAATGGCTACTGCTGCCCTCTGCCAGGCCTTTCCAAAGCTGCAACTAACTGGCCTGCTTCTCCTAGGCCCTGCCATCCAGGCTGGTAAGATAAGGGATCTTTACACCTGACACCCAAAAACACATAATATATAAACTGTTTTGAATATGTATCAACATATGAATGTCAGGAAACCCTGATGACATAAATCCTGGAATGATGGAAATCATTGTAATTTGGTTCTTATACTTCCCAAATTTAGCAAATGACACAAAATAGCATTTTCTGCACTAAAATCTTAATTTTATGTGCAGAAAACAATGTTACCTATACAAAAAATATATATTCCATTTTCTGTGCAGGATTCCATGCTGGAATTTTTCCCCAAACTGTATGACTAGTCTTTGAAGAAAAAAGAGTTTTCAAAAATGTTATTGCAGTGCAAAGAAAAAAAGTTAAAATTACTAATTCCTTTGAGAATAAAATTAGCTTAATACTTAAATTACTTCCATCAGTGTGAAATAGTCTTCTTGATTCTCTATAAAACTGTTTAGGGACTGGAAGATCTTCAGAAAGGACTGCTAGAAGACATTTTATAGTAACTTGAATTTAACATTTGTTTGTTTTAAAATTCTTCCTTATGAATCATTATGTGAACAGTTTTGCCTGTATTATTATACTAAGGGTACTTCGAGACAGCACAAAATGAGAGTTTTAGATGAAGGAGAAAAAAAACCCGGGACCTGAGATTATGTCCTCACACAGAGCTTCTTCCCCTGCCATCCTCACAGATTTACTCTGTATTGGAACAAGATAGAGGTCAGCCAGGGGACATCGGATGGAAGGGTTTTTTAAAAAAAATCCCTCCATTATGCGCTGGACTGTATATGTGCACATGCAAATATCTTAATATAAATACAAGCAAAATTGCATGTGCGCATGTGAGATTCAACACATATTTTCCCCAAATTTCTCTCTTCCTGCACAAGCAGAGGCTTCCTTCATGATACAGGGTTTTGCCCATTGACAATGTCTCTTTTATTTTTCCCACATTTCTCAGTCACCTAGTCCTAAGGCATTGCCTTTATCATGACCATCACTTGTCATTACAAATAGGACCAACCACTCAAGGCTAGAGTATATGGAAAATGACATAATGTTCCCATCTCTACCAATTTGCCTTTTAGCTGGAAGAAAGGTCTAGGTGCTGTGATGTGTAGGGTAGAGGGGGGAACATTATGTCATTTTCCAAAGCCTCTAGCCTTTTCCTTTTCAATTTTCCAACACTGCCTTAAGCCAAAGTTCACATCAAATAAAATATACCAACCATACTTCATCAAAATCATCTTCTCTCACTACCTTAGCTGCTAAGACATCCTTATTGCTTCTGCTGGTATCATTGCTTCTTTTCCTTTTGGAAGGGCAAAGTCAGGTCTGCTTCATTTAATTATTTTTGTGCCAAGGCAGCTGGTGGGAGGAGAATTAGGATTGTGATATTATCCATTAATCACAGTGAAGAAGAGACTAGACGGCATCTCACTTTACTGTTCTATAATATGATGGGTGGGTTCCTGTTGTGTCATACAAGAGAAAAGGGGCTGTGAGATAGCAACAATATATTATTCCATCAAACAAATGTTAACCCTACCACCGTCTTCTCTTTTAACCCTGTTCTACTTCCTTTTTTTTCAGCTACTAAAAGGAGACACGAGCCTTCCCTGGCAACAAAAGACAGGGTTTAGTTCATCTGTTTCTTTAATTATAATATTTACACACTACTGAATACAGAATTGCCTTGATGAGATGTGACACAACTGGAATTGTATTGCACAAGATAATAATATGGGAAGCAAATGATGTCATGAATTTGTCTGAATTTATCTGAGATTCTAGGCTGGTCTCCAAATCCAGATTGAGTTGAGTTTCTTATGACAGACATTACATTCCCTGCTGCTATCTAGGGAAGCAGTACTGTGGCTTTTCCCCAATTGCACCTTGGGAACAGTTAAGTGGAAGTGATCAGAAAAGACACTGTCTTCTTGGAATTTCACTTCAGATAAAATTAAAACATGCTCTAATTTTTTAATATGCTATTTAGTTATGAATGAATTTAAGACGGGAAGACCAAATCATTTTACAGTATAAATCTATGTAAGTCAACAGAAACTCTTTTTATGATTGGAGGCTTTTACCCCCATGAAGACTTGGACTGATTGTACAACATAACTCTGGCATCACTGCCATTGATCCCTGGCAGACCATTGCCACTAGTGGGTTTCATGCCCATTTTATTCTCCCATCATCTTTTTACTTGGTTGCACTGCAGTGGAAAAGCTCAGAGCATTAAGCTACAGTATTGATTCAGAAGGATATGAAGAATATGAAAGTGTACTCTACACTTACAAAGTATACATACATTTTCCCCCTATGGATTTAATTGAATTCCTCCCCCCCCCCCCATTTAGACTATTTTAGAGCAAGGGTTAAATGAGGGGCAAAGTATGCACACCTTGAAACACAGTCTAAAATCGTTCACAACACTAAATAGGAAAAAACCCAATGATGATCATGAAATTATTATTATTATTGTTGTTGTTGTTGTTGTTGTTGTTGTTATCTTTATTTACTTTATTTGTATACTGCCCCTTTCAGCCTTGCAGTGACTCAAGTTGATTTACAAGGCACTTGAGGCGGTTTACAAAGCAAAATAATCACTAAAAACATAAAATGTCAGTGTTGGATATGATAGGAGAAGGAGAAAGTGCCACTGATTTTATTCTAAAGTTGTTAAGTGGTGCAATATCTTTATTTGATATAAATGTGGTATCAGATTAGAACACAGATGTGTAGAAAGCAGTGTTATTCCTGAATCAAATAAACAGAGCAGAAGAAGGGAAAAACATATAAAATATGTTTTAAAACTTGCATTGTTATGGGGTGTAAAGGTTCTCTTCAGTATACATTAAGTTGAAACTATGCTTATGAGACACTGTCTTATCTACAGAAGAGTTATATTTTTTGACTATTTCAGTTAGCCATTAGTTTTTTAAATAAACCATCTAACTGAAAGCTAATGGAGAAATATGAATGTGCAATATAGATGGGAAAGGAAGATGAAGGTAACACTGCTTTGTTGCACACAGTTTTAATACGCAGGTGCATAGGATGGGCTTATCCTTCAGTGCTTTGTTACACAAAAGAAAAAGGCACTAAGAAATAAATATACTTCTGGAAATGTTAGATCAAGGCCATCTGCAACAGTACACACTCTTGAAAGATCATTCCTCAGAAATCTGCCTTGAAAACTCCCATCACAGGTTCCTGAAAGTACACATGATGTAGGCAGTCTCCCACTTATAAACCAGAGTTGCGCCTCAGGTGCCTTTGCTATTTTTTCACTGCAAGCCCCAGAACCAAGAACCAAGAGATGAAGCAATGAGCTGGCAAAGAGGTGAGTAGCCCCAGGAGCCTAGGAGGAAGAAGCAAAGGCAATGGAGGAGCAACCTCTTTGGCTTCTGGCACCTGTGGTGAGTGAACACTTTTGCATTTTCCTCCTTGCCTGGGTTGCTGCCTTATCATGGTTGTTGCCTTGTCCTTTGACAGCCACAGGCCCCAAAGTGGAGCAGGGGGAGCCAGAGGCAGCAGCGAAGGCACTTCAACAATCTTCTTTGCCCTGGCTTGCCGAGGCCTCCCCCTCAGTGGAGCTGGCCTTGGCAAGCAGGGAGGCATGTTATGCAATTCTAATGCACACCCCAATTTTGGCAGGGCCATTCAGCTTTCAAAAGTTGCACATTGGAATTGCATAAATATGGTAATTTCAATTCTAGCTCAGCTTTCTGGTGAGCCTTCTTCTGACTCCTTGTTTATGATGTCATTGTTCCTGAAATTATCATGCTCCTTGTCTAACTCTTCCATGTCTATGGGGTAGCTAGACTCTTCTGAGGTATCTACACATTGCAGAAACCTTTACAAAGGGCCCGTGTGCCTCTTTATCTGGCTGGAGTCTGGACATCTCATTTAGGTTAATGATTTTTTGACAGCTTTCTTACTGAGAATGAGCAATTTTGTGAAAATTCTTAATACTCCTAGTCAACCATTAGATTCTCAATGAATGGTATTTGTGAGCAGTATACAGCACAAAGTATTGGATAAGAATGGCTCCCGTGTATGATAAAAAGTGTAAAAGTGGGGAAAGAGAGAAAAACAATGAAAATATTTATCATCTATTTACATTATTTTGCATTTATAAAATATAGCATCCTAGACATTAAACAGGATCTTTTAAAATGGATCCAGTCCAGTCATGAAATACATTATATTTAATTTGAATTCCACCCATCATTTTGAAATATGCTATATAATTATATGTTCCCTGTTCTTCTCCCACCTTGAATCACAGTTGTTACTTCTTTTCCTTTAAGTACAACAGGTCTGGATATGACTGAAATCTTATAGCAAAAACAGCATGTATTTTAATTAGCCATCATCCCCTTTTGATACTGTCAGATACTTTGGGTTATAGCTTCAGCCAGCAAAGTTTGTGGTCAAGAATTGCAGTTGTAATTCTAAATATTTGGAGGGTCCCAACTTGCCAATGATTGATATTCACTCTTGATAAAAGCTAAAACTGCATTAGCTGAAATATTTATTTATTCTATGCACTTATTTATAACCCACCCTTGAATTTTTAAAGAAAATTCTCCCAAGTTACCAACAGCCCTTTATAAGTCAACAGGAGAAATTTGGACTTTGTAGCAGGGGAATTATTACTGTGTTATTGTGATCAAGTGGAGCGGTTAACCTAGGTAAGTGGGCCAAACACAGCTTGCTTGTGTTCTGACACTAAAAGTTTCTATATCCATTAGCTAGCTCTGGGAAGGTTTCCAATAATTTAAAATGGAAAGGGAAGAAGACAAAAGCATGAAGTGCATTATCCATTTTAAAAACTTGCTTTTAAACTTTAGCACAGTAGATATAATTTTGAAAACTTACAGCCAAAATGAAGTGTTTCCATGCTCTGAAACCATGGGGATAGCCATACTTCCTCTAGTAAATTTACAAAGCATAGTGGTGTGGGTCAGCCATTAAGTTTTCATTGTTAGAATTTTATGTCTGTTTTTTAAACATCTGTACATCTATCAACTAAAAAAAGTCCATTATATATTGTCAAATCAATTAAGCAAACATTATCATCATGGAGCAATATTCTTGTTTACCTCCTTTCTAATTGGTAGAAATATATAGACAAATACTTTTTAAAGGAAGGATCAATTCCCTTCAGTCACTATGTTATGTTTCCAATATTCACATTCTGTTTAAGATACTACAGAAGTAAACTAACTTCTGTAATGTTTAAAACTGTGAAGGCAATACATTAGAGAAGTATGGTAGCTTGCCTTATCTTCTTCGACTGAAGTCTGAAAAAAAGTATCTAACCTTGTCCAGACTGTGTTTTAAATTTTTCTTTATCCAAGTAATGGCTTGGTTTTGAGATCCCATCATAGAAGCTTGGAAAGAATTCTTTTCCTCTCTTATTTTTTAGAGTTTAAAAGACTGAAAAAGTTTATTCTTGACCTATGGTCAAATGTGAGGCTAGCAGCAAGACATTTAGTTAGATTAATGTGGAGCAGAGGAAAGAAAAACAGACTTATTGGATCAAAAAACGTATCTTCTCTATTGCATTTTCCTATTGATCTAACACTTGCCTGTGTATTCTTGCTAGGCAGTTTCCACCCAATGTCCCTAAGCAGAAGAAAAACAACAAGCAGAAAACAAATGCTCTCAAAATAGATAAGGAAGATAACAAGAAAAAGACAAATTCTCTAGCCGGACATTCGTCTTGCTTGAATTGTGAGTATGCTGTGGGGGAAAATAGTGTAGGTGCAGATACTAATTCACAAGAGAGCTCTATGGATTGGTGTTTTACCCCATAATAATCAATGCTTTAATAATAAAATGCTTCTAAACATCTTATAAAATGAACCTTCTGGTGGGAGCAATTTTCTTCCTGCTTTGTAAACTTCATCAGTATGTTCTTGGTAGGAATGGTGTATCTCTCATCCTAGAATGAAGATAGGAAAACAAGCTCATAATTTTCTACACTCTGCTGTGTGTTTGAATACTTAGACAGCAAGGTTACATATTACCTCCCTATACTCTGCATCATGAACTATTTTTAAAAAGAGAATTATTTGTGAACATCTCTGTATTCATTCATGGTAGGCTAAACCCATTTATCTCTATGGGTAGATAACAAAAGGATGTTCTATGTTGTATATCAGATCATATGCTATGATTAAATGCAGTAGCCTGAATTAGAATAGGACATCAGTCTTTCCACCATATTACAGGTCTAAGCACAGAGAGATAACAGTAAATAAATCAGATGAATTACAAATCATGCTGAACAGAATGGCCATGTTGTATGATTATCTCAGAAGATTATATATTCAAGGCAACATTTTGAAAAAACACTATAGGATTTAAGTGTTTGCTTTAATTTAGAGACATTCATCTCATGGTGCTGCAAGGCTGAATTCATAATAATATTTTGAAAATATTTATAAGGTCTTGGAATCTGAGTTCAGGAGTAACCATTCTATCAGACTGAAGGAATACAAACAGTGGGCAGAATGAAATGAAGTTCATCATAAATTCCCTTGAACTCAATTACATCACGTTGCTCCCTCTGACACTACCCACCAAAGGACATTAACAAGGACTCAAGGAGATGGTGGGATGACAAGATTGCTAATTTTTAGTTATCCTCTGGGTTTTCTGATTGCTGCCATTATGGTGGGTGAAAAAGCATCAGGTGACCACCAGAATGACTTCCACAAGGAAGCTTGAGCTTTTGTCTCTGAGGTATTAAATTTGGAGTCACTATGAGTGGCTAGGATAACTGTCATCCTCCAAGAATCATAGAATCATGGAGTTGGAAGAGACCGTATGGACTAGTTTGTTATTACTGTAATCACCAGCCTCCCAGACATCCTAGGGATGGCATAACCAAACAAACACAGGAAAGTTGTTGTAGGAAAGTTATTGTCAGAGACCAGGAGACACAAGATACCAGAATGAAGCATGTCATGGAGATGGCATCATAGATTATTTCAGGCCAGATAGATCCATCATATGCCTTTTTGGTTTGTTGCTGTCTTCTTGCTTTCAGTGCAGTGTGAGTTTTCTAGTTGCTTGGGTCCAGGTAGGATTTTTCCTCCTTTACCTGTTTTTTTAATCCTAATACTGTATCTGAGGGACTTTGGCAATTGGTTCAGGGTAGTGTACATTAATAGACTGTTATTTGGCAGGCAATGTGTGTGTGTTGTTATGGAGTGGCCTTTACAGGACCTGAGGTGTGGGGAAGGAGTCTATTCTTAAGGCAGATGCTCCCAGGACCCAAGCAACTGCATATATATATATATATATATATATATATATATATATATATAGCCTTGAGGGACAATGTGCCTTGAAATGTTAACAAAATAATAATGAAAAAAATATGCATCTGAGAGAGGACTACTGTTTGGTGATTTTATAACTGTTTAAGCAACCAAGCCCAAAGTGTGCTCACTAATGGTTCCTCTTCCTCCTGGAATGAACTGACTAGTGGGGTGCCACAGAGTTCTGATCTAAATACAGTGTTGTTTGACATCTTTATTACTACCTTGGACAAAGTTTTAGAGGGTGTGCGTATCAAGTTTGCAGATGACACCAAATTAGGAGGGATAGCTAATACTCCAGAAGACAGAGGATCTCATTGTTTTTAAGCATTGTAGGACACTTCATCATTAGTACAGCAATGGATGGGAATGCTGCTCATCCCATAACATGCCCCACACACAAGTGGAATGGAAGCATCATACAATGCTTCCCTTCCAATATGGGGGCATGTCCGTGATGTGCTGGCTCCAAAGGAGCCAGCACGGATCCCCGGTGCTCAGGTGATGCCCCCCACATGTGATTGGGGAAGCATCACCAAAAGGAAGCTGCACGTGGGGACAATGGATTCATCCCACTGCCCTTCTTTCTTTTGGCAAAGCCAAGCAAAGTGGAATATTTTGCCAGGCCTTTGTGATAAGGTCCAAGATTAGAATTCAAAATGACTTTAACAGATTAGAGAGCTGGGCCAAAACTAACAAA